>NW_024425452.1:11873210-12136044 GCF_017311325.1 Ursus maritimus | reverse complement strand
GGGGGCTTCAACATTCTGTTGGAAGCCAGGGGTGAACGTTATGTTTACAGCCATTATGATAACTATCTGTAAGCCTAAAACCATGAACTAGCATCAGAAGATTTGGGCACTTTCACTACACTGGCCAGAGGAGGCTGCCCAAGCTGCGTGAGGAGAGATGTGGCTGGGCTCCTGCACCGGCTCTGCGTCCTACCCACTCGTGCTGTCTTTTTCTACTCTCTCCACCTAAAGAGCATTGCTTACTGTTTTTACAAAAAACATAGCTGCTACAAGACAACGAAGAGAGGAGGAGAGGATGGAGTGATCAGTGAGGGCCTGATGAAAGCAGAGAAAGCAGCAGGAAGGGAGGAACAACAGAGATCTGCTGTTATCCTGCTAACTTGCCCCCCCCCCCCCGCAGGTGGCCAATGCCAAAGCTTTGCCCTGGGAGGATGGGGAAGCCTGGCCCAAGTGTGGGACACCTGCAGCTACCACCACCCCCAATCTTTAGGGTAAGGTAAGATCTCAGCTTCACACTCAACCCCGCAAAGGGCACTCATCCCTCCAGTCCCACCTAGGCTTTTTCCAACCAAACACCATTTTCTCCCCTTCTCTCTCTCTCCCTCCACTTGCTCAAAGAACCCTGAGAGAAGGTTACCTCCAGGGGTCCTTGGACACCATGGCAGAGGCATCAGCACACCCACTGCCAGTGGCTCGTCCCCACCCCTCACCGGACACCTCTGTCAGCCGACCCACCATTCTCTTCACCTCAGCAGGTTAAATGCAAATCATCTCCGTGTCCTGCATTTGCTTCCAAGTCCCGTTTTTTTTTTAGATCTAACATAAGAAAATATCCACACAGTCCACCCCAATTACGAGTAAGTAGAATCTACCCTAGTAAGTCTTTATGACACAGAAACCACATTATCCATATCCACTTGAATGTGCAACCCACACTCACCAGGAGCCGGTTTTCTGTAAGAACTAACTCAGTGAGGCTTTCACAGTCCCCGACCGCTTCAGGCAACTGTGTGAGTCTGTTCTGATCCACTTTCAAGATCGACAGTTTCTTTAGTTTTCCTGTAAAAGCATTATTTCAACTCATTAGTTATAACTGTCTTCCTAATCATCACTTGGTATCTCTTATCTCCTGTTCTTTGTTAAGTAGTTATTCATTTTTTTTCGTCACCCGGCTTTACATTATGCAACCACATCTTTCTCATGTAGATCACTAAAGGTGAAGAGTTAATTTTATCACAACATCAGAAACAGTCAGCAATTAGAAACAAATCATTTTAAAAGTCACCACATAAAAAATCGTGTCAAAGCCAGAAACTTTATAGTAAAACAAACAGCTAGCTCTTGACAGATCTTTAAGAACAGGAAATGTTTCCTGTACAAAGGAGAGAGACTTTCTTCTTACTCCAAGAATCATCCTCACTAAAAACAAAAAATAAAGTGTGGTTTATTCTATCACCTAGGAGTGAAAGTGGCTTAGTGAGGCTTCTGTAGTGGTTCTAGATATGCAGAATAAAATGGAAACCTTTGAAATGCCACATGAAGAACTGAGTGTATTTTACTCAGGGCAGGAAAAGTGGATTTTCTGGTGGTGCCCGCAAGCCATGGAAAAGAGGGACGGGGTGACCACAGCTTCCTCAATGTCCCCACTGAGTGAAGGAAATCCTCAATCTTTTAGATTCTCATTTTCAACTATAATTCAAGGAATGAACCTACAAAGCAGATAGCCTTCATTATCTACTGAGAGAGGCTGGCATGGGGACACTGTCCCCAGTAAAATCAGAAAATGGCCTCTATCTTAAAGGAGACGTAAAGCTGAAGAAATGAAAATATTGAAAAAATTAACTTGCCTTGCGTGTTGTCACAGAGCAGGGCAGGAGAACCAACAGATTCGTAAGCTCTTTATCTAGCATAGTCGATAACCTACTAACACTGTCCCCAGAGGGTTTCCACCTGTCCTCACTGGCAGGAGAGGCACGGGCTTCTCCACAGGGCACCCTGAATTGAATCGATAGATCTCCCTCCAACTGAGGCGTCTCCTGAACAGTTTTACTGGCCAGTAGTCTTGCCGCCTCTCCTTGAACACTTCAAGTCACAGGGAACTCATCCCTTCACTAAGCAGCCCAGACTCATTTGTAACCAGTATTTCATTTATATCCTTTCCTTGCAGCACTCTGAACTAGAAAATGCAGTGACAAATTGACTTCTCTTCTATAGGACGGCTTCTCAAATGCTTGAAGTCAGCCATGTCACGCCTCCTACTTCCTATCTCAGTTCCCACAACCGTTTTCGGATGCCACGTATCATTCTCACCGACCATCTCTACCTGGAGTCAAAATCCCCGTCAATTTTCCAACCAGTCTGAACCAAAACGCAACGTCTGTGCTCCTGCCCAGTTGCTACGATCAGCTACTGCTTTCATGTTGACCAAATACCAGAAAGGAAGTGGTCCTCTGTCATACAGCTTCTCCAACTACAGAAAACCTTTCAGCAACTTTCTTTGATATTTTGAATAAAAATTAAACAAAGGTCAAAGACAGCAATCCTATGTTGACTACATGGTTAAACATAGTTTCTTACAACCTCTAAGCGGCTTTGCTACGGTGGAGCTCCCGGTCCTTGTCTGTTTATACCTTCCCTGCATTTATTTCCTCACACGGGACTGAATGACTTTATGGTAAAGGAAATATATGGACTAATTTATTTTAAAGGAAATGGCAAAGAATGGTGAGAGGAAAAGACTATTCTCAACGTATGAGAAAAGGCTCAACTCAAACACACCATTCTCCCCTAGGTCATGCAGCAAGGTCAGAGTCACTTTCTCATAAACTATTTGGGAAACTCACTTATAAATTTCTTAGAGACTGCTCCCATGCCTGAAACATATCTATTATTTGGACTAATCTTTACTGAAAACACTGAGACAAGATGCCAAAGAGACGGAGGAGTCAACACTTAGAAGTAATCATACCTACAACTGCTACCAAACCAGGATGACCGAATACTTGCCTATCGAGAAACTTCAGTTGCACTGAATGTTCTTTGCATGCCTTCTTTAAGAACAAATAAATGACATGGAGACTAAAGGAGTCACATCCCCAGCATCTGAGAGTGGTGACCAAAGGATCAGAGTGAGACCCAAAGGCCAGAGACAACAGCCAGCATCTTTAGTAGGGAGTTACTTTCCATACTTACCGATGCCATCCGGAATCATTTCTAGTAAGTTCTGGGAAATGACTAAATCCGTTAATGAAGTCAGGCCACTGATTTCTTCAGGAAGTCTTTCCAACCTGTTTTCAGAGACATCTAAGCACAGCAGGTTCTTCAGATTTCCTATTTCCTGCATCAACGACACAGAAAAAGAGACTCGTGCTTAAACCTGCCACAGTACAGAGGAATTTCTTACAGTGAGTTTTCACAGTCAAATCCCAAAGTTGTCCCAAGGATGTTTCTTTAGCGTTTATCTATATGAGAAGGCTGGAGTAAATTTCCAGACCCCTTTCCAATGAAAACGGGAAGCTGTAAAAATCACAGACACGGAGCTGGGAGGGATGCCAAGCCCTCCAACTTCACGCAGGCAAGGAATCATTCTCACTTAACAGATGAAGAGACTGGCACCAAGACAGACCAAATGATTCTATGGTTACATAATTTTAAAAAAATAAATAAAAAGAGTCCAGAATCCAGTTCTTCAAGTTTGGAATCAATCACTTCAATAAGCAGCTTATACTTCAGGGCGACCCTGAGATTTTCTCTGTTAAGAAACCATCTACTTTATATCTCCCATGACCAGTAGCACTTATTACAGCAAACATCAATGCAACTGTATCCCAGCAACACTGGAGAATCCAGACCCACTGTCGCTTTCAACCTCAACAGAAGAGAGAAGCATCCTGCTTTCAAAGGAAACAGATATTCCCAGGAGCAGGGAAACCACCTCAATGAGTCCAACATTCTGTTCAAGAGATACCCTACCTCCCACTCACAAAATGCACGGTTTTTCTCTCATACCTGCCTCCCCTTATCCATTCCCACCACCACAGTATTAAATTCCTCCTGTCATTACCCTCCACCTGGACCGCTAGCTCCGAGCCTCACACTCTCTGGCCAAGTCTGCACTACGAACTCTTGTTCCCATATTTCCCTCCTGTAAACACAGCTAGCTATAGGTATGTAATCAGACCACCCTTCTACTAAAAACATTAAAATGTCTGGTGGCTCCCTGATATCTACGTAAGTACAAAGCCTTCAATCTACACTTCCTTTGGTCTGATTGATTCTTTCCAGCTTCTCTCTTACTTAACACATACCCCATGGACCCACCCCTGCAATTCCTGTCTGTAGGAAACCAGACTGCTCTTCTACTAATTTTAGACCTGACCCTTGAAGGTGTTCTACTTTTTCATTAATTTGTTTTAACAATGCCTTTGTATCCTTTTCTTTCTGTCATCCATGATGATAGGAAAGTAATTCCAATTATTTAGACTATCTGATGAGTTTATAAATAGAAGTTTATAAAGAGGGACGAATGAGACATTTAAATAACCATTTATGACAAGATCACTGGAATCATGATTTTTGTGTGTGTTCAGGATGTGGCATTTTGTATTTGTACACAATCATTTATGCACATCTGTACACACACACACACACACTCTCTCTTTCCCCGTCATGCCCCAGAGCTGGTGTATTACTTTCCTGATAACCTCATGGTATTTTTATTCCCCATTCTGTGACTCTCAAAGTAACTAGAATTCTCCCAACCAGGATTTCTCATAATTTCCCAGAGAAATCTAGGTATTAACCAAATCTTCACCCACATTGGTTGCTAATTTGTCTCCTTTCCCCAAATGCAGCCAAGACCTCAGAAGAGACTGCAATTAGTTCCTTCCTTCCCTTAGCTGTGAGTGAGGTCCTCATACTTCCAGTGCTGTAACTACAGCCATAACATGTTACTGAGTACTTTCTCCTAGTGTCAGACCTCCTGCGTTGACACAGCATTCCTCACCCAAAGTGCACAGCACCATCACACCTGCTTGCACCGGCTGAGCAGACACCTGAGCTTCTGATCTGCTTTAAAATATCGGCACCTAGACCATCATGAAATATACCGGACTTTTAAGACTAGTTGTAAGATATATCAAAGAATAAAATTCATTAATAGACAAAAACTGAGTAAGTGGAAAATGCTTGTTTGTTATTGCTGGGTTTGTTGGCTTATGTTTCTCTCATCGAACCAGAAGGCAAGTCTGCTTCTAGGGCCCCACAAGATGACTGTGTATACAGAAGTCTATGCAGACTCCATTTCATTTGGAACATGGTTCTCACATTTGGTCATAGAAAAACCTGAACACCATGACAAAACAGCTAAACCATAAGCAGTTATTTGCAAAAAAAAAAAAAAAAAAAAAAATTGAAATAAGACCATTTAACATTTCTTTTACATCAACTGTTACAGAACAGAATGTGGTCACGATCTTCCCAAAGCACTTGGCACATCACAAAGAGTGGCAGAAATGGGTACCATCTAAGAATCAGGAGTCCTGGCAATTTATAAATTTGCTGGGCTTGAAGTAAGCCACATGGGGAACAAGGATGAAATAAAATACAGACTTCACAAACTAAAGGATATATTTGCTGTCTTTAGAAATGGTGGGTTGAGGCTTTCAATTTTTCTATAGCAATGTAGCATGCTGAATGCTTAATGTATTTTACCAAATGTGCTTTTTCAACCACTGTTTTTGGTTTTCAAGATCCCCCTTCTAGAAAATTTCACATAGAAGCAGGGAATACATAAGTGGTGTCTGTGGTTGTTTTATAATTTGGGAGAAACAATGTGAAAACACCACTTACTTGAGGTAATTCTGACAGTTGATTTCCATCCAACCAGAGATCCTTTAAATGTAAGAGAGCTCCAATTGATTCTGGCTAAAACAAACAAAAAACATACTGTTACGGTAACAAACATCCAAAGTTTAGTCTTCTACTAAGAAAGAACACCAAATCAACAGCTAATAAATGGGTACAATAGAGGATGTTTGTTGGGACTTCTCCAATACAAGTCCCCCATTCTAAAAGCTCTCCCAACGCTCTCCAAGAACGCCGGTGGTTTCCATGCATGCCCGTCATCTCTAGTTCTGATCCTCCCCACCCCTACATCATAATTCTCAATCCGTATGAACTGAAGCACATTCTCTAATGTTGCCAAACTACATCTCTGAAAATACAACCCTACAGACCTCCCCTAAAATATGCCTTGATCACACCTAAGGACAAAATTAAATCTAAATCTCTCTTCAATACAGACTTACCAAATTATATATTTCATTGTTTCCTAAATCAAGTTCTTCTAGTCTCCGCAGCTGGGTAAGAGAGCTATTTAAAAAAAGAAGAAGGAACTCTTAGAGAGTACTTAGAAATGCTGAGCAATATGGTATTCCGCATTTGGATTCATTTCCAAAAATAAGATTCATTTGGACTGCATGGCAGTAAATATTACCAAGGAAAAACTATTAAGGGAAGGCTGGCCTCTCCCAAACTTTCCAAAAGACACAGAATCTCTTTTTGACAAAGTACTGTAGTACTTTTTTTTTCCCCCTAAATACTTGAAGAAATTCATGTAGTACAAAATCCCCTCTTATTTTGCCCAGACACTCACTCAGGAAGATATGTAAGAAGATTCTCTCTCAGTTCCAGGGAAGCCAGGTTATAAAGACTAGAAATGAACAAAAGAAAAAAAATATAAGGAAAATTCCTGAGATTATTCTTCCCATTCCCCCCTTCATACATACACCCCACAAATAGCAATTCTTAATAAAACCTCATATGTCACTTCCTCCCAGGAGAAAAATATCTGTAACCACTCCCCCCACCCTCATTAAAAACAACCTATTCTCTACTTGCCAAGCTTTAATATTAAAATAAAAAGAGAAGCATCATCAACGTAAGGCACCCTCATTTAAATACTTGTACACTGGATATGTGAAAATAACTCAGTAGTCATTAAAGATGACCACTCCCGGGACCAAGATAGAAGCCAAATATCTGCTTCCAGACTTTAGAATGTCAACTATGTGCCATTACCATAAAAAACAGTAATGCCTTTAATCTCACAAAGATCAGAGCTCTTCTTCCAAACATCAGTGAGAGACCATCCCCATTTGAAAGTAGTGGGCATCTCAGTCCAGAGGGCCCATGTGCTCTTCTTAAGATCACAAATTCAGGGCACCTGGATGGCTCAGGTCATGATCTCAGGGTCCTGGGATCGCGTCCCACATGGGGCTTCCTGCTCAGTGGGGAGCCTGCTTCTCCTTCTGCCCCCTCCTCCTCTCATGCGCGCTCTCTCTCTCTCTCTCTCTCTCTCTCTCGCAAAAATAAATAAATAAGATCTTAAAAAAAAAAAAAAGATCGCCAATTCAGAGTACCTGGAAGCAACAGTATGGAAATGACGGCCACTTAAATGCATCAAGGATAGAGTAAGAAGGCACCCCACATGGTGCCCGGAACACGAGACTGATTCAGTTATGGGAGCTGTAATACTGTTGCTTTGATTCCTATGAAACGCCACAACGGCGCTTTTTCTGCAGATTCTCCTGCCCCTTGGGTGTAATGCATGCCTATCAGAGGCACAGTGAAAGGAGACAGATGTTTTCCCCGCACACTGATGATCTGGGTGGAATCCTCGCAGGCAGCGGCAGCTCTGCCTCACCAGAAACCTCACACGCCCAGGGGACGTCAGCACCGGCACGCGTTACTGATTCGGATGGTAACGGATTCATCCACTACTCCACCAGGCACTGTACTAAGCTCTGCACCAATCGAAAACTCAAGCTTCTGCTCATATCACCATAGTAATGTCCAGATTTGGAGGACTTTTCTGTGTGAGCGCACAGAACACAAGGAGTCAAACATTATCCCAACACTCTAATCTGCCTTAATCCTCCATTCTCCTTCCAACATAAAAGCCAGAATCATGGGTACTAACAAAGCTGGTTTCATAACATCAGAAAACGTAAATCTGATTTGCACAAACAGTATATACACATATGTGAAGCCTGTTTGCTTTGAAAATGTATCTTGATGATGAAATGCACAAATTCTGTATCTCCTCCAATTTTAGAAAACTGAGTACTTTTCACAATTAAAGTGGAAGCAAACAAAACTCTTCAGAATATGTTTTTTTAAAAAAATCAAAATGCCCACTAATAATTATGAATTTAATGCTGACATTCTTAAAAAATGTAGGCGAGCGGGAAGTTGCAGCAATATAGCTCTACTTCTGGTGGGCCATGTGTTCACGAAGACAGAAGAACGGGAAGGAGAGGGAGGTGAGAAGGAACCACCCAGTATCTATTTCCAAAAGCAACCTGTAGATGACGGTGATAAGTAACCTTTGGAAAGTGTCTGTAGAAGTGAACACTGAACAACAAAGGGCTTTGTTTCCACTTTTCATGTAATCCTTGGCCAGTTTCATTGGGGAGGTGGTAATCATTTGGCTATTTTCACATTTATATTTTAACAATCACTGATGAAATTGTCTATTTATTCAACATTCATTGCTTTCATACCAATCTTGATGCATGAAAGGCATACACTAATTAAAGCAGGAGAAAGTCCTTCTTTGCTTCACAAACTTTACCGGTAGGCATCACCGAACACCCTCTTTAAAAGCGGTTTTCCGCAGGCCTTGATGCTGAGTGCTGGTCTGAGGCCTCCCGCCTGACCTGGACACCTGTCCGCTGTCTCTGGCAGGAGGCGCGGCACACAGCTCCTCACATTCGTCATCTCTTGATTAGTAACAACTCCGCTGGGTGATGACAGGCCGACGACGCGATTAGGAATGTGGCACTTTGTGTCAATTCCATTAGAAAGTGGTGAAGGCACAATTCAAGTCTGATGGGGAGCCAAAACTCCCACCCTCACCTTACACCTTCTTGAGGTGTCTCAGGGGCCCTCCATTCTCTGGACTTTCTTTAAAATTTCAGTTTTAAAAGCACCTATCAATCCGGGGCAAATGTGTCATTCTTACCTTCGGAACCACACCAAGGACACTAGGACTTTAATTGGTTTATGTCATCTTAAAAATAAGACACACGTTTTTAAATTATCTTTATATTTTCTCTTGAAGGTCAGGCACAGGCCACAGTTACTAAAAGCAAATAATGCTTGAGCAAAAATACTGCAAAAATGCCAGGAGACTTCCGATGCACAGTTCTTGATAGCGTCCCGTTACAGTAAACGCACGGTTCCCACCACCACCATGCTAACGCCCAAGCATAACATCCTGTTAAGCAAAAGGTTCTGATTCTGAAACTTCTTCGTTTCCACTGTTTTTGGACAATGGGGGAAATGGGAATGTTGGGTGTTATGACAACAAAAAATACCTTTTTTTTTTAACTTTCAAAATTCAAAAATTCATTTAAAACGAAGTATCTAAAATAAAAGCTCTTCTGAGGTAATACTTGCCCATAACTTTCAACTATTTAAAACAAAGGAACTCAGACATTCCATCAGGCTCTGGGGACCCGGTGGTAAAGTGCCACCCGGAGAAGAGCACACGGAGTCGGGCAGCTGAAGTGTCCCACCCGGGCTCGGCTCCTGGCCTGTCCCTCACGGAGGAGCAGCTGGACTGCTCAGCTCAGGTGCTCCACGTCTCTGTCCCAACTTCCCTGAAAACAAAGATAACTGGATCGACCATGGCAGTTAGGGAAAACTACATTTTTCATTTTCCCTTCAAGTCTAGAGAGCCAGTTTCGCCCCTTATCTCCCCGAGACAGCCCCTTGCCCTGTGCAGCCAGGTCCCCATGCCCCGAGTCTGGGTGTCCGAATGACTGCTGCAGGACGCTGTTCGTCACCGGAGTCCTGCCCACTACACAGGATCCCCTGGAGCGCAGTTCCGACAGATGGTGAACGGCTGGCTCTGGCCAACTTTTAGAAAGAGAAAAGTTGCACAGTGTCATAGCAAGTACAGAATCCTACCAGCCCACTCCGAAAGGTGGTTCTCCAAACTGTTCTAGTGACAGCTGACATAAAAAGAGATCTGCCTGAACGCAGACTTAGACCAGAGAAATTAATACAAAACTCCACGAATAAATGAACGAATGAATGATCTCCCTTCTGAGTCTTTCAGAATACAGCATGCGTCTTCAATCCGGATATCAGGATAGTGCCTTTCCCATCACGGCAACCTATACAATGCAGCACAAACATCTCTGCCTCTCTTGCAGCACCAAATAAAAAAACATGCTCCGGCAAGAGCTGGGGTGCGGGAGTCAGACACAGTTCTGTCGGCTTCTGAGACCAGGCTCTTAATCACTAGGCCAAGAGAAACAAGGAGACTCGAACCCCACAGGCCTTAGCCACTTCAGTTAAAACGTAATAGTATAGAGACAAAAGAAAACATCGGGTGTTTCTAATACCTTTACAAACGTGAAAAAATGAGACACTTGAGATGCAATATGAGAATGACTGGTCTTTAACACTTTGACCACGAGTAATGATACCAGCGGCTTACTAGATGATAGATACTGTAGAATCAACTTTGTGGATGAGAAAACTAAGGCAGCAAAGTATTCAAGAGCAAGTTTTCCTTCCACCTTCCTCCCTCATCTATCCAGTTTCCCACCACTGAGACCCTTCTCACTGAAAATCACCCTTTTTTGTTAATTACTTGTATATTCATCCAGTTTCCTTTTATGCAAAGACAAGGAAATATCCTCCCCATCTTCACATGCAAGTTTTCCCACACACACCTAGCACTTTGCTTTGCTCACACAGATTTTTTTAAAAGATTTTATTTATTTGTAAGAGAGAGCGAGAGCGAGACAGACAGAGAGTGAGAGCACAAGCAGGAGGAGTGGCAGGCAGAGGGAGAAGCTGAGCAGGGAGCCGGATGCGGGACTCGATCCCAGGACCCTGGAATCATGACCTGAGCCGAAGGCAGATGCTTAACTGAAGGAACCACCCAGGAGCCCCCGCTCGCACAGATTCTTGTCTCATTCTTATTTGTACATATCAGTTCTTTTTTAAGTAACTGTATAGTATCTCACTTCTAGATATACCTTAATTTTTTTAACCATTCCCTCATTACCAGACATCTTACTCTTCAATTTTAATATCCGGCAAATTAAATTTCTGTGTAATACTGTCGGAGTGACTTCATCCCCTTCCTATGAAAAACATGATTTTCTATTCTCCCTGTAACTTCTTCCCACCATTTCTACCACCCAAATGGGGTAAAACAAAACAATAACAATCACAAACAACGAGCTCTTACAGAAAAAGAGTATGTTGAAGCATTTCTCTTCAACACATTAATGCCTAATGTTTTACACAGTTCATGATAGCAGGGACAAAAGTTATAATGTAAGTCAGAATGTAGGCCATCTTTATTTTTAGGATTCTATTTCAGGGACTGCATGAGTGGTTACTTTAAAGAAATCACATCTGTTCTCCACTATACTTTAAAAATCCCCTTTTAGTCCACTTGGATTTTTTTTTCCATTTTGGTGACCAAAGTCATCAAGAAAATAAAGAGTAAAATAAATTGAGGTAGAACAAGCAAACAGCAGTACACTATAAAATCATTAAAATATACAATCTATAAACAATTGTGGCAACACTACTTGACTGGAGAAAACAACATTATTAGGGACAGGGAGAGTTTGCTTATATATTCATAAATTTGCTGCTTTTTTAATATCAAATTAGTATTTAAGAAATCTCTGGTAAAAAATTTCCTTATGGTGGCTTTGCTCTAGAAACTTCCAAAAATCTTTATTTTTGTTTTTGAAACAAACATTTTATCGAAATTCCTAGGCCTCAAAAAAGAGCAGTAAGATTTATTCCTCTCAGGCAGCATGCGCTAATACAATATAGGTAAGCGGCCCGGTCCTAGGCCTTATTAGTAAGGCCCACTCAAATTAAGGTCACCATTCCCAAGGGTAGCAAACACAAAATCAGACCCACACGCTCTATTGCAACCTCAGGGAACACAGAGCCTTTCTATTTGCTCTACTTCTATTAACAAATTGCATAATTAAATGTTTACTGATAATAACCATTTTGTCACTGACAGCTACGTCCTGGGCACCGTGCCAGTCCATCATATATATATATATATATTCCTTCTCCTGTAAGAATGCTATTTTTTGAGAAACAAATTTAAACAGAGTAGAGATATCTGGATATACTTAGACTAAGTTACTTTGTGGTGTTTTTTTTTTTTTTTTTTTTTTTTTTTTTGAGGGTATGTTTCTTTAGTGGCCAAGGATAAGGAATCTCATGGAGACAGATACATAAAGACAAATGCCCCCAGATGGAAACAAAGGCCTCCCAGATTCTCAAAATTCTCTATGAGTTCCCACTGGAGTCTTGTAACTCAACTTTGCTCCCACTCCTTGTGATCTGACGGTCTTGGAGGCTCTGGCTATGTGTACCCACCTTGTCACCAGGTGTGAGTAACTGAGGCAAATGACCTCAGCACGTTACTCATAAGGCTATTAGGGTATTTCCTGCAAGAATAAACTAGGTCTCCCAGGTATAGTCTCAAACTTCAGCAACACCAGGCTTCCAGTTGGCCTAAGGATCCATCATCACTAACTAATTCTAAAAAACTGTCATCACCCAAAAAGAAACTTCATACCCATCCGAAGTTATTCCTTATCCTGACACTGCTCCCCGGACCCTTACCCTCCCCTCCGCCCCAGGCACTGGCAACCACTAATCTAATTTCTGTCTATAGTGGATATAGGCATTTGCCTATACTGGATGTCATTTGAATGGAATCGTACAATATGTAGCCTTCTCTATCTGGCTTCTTTTACTTAGCATGTTTTTAAGGTTCATCCTGTTGTAGCCTGTATCGGTACCCCAATATTTTTGGGCTAAATATTTCATTAGACGAATGTACTACATTTTGGTTATCACTTCATCACTGATGGAAATTTGAGTTGTTTCCACCTTTTGTCTCTTATGAATAAAAGCAGCTAAACATTCATGCGTAAGTTTTTGTGAGGCATGCTTTAAACTGTTTTTGGTAGTGGAACTGCTGGGTTATAATGGTAACTATGTTCAACTTTTTGAGGAAGGACCTGCTCCCTCAAGTGAGGGCATGCATCACTTTCCATTCCCACCAGCAAAGGATGAGGGTTTCAGTTTCTACACATCTTCACCAACATTTGTTGTTATTATTATTTATTAGAGTTAATGGGTCTAAAGTGGTATCTCACTGTGGTTTTGATTTGCATTTATCTGATAACTAACATGATGTTGAGCATCTTTTTATGTGATTATTTGCCATTTGTATATCTTCTTTGGACAAATCTTTGTCCTTTTTTATTTTTTTAATTGGGTTATTTATCTTTCAGTGTTGAGTTGTAAGAGTTCTCCATATATTCGGGATACAAGACTCTTACCAGATACATAATTTGCAAATATTTTCTCCCACCTGTACGTTTTCTTTTCACTTTCTTAATAGTGGACTTTGATGCACAAAAGTCTTTAATTGTGGTGAAGTCCAAATTTATCCACTTTTTTTCTTTTGTTGTGTGGGCTTTCGGTGTCACATCTAAGAAACCACCGCCTAACCCAATGTCATGAAGATTTATCCATTTTCTTATAAGAGTTTTAGCTCTTACATTTAGGTCTCTGTTCCATTTAGAATTAATTTCTGTTTGTGGTGTGAAGCAGGGGTGGGACTTTATTCTTTCGCATATGGATGGATAGTCAGTTGTCCCAACAGCATCTGTTGAAAAAACTATCCTTCCTCACTAAACTGTTTTGGCACTCTTGTCAAAACCATTTAACTATAAATGCAAGGGTTTATTTCTGAATTTCCAATTCTATTCCAGGGAACTCTGTGTCCATCTTTATGCCAGTACCACACATCTTGATCACTGACCCTTACTAGTTAAGTTTTGAAATCTGGAAGTGTGAATCCTCTAATTTTGCATGTCTTCTTTAAGACTGTTTTGGCTATTCTGGGTCTCTTATATCTCCATTTGAATTTGGGGATCAACATGTCAATTCCTGCAAAACAAAAAAAAAGCCAGCTACAATTCTGATGGGGCTTGAGTTGAATCAATAGATTAATTTGGTGAGTATTGCCATCATAACCACACTAAGTCTTCTAATCCATAAACACAGGATGTCTTTCCATTTATTTAGGTCATTTTTACCTTCTTTCAATAATGTTTTGCACTTTGCAATATATGTGTCTTACATTTCTTCCGTTAAATTTATTCCTAAGTATTTCATTCCTTTTGGTGCTTTATAAAGGGAACTGTTTTCTTAATTTCATTTCTGGTTTGTTCGGTGCTAGTATACAGAAATAAAACTGATTTTTACATTTTAATCTTGTGTCTTGTAATCTTGCTGAATTCATTTATTAACTCTAATAGCTTTTTGTGGATTCCTTAGGGTTCTCTCTATATAAGGATTCTCTCTTTACTTTTTGAAAAGTAAAAAATTCAGTGTGGGATTTACTTGAGTAGAAATTGATACAACTGGTCTGAAGAAAAATATTTCACTAGCATGTTTTTTGAAAGACAAATTCTTCACACTTTGTACCAACATCTGAAAACTCCTTAAAGAGAAAGTATCCTTCCTGGCTTTACCGGCAGAATCCTCCAAGAGATTTTAGAGAGAGTAAAGCAAAAAATCACTGTTCACCAAACACTGTTTACAAGGGCATATGTGAAAAGTCGATATTATTCAGCCAGTGTTCTTAAAGCCTACCCAAGACTGGGAACTCTACGAAGACCCTAATGAATGCTTCCCTCCTTGGCTCCTGCCCTCCCATGCTAACTGGCAATTTCAGTGATATGTAAAGTTATTTACTTATTTTACCCCAACATTTTCCAAAGGGGATACAAAGAGGTCTTTATAAAGTACATACATGTAAAAAACTTCATGAAATAGAAAATGCAGCTTCTTCATGGAAGAATTTAAGTTCGAATTCTAATTCTTCCAGCCACCAGCAACACAAACCTGGGCAGACGACTTATCCCCATTTCACAGACAAGCTAATGAAACTCAGAATGGTTACCACTAACCATGAGTAGGCATGCTGTACTGACACCGTGTATGTGCCTAACAGAGCACCCACCCCCTTGTAAATGTCAGCAACATGGCTCCTCCAATTCCTTGGTTTCCTTCATCACATGATATAAATACAGCTGCTCTCAATGATCATCAAAATTAGCTATGAGCTTTCTGGCAACAAAAGCAGAAAAGGAAATGTGATAAATGTCAGAACTGGTATGAAAAGGAAGAAGCCTGGGGCGTCTGGTTGGCTCAGCCGGTTAAGCATCCAACTCTTGATTTTGGCTCAGGTCATGATCTTGGGGTCCTGAGATCAAGACCCGCTCAGCTGGGAGTCTCCTTGAGATTCTCTCTCTCTCTCACTCTGCCCCTCCCCTTAATCTTGCTCGCTCTAAATAAATAAGTAAATAAATAAAATCTTAAAAGGAAGAAGATTACCAGTTCTTCCGGTGAGATTTTTTTCCCCTAAAAATACATATTAAAATCTCTAATGGCTCTTTTTATCAGGGAAATTAAGCAATATTAATGGACAATAATTATTCTTCCTTAGAAGGTTTCAGAGTAATGGAAATAGGTTTGTTTTTTTTTTTATAGTTGTTTCTTCAATCAACTATATAACATTAAGCCAGAAAAGTGACTGCGTAGGAAGAGGCCAATGTGGTCTTCACAAAGCTTTAAGAACCTAACCGGGTTGCCTACAACATCAGGTTGGAAGTGAGCAGAGTGAAGGAGGGAACACTGTGCGCCTGGTCCCAGGTACTCATTGTGTATGTCTGAGCAACACCAGGGTCGGTACAGACACAAAGAGAGTTTAACAACCAAAGACTCCCCCACTTTCAGGGTACAAAGCGATCCGGGTGCAAACACTTGGACACGGAACCACGAGACTTCCGTGTGCAGATAGAGGACTACGTGCTTTGTGTGGGCCGTGAAGTGTCGGTCAGGGAACCTGGGCATTGAGGATCTGCCTCGCCTCTTCTCGTCATTGGAGAAGCCTTGACAAGAGAGGTAGATTTCCACCATTTACTGAGGACAAATCTCGGCCAGCTGGTACAGAGCTCACTTTCGGGAACGGCTCTGAAGCTTTGCGCGGGGTTTGGGCAGAGCGTGCTGGGTCCCGGTCACGGGAAAGGCTCCGCGGCGCCGGCTGCTACGGCAAGCAAGTGCTGCCGGGCTTCTGCACGGCGGGCTCCGCACTGGACTTGAAAATTATTTGCTGTAGACTTTTTTAAAGCAAATATTAAAGGCAACCTCAATAAAAAAAATTAAAAAGCTCCTAACAGAGCTGTGCTGGCACAAACAGGGATCAGCAGAGACCACCCACCGGAGCACTGTTTCTCTCGCCACAGCGCCGGAGAGAGTCTGCAGCGCAACCCTCGGGACCTGAAAAAGCAGAACTGAAGAACCGCCGTCCGCTTAACCGACTGCCGAACATTCTCTCCTAGAATAGGGGTGCGCACATACTTAAGGACACAGATGTGCTTCTAACTTAATGCTTTTTTAAGTAAAAAATAAAGCATTTAAAAATCCCTTACTAAAAAACATTTTTTTTTCTGGGCTCTCAATAGCGAAAGCACTGTACTATGTAGCAAATCTTTTGTTTTACATTTGGGGACAAAACGACTGGTTCTAAATTGTTTTAATACTTGGTGTAAAATGGTTATACTAAGTGAAAAAGTTCTTCACAAGTTATACTGACTGAAGCAGAACCATATTCTCAGCCTCATTTATTAAATCGTCATACTAATTTTTAAAAATTTCTCCTTCTTATGGTAAGGTTTTTGTTGAAATTCTGCTGATAAATCGCCATTGTCCCTGACACCAATCACTTGTTTATGAAGACTAATCAGAAGTTGCTGTGTTTTTGTATTTTTAACAGAAGAGTTTTAAAAACACAATCTGTTGAAGGCGAGTTAGTTTCTCACCCATTGTTAATCACCTTTACTTTGAAGGACAAGGTAATGTGCTGACGTGCCATCACAGAAAGGGGTCAGCAAATCTGGGACATTCTTAAGTTTTAGTAAAAGGAAAATGTGTGACTTTGCATGAGGTGACCAGTGTACTGTTGTGTGGTTCAAAAGATTTCCATGATTATTCCTCATCTCACTGCAAAGTATTATAAGGATTCTCCTATTTGAGAAACTTGCTTTATTAAAGTAACCACACTGGTGGTGCCCGGCTAGGAAGTGTTGGATGAGAACTGCGGCGCTTTGCAGCCCCCTTGAAAGTAGGACAACGTGCATGATGCCGGTTTCCTCCCACGCACTCCCCAATATCCCCAACAGTGCACTCAAGGATTCAGGGGAGCAACAATTTCAGGCTATTGTGCACTGGGGCGCCCAGGGAAGCAGCAGCCAATGCACAGTAACATCACAGAATACTTCACACTTGGGAGAGACACAGCAAGACTCGACATCTGTTAGACACCGTGTGAACCACAAGCTCAGATGGTTCAGTTTCCACCCTAGACAGCATGACATTCCTTCAAGGACATTGTATCTTTGCAAAGCTGGGTTTTCAGTGACAAAAGGCACGTACCAGGTGAAAAATCAATCGGGAATGGGAAAAGAGGTGGCAGTCTGAGAGGCTGGGCACTGCCCAGCAGGGATCCACATCCTACAGCAAACATTTGACGATGTTTAAAAATGAAATAAAAGTATAAAATAAAAAATGAAATAAAAATGAAAAAGTAATACTTTTTCAAACAACTACTAGGTAGTTAGGACAGAAATACTTAAGTTGGTTAGACTCACCTATTTAATAAATGGAGCAGTTGGATATCACTAGGGGCACTAAGAAAATGTTACTGTGCCCCCAAGGGCCACGGGAGCCGACGGTGCTGCAGTGGCAGTGTGTGAGGAGTAGTGAGACACATGGGGCGGGGACCAGGAGAGCCGTGCTCTAGCTCCAACTTCGCCATCGACCCCCCAACACTCCTCCAATTACCCGACCATCGGCAAACCAAACACACTATGGGACAGACGCTCACTGGCGGCCCCGGCTCTGAGGCACGGCAGTTGGCCTGCCCTAAAGGCTTCGCACTCTCCTCCAGGCTGGACTCTCCTGCCCATCGTGAGGGGACCCATGTCCTTGACGAATCCATAGCTTTCCCAGTTCATGCCAAGTGTGTGCTAGGCGCCGCGAAGAGAAACTGATGTCCCGTATTCAGTGATGCTCAAAAGGCAGACACTGAGGGGCCGACTCATCTGACCAAAAAGCAGAATTAGTTCATGCAACAACTCCCAGTTCAGAATCTACAAAGGTAACAGTGAGTATGATCATTCCGACGGCCATTTTGTGGCCTTCTCAAAATTTTTTTGGACTATCGAATGTTTGTGCCTTATTTACAAAACCATACTATCTCTGAGTAGTTGTTTGGTTACTAAATATTTTGGTTCAGTGCTCTAAAGAAACCATTTGGGAATCCTCCGGGAAACTGAAGAATTGTTTTCATGAGGAAAGTTCATAAGTTTCAAATAATGACTTGCTTAAAAATGTAGTATACTTATTATGCATATATGCGATTTACTCAGCAATTCACCATTTCCACTGTTTCAAGGGCCTTTCCAGCATGGTCTAGAACACCAGAGGTGCCTGATGTTCTCTAAGGACTCTGTTCTTTGTTTTTACTAAGTGAGAACTCGCTGTTACTTTAGCATGCATAAATCTTAAATCCAACAGGTAGAAACCATGGAGTCTCTTGCTTTGGTTAAAATAATAATAACAACCAGGAACAGAAAACTCCCTATTTCCCATTTTCACAAATTGACCTAATAGGAAATAGTTGATTCACTTATCTGCCACATATTCTTATTTCCTGGGTGATGATTCACCATAGGGTACAAATTCAAAGTGACAGTTTGTTTTGGAAGCAATCAGTATACATAAGGGTATAACAGTAACATAAGATGATTACATCCAAAATCAAAACAAAACAGAACCGTACCCTTATTATTGACAGAATATGCAGACACACAAGAAATCCTGAACACTGACAAGAACAGTTACAGATACTAACTGAAAAGATGGAATTAAGGATATGCAATTGATTCTAAAATGATTATTAAGTAACACTTTCCATTAAAACAATGCAGTGGGGAGTGACAGGGGCACTTTTGCTTAATAAGAATATATTTTCTCTCAAAGCATTCAGGCTTTTTAAAAAAGATATGAATTGAGGGAAAGAAGGGGTGAACATGTAGGCAGTGGTAGGCTGAGAAAGAATGGGAAGGAGGGTATCAAGGGAACTAGATTCCAGAGATTCCCAAGGAGGAAGTGGAGGAAGGGGAGTCAGTTTAGGTATTTAAATGGCTATTATATTCATTAGAAATATATGAATCTTGACACGACAAAAGTGGTAAGTCATGAAATCCACAGTAAAACATTGTTTCCTCTGTAACAGATCCCATAAACTCAGGGAGGACTGGGGGCTTCCTGTCTCCTTCCCCTCCTGAGACATTAAGGACACAAATCTGCATCAGCAAGTCTACTGACAAAATGTTTAAACAGCTTGCATCTCAGAAAAGCATGAACTTGCTGGCTGAAACAGGGGTCAGCCGGTTGTCTTCCTCCCGAATAGGAGGGAGAGGAGGGGGCAAAGTTGTCTGTGAAAAACAGGCTACTTCCACACACCTCTGGAAAGAGACCCTTTGTGGAACAGACAAAGTACAGTTCTCAAAAACGAAGTTTCTGTTTTGTCTTAGAACTCAGGCAGGACAGGTGAGCACAAAAGAAATCTTTTATGACACTGGGGAACACTGGTCCACTAGCTTTGGCCAGCCATGTTGGGCTTTTAGTTTAAGTGGTAAAGCATGAGTCACCAGCCTGACTTAACCCACTGTGCGTCCTGGAGGTACGGAAAAGATCTGCTGAGATAATTAGTTCATCTAAGAGGATGAGTAAGAGAACATTTTTATTTCTTGCCATGGCTGTCCTCCCCGACCTCTAAGCCAGGAACATGGAAAGGTGCCCATTCCACCCCATCGATCTCCCAATTCCACGCCTGCTCTCCAAACACACCATTCCTACCCTGTGTGGACAAACACTGGCGGACACAGCTGTTGTTCAGGGGTACCTACTCCAAGTTTTCAATAAAATCGCCGAGAGTCGTAGTTCCTAACAGTATTTATTAACCACCTATATGACCAGTACTATTTTGTTTGCTTAAGTTAACTACTTTGGAATCCAACAGTTTGGAGAACATGTCCAAACAAATTATGTTTTTCACTAGCAACATGTAGCATTATCCTTTTTAACCAGTAAAATTTAGGGGTAACTGAAAGCAAAAAATACTGGAGTCTGGCTATGATCTTTCTTGAGGGTGAGATTCGAGATTGGATAAAAGGCTTTCTGAGTAGAAAAATAAGAGCTGTAAAAGAGAAGGAGGCTGGAGTTGATGCTATAAACCCCCCTTTGCCCTGATACACACAAACCTCACATAAAAACTTACTTGCCGATATTTTCAGGCAGGGACTGCAGTGAGATGTCATTTACAGAAAGACACGTCAAATTCTGTAATTCGGGAAAGCTTTCCGGCAATCTGAAACAGCAATGACAACAAAATGTTGTTAATTAAAAAAGAAAAGTGCATATACAGTGTATACTAGACATAAATATGATGATTTCTCCCAATATGCTAATTGAAATAACCTCCTAAAAATTACAGTATAAAAGGCATGTCTGCCTTGTCTTCCTAGACAGAAGACATTGATAAGGAAAAAAACCAAGGCTCAGTTTACCTAGAAGTACAGAGGCATGATAAATGCTTGGTGGGGTAATCCAGAAATAATTGCAGAGGAAAAGACACGCAAGCTCTCAGAATGAAGGAGAAAAAATGCTGTGCCACTGCCCAGTGCCTCATGAAAGAAACAGATAAACAGCTGATGCGGCGGAAAGTGCCTATGAGTGAAGACACTTTATTGATTAGCAGAAAATCAAGAGAAAGTTTAGCCCAGAAGATTATAATAAAACACAGGACAGCAGCTTAATACTTTTTTTTCTGTAGATTATAATACCCAGGGCAAAGCTATGGATTACTCAGAACTGATCAACTGACAGCAATTGCTGCTTTCTTAATATTTTTCTTTTACCTCGATTTAAGATGCCAGTCACTTGACGTAATTATATGTTTCACTATGTTCTACACAAAAGGAAATTTTTTATACTTCCCTTAAAACTCTACTGAAGAGTGAGGTTTCAAAATAAAAGTATTCAAAAACTTACAAAGAAAGTTCCCTTTCAATATTTCTATGGTTACCTCCAGTTACAAGAAAAAAGAAAACTAAAGTTAAAAAGATTTCCTTGCATCTAAAATGCCAAAGGTCCTTATACGTAAATCTGCTGATACAGACAAGAGAACACATGACTCACATGGGGGGGGGGGCGCAGGGAGGGAGGACTCCTTGCTTTAGTGATAGTTTCTATACATTAGAATCTTTCATTTTTTCCCCTTTTCTAGGTTCCTTTTTTAAAGAGCAAATTCTAGGTTACTGTTTGACATAAAATATAGGTAATCCCAAACTTCAAAAGCAAATCCAGGCCCTGCAAGATGAGAGTTCTAGGATTTTATTACCACAGAAATACATTCTCAGGAATGGTTTCGACAGAGGAGAAACCTCTTCCATAGTGTAACAGAGGTAAGATTTTTTACTTATACTTGAAAAGATGCAACTTAATCTGTTATCTGAGTTTCCACTTAAAGTACGTATCATTTTATAATTTTAAAACTAACTAAAATTATCTTAAACATAAGGAAAATGTATTTTTTAATGGCTGACTTCCTTTTTTATTGGCTATCGGCATGAGGAGCCAGACTGGTGTGTGTGAGGAGGAAGCACAGACTTCGGGCTAGGAGAACGGGATTCGAGTCTGAGCTGCAGCCCAGAGGCCGCATCATCTCAGAAGGTCATTTAACCTCTCCGCCTCGTGTCTTCAGCCATAAAAGAAGTAGGTCAAACTCAATAATTTTCAGTCCTTCCAACTCACAGATAAGTTGTCTTAATTCTTAAAGGAGTGCACCTGCCAAATCAAAAAGGCTTTACTCTAAGAAACCTTCCAAATGTGAGGCCAGGATAAAAACTGAGTAAAGCCTCCTGCAATGTGGGTGTGTTCTGGTCCAGAGAGTTTTGAGATAATGCTAAAGTCCTGTGTCAGCAGGCATTAGAAAAGGAAAACTAAAGAGGTAGAAAAGGGGATTAAGCAACTGAATCGCTAAAAAAAAAAAAAACAAAACCTCCAGGGCAGCATAATGAGTATTTCCCAGCTGCCTAACCCTACAAGCTGCCTTAAGGATAAATAGCTTAGTGCAGTTCAACAAACACCATGGAGCGCATACTCCATTCGAGAAATTAAGGTAGAGCTGGAGATAAAATGATAAGCAATAGAGGAATATAAGTTAACTTTCTCAGTTTAACTGCGGAGCCTTGCTCAAAGCGATAACTTAAATGTAAATTTCAAGTATTATGAAAAAAGTACGCATAGAACATTTCAGAAGCCCAGCAGAGAGGACTCTGGGGAGGAAGCAAAGGATTCCCAAAGAAACGTCACGCTAAACGTACACCTTACAGGAGCGTAGAAAGAGCAGAGAGTGAAACAAAGGACCTGTGAGCACTCTGTAACAGCCAAGCATGACATCTGACACAGGCAACCGAGGGCAATGAATGTAGAAAGACAGGCCAAGTTCAGATACAGGCCGGGCGAGGCTGCATAGCACCTGGAGGAGCAGGACTTTACCTCATAGGAACGGGAGCTACAGAAAGGTTTGAAGAAGAGGGACAACTGTATAGACGATGGTTAAGAAAGAGACGATACTTGAGGGCAGTGATGAGTTAGAGCTTACTACATTTACTATATTCCATAAAAACAGATGTTGTTAGTAACATAGTCACTGAAATTCAAAAGAGGCAAATCAAAAAATATTTTTTAAAACATATTTACTTCTTAAAAATAGCAGATATGGGGAAAACAACACTAAATAGACATTCCCTGGCATTCCATACCCAGAAAGACCCAAGCAATGGGTGATATTTATCCCAAATCTTAACCTCATCTCAATTTTCCTATATGCCTTAAAAAAAAAAAAAAAAGAAGAAGAAGAGGAAGAACAGAAGGGAAGAGTGAAGTGTACCTTTCTTCTGAGGTTGCTTAGAGAGTCTAGAAATCATAGATACGGACCCACCTGGCCTAGAGATACCTCTGGAACGTTTCCTGAGGACTCTCTCTGCACTGCCAGGTGCACAACAATTCAGGTAACCTGGCAACACAGGTACCTGGACTCCAGTGATCAGTGGCCTCATGACTCAGCCAGGAGCCACAAGGAGGGCCTCACAACAGTGCCACGCAGGTACGCCCAGGCCGTGTGCTGTGTCATACTAGAAGGAGCAAGACCGGAATCAGCAGTAAAACAGTGACAGGTGGCTCTACGTGGAGGAAGAGTAACAAAGAAATCCTCACAGCTATTACTAAAGTAAGGAAATAGTGGTGTTGGCAGTTTTTGTTTGTTTGTTTTAAAGGGAGAGTTGGAGGAAAGTTGAGATAGTAAATATGTTTCATTACTGGAATGGAAAAAACATCCCTTATTAGGACTTCTCCTCGGGTAACTAGAGGGTAAGCTCTCTGGGAGTTTAGAATTCAGTCTTATCCCACAAGACAAGATAATCAAGAGGGTATTTATGAACTACTCCAATGCTTCACACGGCTTAAGAAATGTCGTCCTCATTCCCGGTTTGTGTACTCCACTGTGTCTCCCCTCATCCCCTACCAATATCCTTTTAATGTTCCATCAGTAGCACAAGTGTGCCTTTAACTGCACAGTGCCATTTATAAATAAGTATCTGTGAAGATCAATCATCCTTGATAAAGAGAGCCATCCATCTAGGTACCCCCACGATGGGTGACCAGGGCGTGTTCGTAGCTTGGTCCTCAAAAAGGATAGCCTTAGTACCATAGACAGCAAAGCAAGCCGAAAGGTTACCTAGTCAGTGGGTTTCCGCTGAAGTCAGCTATCTGTAGTGCTTTGCAGAATGAGATGCTTTCTGGAATTTCAGGAATATCTGTAGGAGCAAAGAAAACATCTATCATTTACCACCATTGTTAATACTTTTCACCATCCTCAAGATGGACCTCTATTCAAACGTGGCATGGATTTCTAAAGTATTTTTCCACATTTATTTTATATTTGGTTTCCTAATAGAAGATATATTCTTAATAGAAGCACATTAATGAAAAAATATTAAAAAACCAATACAGATGGATGGATCTTGAAAGCATTATACCAAGTGAAATAAGTCAGAAAAAGACAAATAATGTAGGAACTCACTTATATATGGAATCTTAAAAACAAACCTAAAAACAGCACACAGAAAGAGATCGGACTTGTGGTCTGAAAAACTGGATGAAGGTGGTCATTGGTACAAACCTCCAGTTATAAGACAGAGAAGTAGTAGGGATGGAATGTACAGCAGGATGACGAGAGCTCACACTGCTCTATACTATATCTGAAAATTGGTAGAGGAGTAAATCCTGTGGGTTCTCATCACAAGGAGAAAATTTCTTTTCCTTTTTTTCCTTTTTATCGTATCTATATGAAATGATGGATGTTAGCTGAGTCTACTTCACGATACATGTAAATCAAACCATCATACTACACACCTTCAGCTTATATAGTGATGAATGTCAATTATTTCTCAATAGAAGTGGGGGAAAAAACCCACCACCAAGTCCCATCACCCTGTCAAAAGTCACTGATGGCTTTCTGTCGTAATTCCCATGAAGCTATTTTTCCTTACATTTTCACATAGTTGTATCAGTACACAGTATTTTGGAGTATGCATTTTTAAATTGTGGGCTTTCTTCTTCTGAGTGTAAAAGTAACAATTTGGAAAATACACAAAAGTCCAAAGAAGAAAATAAAAACCACTAACGTTTCGACTGCCTAGAGATAATGATTTACTCTGATGTATTTTTTTCATTGTCATCACATGCACACACACAGTGTATATAAAGAGATATTTCAAAATACTAGATTCATGCTGATTGGGTTTTTCACTGTACATTATTTTACAAACTTTTTCCATCTTTGTTTGTCCAAACAGTTTACCATTTTTAATGGCAGAAAACCCACTGCATATATTTTCATACTTCATTTAATCAATCCCTCGTTGTTAGACATTTAGGTTGTTTCCAAGTTCCTGATGTTATAATTATATTTATATTCATTTCTGATTATTTCCTTAGGCTAAGCTCCCAGAATTGTAATTACTGTGTCGAAGGCATTAACAACTCTACAGTCCTCGGTAAATACTATTAAATTGCCTTAGAGGAAGACAAGTTATACCTATTCTTACTTCAATCAGCCTGCACAAGGTGCCTAATTCAACATCTCTCTTCCCCCTTTCTTTCTCTTACTTTTAAAAACTGCCAATACTGGGACACTTGGGTGGCTCAGTCGGTTAAGCATCTGACTCTTGATTTCAGCTCAGGTCATGACCTCAGGGTGGTGAGATGGAGCCCCGCATCCGGCTCCACGCTGGGCATGCAGCTTGCTTAAGATTAAGATGCTCGCTCTCCTTCTCTCTCTGCCCCTCCCCCTCCCACACTCTCTCTCTTAAAACAAACAACAACAAAAACAACAAAAACCCTGCTAGTATTATTAGTAAAAATAGTCTGGTAATATTTTGTTTTATATTCCTTTTATTACTAATGAGGCTGAATATTTTTCCCTATGTGTACTGGTCACTAAATATTGTGATTTTGAAATGACCAAAATTGTTAAATTCCTCTTTTTTTTTTGGTACAAAACCTGGGGTTACAGCTTTTAGGGCTTTAAAGATTTACTTCCTAGCATCTAATTTCAAGGATACATTTATTTTGGACATATTAACATTAGGAAGGGCTAAAAAAGAAAATGTTCTCCTGGTCCCATGCTGTTTCTTCTACTAGTTCTACAAATGCAAGCCGAGCCAAAACATACCTAATATTTCTCAGGTGGGGGTGGCAGGGAGAAGGGAGAAATAAGGGGAAAAATGGATGCCCTGGACCAGCAACCGCAAAGTCATCAGAAGCTACATAAATGCTTTTAGTTCAAACTTAAAAGCCAAAATCATTTAAATTTGTGGTAACATTCTTGTTACGCTATTCTCTGCCTTGCATGGTCATATAAGGTAGTAAAGAACAAACACTATGATCCTAGTTTCATAAATATCATAGCTATACACACATGCACACATACTCAAGTCTGGAATGGAGTTTTAAAAACACACAACAGTTTGTGGGTCCTGAGGTACAAATACACTGGGAGGTCCTTTCAGATATATTACCTTATTTCATCTCAACATAAATTATTTTAACTTCCATTGTACAAAGTGGACAGTAACTCTCAGGATGATGAAATGGCTTCCCCATCATTACAGGCCTATTCCACTAAGGGCTTGGGCCTCCCATGCTGACATCACAGCACTGTTGTGCTTAAGAATGAATGAACACACACAAATCCATCACAGAACAAGCACGGCTATCCAGGCTAGTGAAGCAGTGACACGCCGTGGCCTGCTCTGGTCTGAAAGGTGCTGGTTGGCCTGTGCACTCCACGGTAGTCCCTCTTCTGCCACTATATCAGGGTTTGGTGAGCAGTCTTTACAAGACTGAGGAAAGAGGTGCACGCGTCACACCAGTTACCCCACAAGTGCCAAAGAAGATCAAGCCAGACACAGACGTACACAATTTACAGCAACTTGCTGCTCTATCCAAGACCAAAAAAAAAAAAAAAAAAAGGAAGGAAACAGAGAAAGAGGAAAGGTATGCCCAATAGGAGCCATCTTTAATATTCTCCAGAGCACTAGAAACATCCCTGAAGCTTGGGAAGATGGGCCTGCCAAGGTAACACATGAAAAGCAGCTGTGAGAAAGTCTGGTCAGGGCTGGTCTGGAATCCAGAGATCTGAGAGTAACAAAACCAACTGCTCGAGAACAGCACAGCCAACTCGGTCCACACAGAGCTGCCAGAGACGTCTAGTTCATAGGAAGGCATTCCCTCCTTAGGATAACATGCTCATACACACAGGAGAAGCAGCAGATCAGCAAACAGAACACAGGTCTCCTGACTCCCAAGACCATTGCCTTCCACCATATGCATGTTCTGAACTTGAGGAAAAGAAAGTATTTGCTTGTGCAAATAGAAGCTGTAGACAAGGACAGCAATGGTGTGGTTTGAAGAGTCCTGAGTACTGGTTTGTTTTAGGTTGCTAAAAATATTGGAATAAAAAAAAAACAAGGAAAAAAACATCTACTCATCCCTAAATACCCAGCTAAAATGTCCTATCCTCAGGGACACCTTCCATGGGTCCCAAAATGAGGCTGGATTCCCCCACTCTCTGTTTCCTCAGGCTTCACCTTTGTGAGATCTGTGGCAGTTCTAATAATTTTGTTTGCAGTCAATCTTCCTTATTAAATCCTGTGTTCATTGGAAAGAAAGACCTTGTGAGTCTAGCTGTTGCTGTTTTCCTAAAGCTGACACAGTAGTGAGCTTAAGCAGTACACAGGTGCCAAATGAATGAATGAGAAGCTATAAGAACAGTTGCTCTCTCATTTGAGTCACAAAATATCTCCAGAAGGTTAGTATTATCTCCATTTTACTGGTAAAAAAAACTGCTTAGTCCCAGATCTCTGACAAGAGGGAGTATAAAGCTTGTAGGTGATTCCCAGCTGAAATCCCCTTTGATCCTTAAATGTTTTGCTCAAGACAAAGAGGAGGTTTGAGAGTAAAAATATGAAAATATATATATATAAATACCACCTTCTAAACAAAACCTAGGCTACCAACCTCATTAAAAACTAATCTGAATCCTTCCCCCCATGCCAATTCTCACATTCAATTTCCAAATCCTTCTCATATACTCTAATTACTGTTCCTAGCCATCTTTTTCTGTCCACTCCTATTGTTATCAACTTAGTTCAGGCCTCAATCATCTAGATGACTGGAATATCCTCTTAAATGGTCTCGCCCTGTATCCAATTTGTCTTCCATCAAATCCGAACAGCCATAAGAGCAATCTGCACTAGTTTTCTGCATTTGCTAGGTTTATGCCTGAGGGCAAACTACTTAACCTACCTGTGCCTTAATTTCCTTATCTGTAAAATGGGTCATCAACAGATTTTTTTTAATTAAATGCCAGCACATCATACCTTCGGTGCTACACAAGTTCAGAGAAGAGAGAAAATTAGACAAAGGACACTTATACTTTGAACCAAATAAGTAAGAGCAGAGGAGAAACCCAGGCATGAATGGGACACTGAATGCAGTGAGGAGAGGGTAAGCCCTAGAGAAAGACAGTGTGGTGTGAACTTCAGAATATCAATACAGAAGTATGTGTAGAGAGGCTGAAGCATCTCTTATAACAGATTACCAAATGCCAGGCTGAGCTATCTACAATTAATTTGTTAGACTAAGGAGTTTCCTCTTCTATAAAAAGGGGATAATCACCTCCGGCTTAGGGCTGCCCCAAGGATAAAGCAGAGTAGCATGAATAAAAGCACATGGCACGCTGTCTGACCTCTTTCGTTAATATTTGAGGGAGATCAGTGGAGAGGACCACTGGTTTCCATTCAAGGCCAAATAATCCGGGGAAGAAGAGTAGCATTATTAATAGAGATGAGAGGATTTAGAGGGCTTTTGCCATTGTTTTAACTATCTGAGAAGCAGTAACAATTAACTTCTGAAGAAACATCTATTTTGTTAGAAATAATGAGATTTTCATCTACTCAAGGAATGTACCCCAAACCTTCTACTTGCCAACATCCACCTTAGCTCAAGCTTCTGAATATGGTGAAACAAACAAAAAATTTAATCATATTTTTCATCAATTCAAACTGGCTTTGTCTCATCTATGTCTAAGAATAATAGCATAAAATTAGATATTTACAAAATGTCTGAGAATGCTTATAAAAATAATCTTTTCCCTATAACTTTCTTAAGATAACCTGTAATTTGGATCCACTCTAAGCCATCATTATTTCCGAATCAGAATTGCTTTAAATTAGTGAGATGTAATTGTACTTAAAAAATAAAAATAGCGGATCTGTAGTTTACCAATATGACCATTACTACCGCCTGTATACAGGAAATGGATAATTACCGCTAAACTGTCAGTGCAGAATATCTTCACCACCAGGCAGACAACAATCCTGGCACCATTAGCCCCAGGGCTTCCGAGACAGACTACAGCTTTCACCAGAGATAGCACTGGTTAAAAAGTGATTTAAAAAGACATCCCCTGCCCTTCCTGGCACTCATATTCTGTTCTGGACATCCATTTGTAACACATCGAGCTGAGATTCTACCTTCCCCACTTCCCTGGCCTCACAAATACAGAGGCTTAGTCCACATTCTTCGATGGGGAATGAGGGCTCTCTTCCCACATGCCCAGAATCCTCATGGTGGACCACACCCTTTCCTGAAAAGCTATCGTCATTTTGGGACCGCTCTCATGATGGAGATAGATTGGACTGACGGATGTCTCAGGTTCCTTCTAAGCATGTGTGAGTTTACAAACATCCAGGCCATTTCCTTTCATGGAGGACTGCGCACAGCCAGCCTGTTTTGACCGCAGCTCCTGTACATTGCACAAGTTCTTTCTGGATAAATCAATTACTCACTGGCATTTCTTGTTCTATATAAATACCATCTCTTTTCCTCCTGGGCTCAAGACCTATCTGAGGTTAGTAAGTGAGAATACTAGGTTCTTTCCACTCAGAGCACCATAAAACGCTACGCAAAACAAGTCTTGGGTATTTTTGTAGCTATTCTCTAGGATTATCTAATTCATGTTGATAGCATTTAGACACAGGAAGTTGAAAAAGATGAGGAATACTAAAATAAATCAAATGATGACCCTCATCTATTAATTTGTCTTTTCTATAAAATTGCAAAGAATAACATTTTAAACTTCTGGGCATATTTGAAAGTGGGGCAAGAAGCTCTGTAAGCAATCACCTACACTTACTGCATCAGCTCGACTAGCCCCACAGCAAGGTGGCTGTGTCCGCTTCATTAGTACAAGGTGCTAGCAAGGTCAGGGGCCTGGATTTGGTCCACGTGTGGGGCAGCCTCTTTCCCTGGTTGCAGCCGTGCTACACTCTAAGGACCCTTTGTGAGACTTGTGACTGAAACACAGCCACGGCTGTGGAGCCTGTACTGAGCACTTAGAAGCGTCATGCATGATTCTGAGCACTTTGCACACATTAACTCCCGTGAGTCTTCACCATAACTTAGGAAGGCCACCTTGATCGCCTCCATTCTCTGGATGAGGAACCTGGCCGAGTTTACACAGCCAGCAAGCAGGAGGGCCAGGCTTTGAACTTAGGCCTTCTCCCCCCAGAGCCTGTGCTCCTCACCGTAAACTTGTCTTATCTCTAGAAAGAATGTGTGAGGTCAAGAGAAACCGCAAAACCCAGCCCTACGGCCCTACTGCCAACAGCGGCCGGCGTGTGCTACTTGTGGAAAGCCCGGCGTAGCGCTGCCTCTGACTCTTGAGAAACTCAACAGAAGGCAGCCGGGCAGACAGTGCGCCATCCCATCTGACAGCTTAGGACACCTTCAAACCTTTTGCTTCCCGAATTCTTCTGATTAAACAAAACCAAATAGTCCATTTTCAAGATAACATAAAAAATATGGAAGTGACAAAGAAGCAGCTTTAAATTTAATCCCCTGGTATGGTTAATCTTGAACAACTTTTGGTTATGATGCAGTACTGAAACTTAGTATTTGATTAAGAACATAATAGTAAAATGTTTCCTCATTATTTCTTGCTTAATATAGCTCCTACCAGGCAAGAGAAAGAATTTAATCAGCACCACTGACAAAAAGGCAAAACGGTGTCACAAAATTTCTCTTAAACCTTCCTTGAATCCCCTCAGATAGACTGGGCCTCCCACAGTGCCCAATACTTCTCTCTGTAAGCACTCTGCTCAAAGGCGATTAGCGATAAACATTTACTCAATACCTTGCTTCCCCTAGATGTGTCCTCCACTAACTAGCTCAGGGATCAGACCGACAATGTCTCCCAGGGGTTCCCAGCATCTACGACAGTGCAGGTCTTTAACGGGCAGGCGTTCAACAAGACTTCCTTACTCACCGCACCAGGCCTGGATCACAAGAGAGATCCCAGGGCCAGCATCCTCACTTAACATAGGTAAACGTCCACTGCTTTGAGCTTGTGGGGTGTTCAGATTATCTGCCTCACCCACCAACCAGGGCTATTAAGAGGTAAAATGAGGTAATATACAGGATAACTTGGTAAAGTGCAGAAATGGAAAGGACTAAAAGAGGGGAGAAAAGGTAATTCTCAGGTGGCACTGACTGGTTTGAGTGTGAGTCACTTTTTATATCAACTTGTGGAGTCTGGGGCATGTGTGTTCTTGCCTTCCTCTCACCCCAACATAACACTCAGACTAGGGGGAAAATGTAATCAAGAACTTCTGTCAAAAGACAAAAAGCCGAGTGTTTAAATAAGTCTTGGTTATTAATATCCAATCTTTTTAAAAAATTTCTTTTAAAAGATTTTATTTGAGAGAGAGAGGAGAGAGCACAAGAAGGGGGGGCAGCAGGCAGAGGAAGAGGCAGACTCCCCTGCTGAGCAGGGAGCCCCATGCGGGACTCAATCCCAGGAGCCTGGGATCATGACCTGAGCTGAAGGCAGATGCTTAACCGAGAGCCACCCAGGCGCCCCTATTAGTATCCAATCTTAGACAAAGAATGGTGTAACTGCATGAACTGTTAAGGACTTGAAGTCAAGAACTCAAGAACTGTCAAGAACTCAATACCACATCACTGATGTTAAACCAAGTCAGAGACGAAGAAAATATAACGCAGCATAAGCAACTGGAACGAACACAAAGAAAGCTATCCTGTGAACTGCCCTGCAAAGAAATCTGGGACAGAGGCAACCCTAATAGGAACCCAGCAATTCACAAGCACGCACGTGGACATCAGAGACGGTTAACCTTGCCTAAACTCTGCACCGACATCCACTTCAAGACTGTTTAAGATGAACAACTGCCCATCAGAGTTTAATTACATTTGTATTTCCAGTCTACAAAGGGAAAATGTGTAAGATGTGACCTACAGGTATTAATTGAATTTAAATAACGTTAAATTAAAAAAAAAAAGAAAATGAGGGCCATGGCTCACCCTGGTCAGTGCTGAGCTGACACGCCCGGCTGGCCGCCAGGGTGGTGCATGTGAGCACATATACACACATACACATAGCCCTCCTTTCAACCACATAGAGACTTTATATTTTCCAGCACAATACCGCTACTTCCAATGAAGATTTGAAATTGCTACCTGACAGCCTGGTACTCAGAGGAGCCTCTTTTGAAATCAGTCACCTAACAGTTGTCACTGCCACCTTAGCCACAACTGGAAAGTCAGGCACTCGGAGAAAAACGGGACGGGCTCAAGATCAGGAAAAGTGACAGCTACGGCTCTGAAAAAGAACTCCTCCCCTCCAACCCCTGCTGCACCACGGGACTGTCTCCAAACGAGAAGAGCCGCCATCCTTAGGGCCTACGATGTACCAGGTACTGCAAAGGGCATTTTGCATGCATCGTCTCTAATCCTGACAACAAATCCTGAGAGAGTAGTCCCAGTAACAGATGCAGAAGCAGGCTTCGGAACATTAACTACATTGTCCAAGATCGCTCTGCGGACTTGCAGAAGAGCAGAGCTTTGAAATTCTCGTCCCTCTGCCTCAGGGCTGAGGAAGCCCGTGAAGCAGCTGCTGAGGATCTGGACAGTCAGATCGGATCAGCTCCAAGCATGCTGGAGTAAGAGATGCGTGGGGAAGTGACTGTGGAGAGAAAGAGGAGGTAGAAACACAAGCCTGCAACTCTCATCTACCACTTGGCAGGCATTTCCCATGCAGGTGGGGGTGGATGAACAGTCTGAGGAGAAAGTAAGCAAGGGTGAACTTCCTGTTATGAGGCAGGGGGTACCCAACAGGCAGAGGGAAGAGAACTGAGGGGGCAGAGCCAAGAACTCAGGGAGCAAAGAGTGTCACCAAGAGGGATGGTCCAAGTGACAACCAACAGGTAAGGAAGGGGTGGACTTGGCAATTAGGAATTTGCTGTCACCTTCAAGAGGATACACACACAGCGGTTTGAGGGGAAGTCAAACCACAAAGGTTGAGAAGCCAACGTTATCCACTGGCTTCTGTGGAAAAAGAGCAGGGGAGTGTAAAGCAGTAGGGGCCAAATTCTAGTCAGAGACACAGTATTCCTAACTGGCAGACAAGGCAACTGGGGAAAAGGTAACAAGGTTTTCTGATCATGAGGCCAAATTTATTTATTTAAAAGGACTGTTGTCCTTTGTTTAATCAGAGATTATATCTTGCCTGGAGGGTTGAAGCCTCTTTATCCTTTACTAAAATGACATTGATCGTTTTCCTTATCAAAATAAAGAGCAATCCTGTGTCACAATCCCATTAAAAAAAAATCATAAGGCTCCATTAAAAATCTACAAGTCTAAGAACCTGGGGAAGTGTGCCTTTAAAAAGCCCGGGGGAGAGAAAAGGGGTCTGTAGCTTGAGGGAGATACCAAGGTCAAGGGAAAAGTTCATGTTCATGCGTTTGGGTTTGATTTTTGTTGTTTGGACAACTTGTGGAGTAAGCAGGGAGGCAGACAGACGGGGAGTGGGAGAAAGCTGTGGGAGCACATTCCCATCTGTGCCCAGAAGGCAACAAGGAGGGCAGCGCAGGGAGGGAGGGGAGGCCTGGAGAGTGTGGACTTCAGAGCCCTGGCCATGAGGAAGGGACAGGAGAGGAGCCTGGGAGAAGGAAGGCCCATAAATGGAGAGCCGACTCAATGGATGAGAGCTGCTTATCCCTAGCAGAGGCAAATGACAAAATCCCATGGTCCATGGTCTTAAGAAAGAAACAAGTCATCGCGGTATGAAATATTCTCAGCAAAAAATCAACCATACATGTAGCAGGCAATGCAGCATTAGGGCAAGAAGGAAAATGGGAGGGTCATATTGGCATGGAATGTAGGGCCCTTGTTATGTATAAAAACCACCGATCAAGACCTGGCCAAACATAGAAATCAAACACTGCAAGTTAGAAACAACTAGTGGTGAACAGAACAAGCATGTAGAAAGGGATGCTGACAAGCTGTAGTAAAATACTGAATGGTGTGACTTTGGGCATACGTGGTACATCATATTGCTTCATTGAGAATTATTTACTACTTGGGTAAAACAAGGTCCTTGTGTGCCAAACAGTCTGGCTGATTAAGACAGTTTGAATGCTGTAACGCTGGTTGCCTGACTCGATCCTGCTTAAAAATATCTGGGATTGTCAAACAAGACTAAATATGAATGCATGATTCAAGCCTGCATTTGCTGCCACAGCTGTTCCCTTGGGTGTGCAGGGGGAAAAAAAATGCTAACTGGAAATTTTTTTCAAAGGCATCATCCCATTTATCATATTATTCCAACCACCACAGACTCACCCAGGAGGCAGCCCGCCTTGTAGACAAAGGCATAATTCCTGCTTGAGCAGCCTTCCCCGTGTCTGGAAAGGCACAATGTGGAGCAGACAGGCAGACTTGGGTCCCTCTGCGCTGCTATGCAGAGAGACCCACGGAAGGTGCTACAGAGGGACCTTTGTCAAAGTTTTATTTTAGAGTCTTGGTAACTTGTGCTGCCAAAAAACTTTCCCAGCCCAGAAGGCTTTCACCTAATTCCAGCCATGATTACCAAAATAACCTTTACGCCTCAGCTTTTCCTCCCCAGCAGAGTTCTGGCTAAGCAAACACAAATATGTCTTGGGACACAAGATCCCAATTCACAAATATAAAAATAAATTAATCAAAAAGTAAAAAAGAATTACAGAATAGTATATGTTAGGTTTCACATAGAATAATGGGAAGGGGAAAAAAACCAAAAAAACGTGGACAGTTTGGCACTCTTTTTTACTTGCCCTCCTCCCAGAACAAAATTCTGAATAATGTCTACTTAAACCTCACAGTAACAGCAACTAAATACGAAAAACTGAAAAACAGTATTTGTATTCATCCCCTACTTCAACATTCACTTAAAATTGCAGCTTATTTTAATTATTCCTATTTAATAGGAACAAAATTACAATGACTGGTATTTATGCATCAAAATTCTCTAGGGAAATTCTAAGTCAATGGATGAATGCTCTTGATCCAAAAATTAAGTCTTCATCTCTGCCCCACATCTCCTCCATCTCCCGTGGACCATAAGACTCCCTCCCCTCAAGTGCAAATCAGGGCCTGTGGTCAGACCCCTCTTTTGCATGAATTCCATGGGCTTGATTTCCTGTCTCTTGTTACCTTTTTAAGTATACTTAATCTTTGCATGAGAATCTGTGATTCTTGTCAACCGAAATAAGCATCCTACTAAACTTGGTGTTCTCTTCTCACACCCCCACACCAGGCACAGTGTTTGTGAATTGACAGACTCAAGGAGAGGCTAGAATGAGTCATTTGGACTCCTCAGATCACTGTGGGTAACACACAAAATAGATGAGAGGGTGCAGGGCCAGGAGTGAACAATGCAGTTTTCCAGAAGGGCAGGGAGAAGCCATGTGGCCCAAATAAATGAGCCAAAACCGGATTCTCAACGACTGTCACCATCTTTTTCTGATGCACATCCCTACCTAGGTCTACTAAAACCACTGAGTGCCCCGGAGGCTGGGGATTTGCATTTTCAGAGTACAGAGCAACCACTGGGAGCACTTACTTGATGATAGGGTTGCACCCCCCACTCCCCAGCAACTGTTTCACCAGATCTAGGGTCCAGGGAAGGAATCTGCCTTTTTAATGCAACACTCCTGGAGATTCAGATAAAGAGGGTCTTCAAGCTGCCTCTGAGAAACACGGAGGCATGTAACTTAATTGGTTCTCAATCCTGACCACATGTCAGAACCACCTGGGGCCAATCATCACTTGAGAGTCCAATAAATCGACCTGGGCTGGGATTAGGGCAGTACTTTAAAAAGGGCTGAATCTAATATGCAGCCATGTTAGGAACCACTAATGATGAGGCCCTGGTCATTTTAGAGTGTATCTAACAATCACTCGTGGCTCCCATCCATAATTTACCTCCATAATAAAGCTATTTCTGCTCTTAGATTGAAGCAGAGCCACCGTGTAAAGACTGTGTGTGCTGAAGGCTGTGTCCCTCAAATGGGACATAAAACAGCAGCAACGTGACAAAGGAAAGCTGTTTTGTTGTTCAGTTGAAGATGGGGAGAGGATGGAAAGGGGGACTGTTTCAATCTAATGGAACCGCCTCCTTCCCATTTTTAAGTAGAATAAATTTTTAAGAAATCCCTCTACCTGTTCTACAAGCATACCTTTCCAAAAGTAGGCCTTTAAAAAAAGAAGTTAAACTAGAAAACAGAGTGCAAAAGGTATTCTAAAAAGGGCTCAAAAACATGTTTATATGATTCAAAGAAATGCTGTAGAAAAAGAGCTTAAAGGCTTAAAAATTACAAATTGCCAACTGACAGAAAAGGTATGCTATGCATTTAACTTCTTAAAAAGAAACATATCAGAACTTATACGTTAAAATTGGTATTATCCCCTTCAAGTAGTCATCATATGAGGCATGCATATAAATTCTTCCGGCACTGACACTTGCTAAATGTTCTGGAGTTCTTTCTTTGAGTTATACTGAGTGTTTCTCGTAACTCAGTGTTTTGAGAAAATCTTGCAGAACCAATGCTGTTTCTATGAATTATAGAAAATTCAGTCCTAGGGACCAGTATAAAATATACTCTGTATTTCAACTGAACCTCACTCTGAAGATGAGCTATCATGGCAAGTGTGGTTCTATTCCCATATCCTAAAGCAAGCCTCACAGGCCTACATCCAAGTTTAGTATGAAAAGGGTTAGAAGATGGGGAACTATTTGTTTTGTTTTGTTTTGTTTTGTTTTGTTTTGCTGAAGGGTAATTCGAGTTCTTATAATAGACGCTTGATTTCTGGACTGGTAAAAAATCATTTCCTGTCCTTGAGCCATTATTCTATGGATTTAATTGAAGGCTTTAAGAAAGGTCAGATTGTAAAGACATCCCTTTAGCCTGAATGCTATTTGGGATCTTGACCCCACCAGGAACTGTTTAGGTTCTTCTGTTAGTCTCCTAGCTCCAGTTTAAATTTATATGAGTTTTCCTGGAGATTAAAATGCAAACTCCAGGGATCCGGCCCTGGAAATTCTGACTGTGCAGTCCTTACGTAAGGTGGAAATACGCCATTTTAACAAGGATTCTAACAGAGGCAGTCTCGAGCCCACCTGGAGAAACACTGCTCCAAGTGAATGAAGACCATAATCGGGAGTCTAAATTTCGAGACAGAAGGAATATTTGTTCTCACCATTCCGAAAAGCCCCTTCTTCTGCGGTCTGATGATCAGCATGGCATTCTGATCTTCCCTTTTTTAAACCTATAAATGTGGTTTTGCCCACATAGTCTGAACATCTCTGGGGGCGTATTGTGGCCTCTCATCTCTTGGACAGAATTATTCCTCCTGCTGCTATATAGCTGATAGCACCCCACTGCCTGACACAGACAGAATGCACAGTAAAATTTCCAAACTGTCTGAACTTAATGCAGAAGTTCAGATGTTCTCCTTTTTAAGAACCTAAAATGCATTATAAATATCTCACCTTCTAATTCCATGGAAGAGCTAAGCTTGTCACCCCTGACAGTCATCTACCAGTTTCTGAATAGATTAACTTTATTCACATAATTGAAGAAATGTGCACCTCCAGGCTGGATAAAGGGACTACAGACCCTGTCCCTTGTCACACAGTACCATCCATATAATAAGCCCTCCTACAGGGGCGCCTGGGTGGCACAGCGGTTAAGCGCCTGCCTTCGGCTCAGGGCGTGATCCCGGCGTTATGGGATCGAGCCCCACATCAGGCTCTTCTGCTATGAGCCTGCTTCTTCCTCTCCCACTCCCCCTGCTTGTGTTCCCTCTCTCGCTGGCTGTCTCTCTCTCTGTCAAATAAATAAATAAAATCTTTAAAAAAAAAAAAAATAAGCCCTCCTACAAATCAAAAGGTGACAAAAATATAGGTGCTTTCCTCTCAGCCAGTTTCTCTCTGAAATTACAATGGAAGGAATGGAAGCAATGCTCTTCCTTAAGAGATTCACTTAAAGCCCAAGAGATTCACTCATTTGTTCACTTATTCATTCATTTGTTCCTTTATCCATTTATTTAAGGAACCACCTATGTGTCAGAAAGTAAGGTGAATAAGGGAGGCACAGTCTTGGCCCACTATGATCCATAATCCAGTGACTGCGAGAGGTATCATAAATAAGACCAATATCGTGTGACACCCAACACTGGCAACCTCAGCCAGGGCTGGGAAAGTCAGGAAGTACTTCGAAAGGGCAAGTTGTTGACATTTCCTTTACCTGCCTCCATCGAGTTTTTATAATGACCGTATACTGCTTTTATAATTTTTTTTTTTAAATCGCAAGGAGAAGTAAACCTGGAAACACCAGGGTACAGGCAATTATTAAAGGGTCTTGGACAGAGAGAACTCTGTCTGTGGTCTTCAATACTGAATATGGAATAACCAGGCTTAAAATGTCCAGAGTCCACTCTGGTCCTAGCCCTAGCTAATGGCCTGACTCCAGAAGAAGAATATTGGTGGCCAGTTACCCCCACCTTTTGCCTTCTGGGTCTGCTTCTCTGGCAGCAGCAAAGCCTGCATAGCTCATTCCCAAACATGTACACATTACAACCAGAGAGTTAGGAAATTCCTCCATTAATTGTATCACAGTCAGCTGTCCAAGACATATAGAACCATCATGACCGCTCACATCCCCTAGAACTGGCAGATCCAGCAGGAAACACTGACAGCTGCTGCTTCCTCCTGGAAATGGTGATTGGTGGTGTTTTTCAAGCCTTCCTCTCATCTCTCAGCGTCCAGGGAAAAGTATAAAACAAAAAACAATGTGTGCTGTAAACCACTTTTGACATCACTTTTGTTGTCACAGATGACCCCCTCAGGTGCCAAAACCAGTGGAAACTTTTCAGTCCACGTTTGTTGACTGTTCCGCCCATTTTACGCTGCAGTCTTTCTGGATGTGCGTCCCTGCCTTTGGTTCCACCTTTGGTCAAGCTCCTGTGGCTCTCCCGTTTCTCAGCAGTCCTTTAACAAGGGTGCTCGCAAAGGTGCTGCCTTTCTACAGCCTGTGCCTATGGCTTCAGCCATGACAACTCCATCCATTCATCTGCAAGCTTTAGCTCCATCCCACAAGCTCAATCCCATCTATGATACTTAATGTGATGGCGCTGTTCGCTGTTCTCCTGCTGGGCTTTTTCTACATCAGGCAACAGGGCTGACAAATCCTCCTGCTGTTCCTTCTTAGAGTCTTACAGGAGGCCCTCCTTCTCTGCCTTCCCTGACACAGTAATATTCTGCATGCTCATCTCCCCCTTCCAACACCATATCCTCCCACCCTCCCTGAGTGACCTCGTTCATGCCCGTAGCTTCAACCATCACCTACACATGAATGACCCCCAAACCTTCATCTCCTGCTCAAATTTCTCCCCCAAGCCTCAGACCCTTACACTCAGCTGCTTACTGACCACCTCCACTGACATATCCCAAAGCCTTTCACCCTCCACATGCCCACAAATACATTCATCTTTCCCCTCCAGTCCTGAGCTTTCTTTAATGTCTCCCATCTCTTCTGCAGTGGGAAGGGAGAGTTTATCCTCTCCCTCACCCACCCCTCCACATCCAGCAATCTTCCCACTTGTCACCCGCATGCCTGGGCTGGCATCTCCTTTTTTCCCGTTCCCCTCTCCGGTCTTTCCATCCCCAACATGGCCTTCTGCATCCAGGCTGCCCTCCATCAACTCCATGTTCCTGCGAGAGCCAGGGTGAGATGTGAGCCACTCCCCTCCTGGAAACCGTTTCACAGCTCCCCACAGCTTTCAAGAAAACATTCCTTAGCCATGCATACACAACCTTCATGATCTCACTGCCATTACTCCAGTAATACCTTGCATTTCCCAAATTCATCAGGCTATTTTAAACCTTCAGACACACACTCATGCCATTCCGTCTGCCCAGAAATATCCTTCCTGTACTTTATCTCTACCTGCTACTTGTTTCTCAGAGCTTAGGAGTCATCCTTCCCTGGGGGAAGCCTTCTCAATATCCCCTTCCCCAGGAATGATCGGAATGATCAAGACCCTCCCTCCCTAGACTCCTTCGGGCATCCTCAGAGATTCTTCACATAGTCCTGGTATCACAGATGGCCTTGGTCCCTCCGCCTTGTACCCTAAATCCCCTGAGAGCCATCACTAAACCGACCTGTGGTCTCTAGCTCCCAGCACGTAACTTACATGCCTGGTGCTGGTTCAAAAATTCAAGAAATAGCTAAAACTCTGTTCTTGCTCCAACCTACCTGATCTCAGTGAGACACACATTCTAGTCAAGACTTCACAAGTGCTTTGTTGTGCTTTTCATAATGAAATCCGATGCCTTTACTTAGAACATTTCTTTGAGCTTATCTCTTCCCAGATGGATCCCTAAGGAAGGTCAGAAGAGTCGGTAACACAGAAAGGAGGGATTTTGGGGATAAGATTAAATTCAACTGGCAGCAGGCAAGGGCTCCAGAGGACAAAAGCATCTGCTCAGAAAATGCCAAAGAGCTCCAGGGAGGAGATCTCTCTGCCATGCTCCAACTGGTCAAACCCGAAGGCCGAGCAGTCCATGACAAAAGCCAAAGGCAGGGACCTTGACGTAAAGGAAGAGCAACAGTTACCTGCTCTTAACTGCCAATGTGCAAAGCCCCTGAATAGAGTGATGATTTAAAAGGTGTGTGAGGAGGCATAGAGCAAGTCTTGACTTCTTGATGCAAAGGTGCTCCCTGTAATTGTGATAAAGCACACACCCGCTGCACTTGACTCAACTTACAGCTAACTTCAGGCTGGCCCAGCCCCTTGCCAAGCTGTGGCTCCTCAGCCTTAGTTAAACAGAGAGGCTGCTATGCAAACGGTCAGTCAGCTGAGGAAAGGAGAGATGCCAGTGACCTCCTCAGTCCGCTCCAGAGGTCTGCTGCCTCGCGTTCTTAGCTTAGGCCTCCCCTGTGAAGGCTCAGTCTCCTCAGCCCCTCTGGTGTTAACTCAGGAATCCCTCCTGGCTCTGGGCTGCTTTTGTTTTGGACATGTGTCAAGTCATCAGTGCTCGGTCCCCCCACGTTTGTCTTATTTGCTCAGATCCTCGTGTTCATCCTGACCCACCGCTCATCAGCCCAGCTGAATGGAAGAAGACCTATTCTTTAATACCTCGCAACACCATCAAACAAAAATGGAACGACAAAGTCAAATACTTCAAGATATCAAGTATTAACGTGCAATGGTACTTTCACCAAGCACCTTCACAAACAAAGTATATGGTAGGTAAATACAGAACTAACCGCTTCACAGTACCTTAAACGCAGGTGAGCACGTATGCCTGGTCTGCTTCTGCCCACATTCTTTCCGTATGTACTTCTGTAACTACATGGCCGTAGGGGCTAACTGTGCCTCCCTGATTTCTTTCAACACAAAAATCCCAAGTCAGGTAGAAACTTCAAAACTGCTTATTCACCTCCTCCTTCACTCTGTTTGGCTCTGAACTTACCACATCTGTCTGGAAATTCCCCTGTCTTGTCAGTTATTTACCTAACACCAATCCTACCTTTGAAACCTACAGCTTCCTGTTGTGTTAAAGTTATAGATCTGTTCATATTTTCTCCAGAAAGATAAGAAGGTAGGAGTTATTAGTTACTCTGCCTTTTAAAACACTTAAGTATTTAACAATAATGAGAATAAATGAATTTTAAAAGTAAGATACATGTGCTGCATAATCCCAATTTTAGGAAACTGGTAAAAAAAAAAAAAGGAAAAAGATGATAAAATACATTAAAAAACATTATTGATGATTATTTCTCAGCAGTAGGATATAAAATTTTTATACTGGGGAGACAGAACTGTGATTTTAGAGTCTAACAAGCTTGGGATCAAATACCAGCTCTATTACTCATTAGCCATGTGCCCAAGAAAAAGTGTTTAATCGCTAAGATTCATTTTGTTTTGATTGAGGTATAATCGATGTATAACCTTACTTAAGTTTCTGGTCTGCAGCACGATGATTCAGTATCTGTACATATTGTGAAATGATCACCATGATAAGTCTAGTTAACATCTGTCACAAGCCTTTTTTCTCGTGATGAGAACTCTCATGGTGAGAACATAGTCACAAGTTTTGTTTTGTTTTTTTTTTTCCTTGTGAGAACTCTTAAGATCTACTCTAAGCAACTTTCAAATATGTAGTACAGGGTTACTACCTATAGTAACTGTGCTAGAAATTACATTCCCATGGCTTATTAATGACACTCCATTTTCTCATCTGTAAAAAGACGATACGAGTATATTTCTTGGAGCTGATTGGAGGATTCAACAAGGTATTATATGAGCTGATACACAGGAAGTGCTCAGCTGGTACAGAACTAGCACCCAGTATATATTCTGATAATAGAGATTCACACAGTTCTCTTGGTTTTCCAATAATGTGTCTTTGTGTTTCACTATTATTAATTCTTAATAATGGAGGGCTACTCCTGCTGCCAAGGGGCATTCGTGTTGTCTAATCTCTTTCAAAGGTAAAAATCCTATCCAGTCCTAGGTTTTGGCTTTCCTTGTTCTACATTTCTAGCAAGACACCAATCTTATGTGATTCCGAGCTTCTGCCAAAACAGCACAATTACCTTAGAAGTGTGACATCGCAGCTTATTAAGAAAAAGCCCCACATCTTTCATTTGATGATATTCCATTTCTGGCCAAAGAAGATTTACAAAGCATCTCTTAAGGTGGGCCACTTCTACAGGCAACCAAATTCATTTACTATGTAGACTTCTAGGACTTTAAATGTCTTCGAATGATTTTTCCATTTTTATCTCTGAATCTGGGGAGTACCTAGTCCTAATATTGTCTACATCCTTTCTCTAACATCGACTGAAACTAACAGCCCTACCTTGATCATCTTCAATATGCCCCCAAAATAATTATCAGGGTTGCTCCTCTGGACTTCTTACCTCAGCCCCACCACAAGAAAGAGTCTGATTTGGGGCACATCACAACTTCTTCAAGCCTCAGTTTGCTCATCATTCACCATGAGGTGCTTCTACCCATCCCACAGGATAGCGTGTGTGTGAGAGACAAGACATAGGTGTGAAGAGGCCGTGCAATGCCTGGCCGTGGTAGCCAGCATCTAGAAGGCACCTCGGGCGGGAACGTCCCTCACCTGTACCACTCCAGCCTTCAAATTTGCAGTGTCCTCACCCCTGCCTTGCATTCTTAATCTCATAATGCTAGTTCAGGTCTCCATGGCCCAACAGGAAGACGATGATGGGATTAATTACAGCAGCTAACACTGCATGCTCGTTATGCACAAGGCACTGTTCCAAGCACTTTTAAGAGTCTTTTAAGGGTAACAGCACCCTTATGAAGTCGGTGCTATTATAATCTCCATTTTACAGATGAAGAAACTGAGGCATAGAGAGGTTAAGTAACTTGTTGGAGATGGTGATTCCTTGCTTGAAAACCTTTAATTTTGCCTAGCGCAAATGCTTCAAACATTCCTCAAATACAAAATTCTAATTTTCAAAATATATTTTAGTTTCTAAAAATTCAAATTAAAAAACATACTTGCATGCTTGCATAGATTTTATGCTAATTATTAGGATCAGTGGCTATCAATCATGTTCATCTATGCCCTGCATTTAAAAACTTTTGTGCAGATGTGGGAAGGCAGGTTACCTCGTCCTCTATGGGCATGTATCTAAATTTCCTATAAATGGATAACTCACCGGGAGGTTGGGCCACCGCAACAGAATCGTGTGTGTGTGTGTGTGTGTGTGTGTGTGTGTGTGTGTGTGTTTACTAAGGCAGCATGTGATCAGTGAGCACTTCTCGACATGACCCATAAAAACTACCCATGCAGGGGCATCTGAGTGCCTCGGTTGGTTAAGTGTCTGCCTCTTGTTTTCAGCTCAGGTCATGATCTCAGGGTCATGAGATCAAAGCCTGGTGTCAGGCTCCACACTCAGCAAGCAATCTGCTGGGGATTTTCTCTCTCTCCCTCTGCCCCTCCCACCCTGCACTCGCTTTCTCTCTCAAATAAATACATAAATATTTAAAATAAAATTGCCCATGCACAATCCCCCAACCCCCAATTTCTCCCCCTCCCACGAGGACCCTGGAGGCTACTAGTTGAGTGGAGATCTAGCATTACAAGAAGCAGCCTGGATCCCTGACTGTATAGAGCCTCTCACTACCTACCTCCCTAGTCTCTGCCCACTCCCCTTTTTTACCCCCCCCCCCGCCCCCGACTGTAAGTTGAGCAGTAATAAAGTTCCTCATTGTGTTGAGCACTTGAGATTTTGGCTTTTTTTTTTTTCTTTCTTTCTTTAAATCAATAGTTAGTCTGTCTTGACACCTGCATAGAGCTTAGCATTTCACCTGACAGAACAAATCCTTTACAACACAGTAATAGTCAGCTATACAATAAAAAGAGAAAGAATCCCATGACAATTCATATAATTTCAGTTCTTATTCTTACACACTGGGTGTTTTGATTTTTGAGAAATCTTAAAATTTTCAGTGAATATCTAGAAGACAAACACTGAGATATCTGCATTTTTAATGATATTGTTGACTCTCAATCTGTAAGAAACATTTGAAAAAAATCTCCAACAATAACAATGACACTAGGCTGAGGAATCCATTCATTATTAACTCCCTTCAAATTTACAACTAAAATATGAAAATTTTTAAAGACTGCCTTATTTCCGCTTCAAACCAAAAGAGCCCCATTCTTCCTTCAAGCTTCTTTCAAATCAGTCAGTTACTGACATGGCTCTGCCAGCCCCAGCACTTTATTATGTAACAGAGTAACAGCTGTTATGTGCAGTTCCTCACATAAGTCTGTTGTGCCTATAGATTTACCTCCTTAAGGGATGGGAAAATAAGACAAAAAGCCTTACACAAATATAGTAGGTGCTCCATAAATTTTACTTGAAGTAAAAAAAATTATTATTATTATTATGGGCTAGAGTTGATAACTGTAAGCATAAAAAATAAGAGGCTAGGGTCCAAGGCTTTTTCAAACTGAAAAATAATTCAGAATCGTAATTCATTATTAACTCTGAGCAGATATATTAGGTTAAAGATTTACTCAATACTTACAAAACTAATTTAACAACCAAATCATTTCTATATATAATCCTCAGTCTGCAGTTCTCAGTACTGCTCCTCAATCACTTTCTCCTTCTTGGATCCCTCATCCCTTTCTCATTTGTGTCTTTTCTAGCTTAAAAACTCAGAGCACCATTTGCATTCATGGAAGCGTGTCTCTGTCACCAGACTGACAAAGAGATGCCATCCAGCCTTAAGCTGCCTAGAAGCTCCGCATCACTTGGCTCAGGGCAGATTCACATGACAAAGTAGGTGACCTCAAAATCAAAATGAAGCAATATGGCTGCTCACGTGCAATCACTTTCAGAGCTGGAAACTGTCAAAGTGATGCCTACATAAACTGCCTGATTAAAAAATGAACAGAAACTGTCATCCCACATGCTGGAGTTTTGTTTTATTTCAGGAGAAACCATTTTAAAAAAAAAAAAACAATTATTTTTGCTTCTCTAACTTTGCCTAACTTATCTCTATGTAAATCCACCACTGTTTTGGAAAATTTGGCATCTAACACAGAGCCCAGCATTTAGAGACCAAGTGAATGAATGAAGAGGGAGTCAGACAAAGAATTTAGAGATCCTCAAACTAACCAAAGAGTTTGTTGACCTAAAAGTATATTCAAAGGTTACCATCTCTATTACAAACCTGCTAATTTAAAAAAAAAAAAAAAAAGCGAGAGAAAGTTATATAAACCTACGATTATTCATAAAAGTCACAACTTTTCTGGTGACAGGGAATTAAGCCATATTACCATAATAAACAGCCATAGTTTACTCTTCTATACATTCTGACAAAGCAAGTACAAGACAGGCAACCTAGGGAGACCCTTCTAGATGACAGGAAAAAGGATTCAGACATTTGGGAGAAAGGCTAAGAAAAAAGTACAAAAAGTGTCAAATATGGCCATCAAAGGTATCAAAGGTTTAATTTCTGTAGATTATCTGAAAATACAAATATTCAGCCTTTATTTCACTAGTGGAATCATTGTGCAGCATTTCTCCATAATGGTTTATATATAATATATAAAGAGAGCTTAGGTTGTTTTATTGGTTTTTTTTAAGGCAGCTAGAACTGAAAGAGAAATGTTAAAAAATTTGTCTGCAGCTATACTGGATTCTTAGAAGATACGTGGTCATGAACTTCTAAGCCCAGTCTTTGTATTCTAAAAACAGATATACTGGAAAACACATTTAAAGGTGTGCCTGCCCTTTGGCAGTTAATACATGGTTTTCAGAGCTGGTTCCATTGATCGAAAGTTTTATGGAACCTTTTTGAAATTGCTATTTGAAGCAGATCTGGAGTAACCTAAGATTGTCAGTGTCCTGCTTTATTGCCTAAATTGGCATTAAATGCTTAAGTTGACATTAAAAAATGTTTGGCTGTTTTTAAAAACCAATCCACGCTAAAAAGTAAAACTACTAGTCTGAGGCTATACAAAATCATACACTACAAATTCTGAAAGAGTTCCAAAAACATTTTGAGCAAAGACAATATTCTAAGAATTTCCTTTCTGACAACTTGTGACATTAAATTGTGATGGATTTTCAGTTTTATTTGCTAAAATATCATTGATATTTCTTTCCCATCCAAAAGAGAGGAGACGGACATATTTGTAAAGTTTATTTCAACTTTTTTAGTGTTTGAAATGGTTTCTATACATCTTCACATTTCAACAATGCTCCCTGAAAAAGAAAAAAAAAAAAAAAAACCTCTTTGTAGCATGTTAAGGTGATTAGAAATAGCACACAAGCCTAATTTCTTTCCACCTCTGCTATTATTATTATCTGAAATTAAAACATGAGGAAAAGGCAATTCTATTTTTTTCTATATTAACCTTTCTTAACCAAAGCAAAGGTACAAGCTATGAGAGAAAGGGCTCCTGATAGGAAAGTGGCAGTTCTTGCAAAAGTGAGACAGCAGGCTCTGGGTTGGAAAGTGTCCTACAGCTCTCCAGACATGAGGCAGAGTGGCCCATGGGGCTCCCCTTTGTGGGATGTCTCCTGTAATACTTCCACAGTGCTGGTGACATGAAAACTCACCTACTGTACTATTAAGTCCAGCCACTGGAGCAGGATGCTAAAGAGAGTGCTAAACTTAGGCCAGAATTAGGCAGTGAGAAATGCGAGAACAATGGCTTGACTGTGGTAAGTCTGAAGTCTGCATGGGTAAAAGCCACACCCATGCCACACTTGTGGTGTGGGTGTATGTGGTTATTACAAAAACAAACAAACAAACAAACAAACAAAACTAACTGTTCATAATTAAGTAGGAAGACTTTTAGGCACACTGGATTCACTGCTTTTGCCAAAAAGAGCTTTTTTTAGGGCATACTCAGAAGCATCAAGACTTGATGTTATACAAGGTCATTTCAGTAGGCTTCAAAACTGGCTTTGGATGTCATTAAACAAACCCACAGCCACACACCACAGAGAGTGATCAGCGTCTTGTGGCTGGACAGAGGACAGCTAACCCATGCATTTAATCAGTGTGTAGCCTCTAGACCTTGTGGGATGATGACCCTGCTGGTAGACAGTCCGTCCGTCCGCTCACTCTGAAGTGTTGTGTTGGTGCTTGTGACGGTCTGTACTAAAACTATCTTTTAGTTTCTTCAAGTCTGCGAAGTACTTAGCCAGGGTGTGGAGTTTCTGACTGTGTTTTTCTGTATGCGGTATTATTTGCCCCGTAAGTGAAATAAATTCATAGGCTCTCTGGCATGAGATGCTCAGACTAAGCAGTGGGGTTCGTCAGCACCAGCCATCCCTGTCCTTCACAATGTTGGGCACACTGGTACAGCACCTGTGTTCTTTAGTATTTACCTCATTCTTTTCAATCCCCTCGTCAAATCTGAGTGAGATTTATTTTTAAAGAAGCAAATTGCTTTAAGTCACCAACATGAATAAAAACTACTGCCCCCAAATATAGAAGATAAATGTAACAATAAATATAATAGTGTTATTAAATTCCACAGAAGGCAAACCAAAAGGAATATGTTTCTTTTTTAAATGGTAACTTTCTCACCGTGACTCAATATTAAAAGCTGCTGTTTTGCGGCTCGGCTTAAAATCATCTCTAGCGGTACCAGTGGGGTATGCCTTGCACTTTGGGAAAAACTGAACTAAATGGATAATGATACAGTACTGTGATGGAAGTCAAATTACAGCATCGGCTATAAAATTCAAATTACTAAGCCTTCAGGCAGCATGCATGATGCATTAACAAAGTCTGCCTGAGATTCTTGGATAGCAAGATAGCACTATGGGGTAATACCTTTTCTTACATATCCAGAGGTCATTTCCCTCAACAGCTAAAAGTCAGTGAGCAGAGAAAACAGACGTAGAGTCCAGGCATTAAAGTATATGCATTTTACCACAGAAAACTGCTTCAGACCTTAATTCAGGGCCGTATGCTTTCTGTAGGCATTTTAACACCATATTCAGATACCAATTTTATACACTCCAGTCAGCTTTTAATCTGTGTTCACGGGAAAACACCTCGTTTCTTTTATCCCAAGTTTATTTTAGCTATTTGCCTGATGAAAAAAATAATCCGCTGTCAGAACATGAGCGATCTGTGACTTTCCTCGCCGCTCGCTGGGTTTGTATGAAGCGGTGCCTTGCCCCACTCCTTCCCAGGATAGGGCCCCACAGTCAGGAGAGGCCTGCCCATAGTTGGCCCGGTGCTGAGCAGCAAAGCCAGGGCTCCCACCCACAGCCCTGCCTGCCAAGCACGTCCAGCCATTTTGGGGGCAAAACCGTGCTCATCCCAAGCCTCTCTCCTTTTACCCTAGAACAAGTCTCCACAGCCCATATATAACCTCCAAGCACCACTCTCTTTCTTCCTAAGCACACTGTTCTCTTTTCTAATACAACACACAATCCCCTTGACTTTGTGCCTGAAATATCAGAAAACAAAGCCACAAAAGTCAGGATTTGGAGGTCTTGGCAGTTCTTCCTGGCATACGACATGAGCCTGTAAAAACTTCTCTCCTCCTCATTTACAGATTTTTCTGGAGACAAACATAAAACTTGTCTTTTCTCCCTCACTTGAGCTAGAGAACACCAGGACAGGTCTAATTTTGCTCCTGGAATGAAAGCCAACTCGAGCTTAGGTCAGTAACAGCATCTTACCCTTTAACCAGTAATATCCTGAAGATTTCCTACCTTCCATGTGAGAAGGTGCAGGGCTGCTGGGAGCTAAGCAAAGTCATGCTCATAACCACATGAAGCTGCTGAAGGAACATTAGTAGTGATGGCTCCGATCTTGCTACTTGGCATGTTCGGTGGGATCAACAGGGTTGGCAACCTCTGGGGGCTGCAAAGCAAAACCTCAAGCCCCTCTCCAGACCGACCGCATCAGAATCTGTATTTTAGCAAAATCCTACAGGAATTCATTGCCTGTTCAGGTTTGACAAGCATTAATCCTATAACTTCAGTGGTCTGGTATTAACACCTTGCCTTCCTCCTCCGTGGTCAAGCAATGCTCTCTGGAAAATCAGGAATTAAGGAAGCCAATAGAGGTCCCACCATGACAGAGACAGCCCTGGCTGTAGATCTGCTACAACTCAGGGACTGGGCAGGGACTCAAAAAAACCGCCTCTCTGATCATGGAGGAGCAGCCTTAGCAGGAGCAACAGAAAACTAGAGGCTCCAAGGCCTCCAGACGTAAGGCCAAACCCTCACAAATGGCTGTATCCATACAAACTAGGGGTTTTCACACTGCCTCTCAGGCTAGAGATATTGCAACTTTCATTTACCTACTCAGTTGCCTAGGAAATTCACATTAATGTGATTTTATCTGCAAGAAAAGAAAAAATGAGAGGCAACAGTGAGATTTGCCTGACCTGGAAATAGCTCAAGACCCATGTTCCTCTTGGTTAAACTAAATGGTGACCCTGTTCTGCTCTGTCCACAAACAACACACACTCACAATGTACACAACATACCACATACATACCACATACACAACACTCACAACACACACAATATACCACATACATACCACATACACAACACACATATCACACACACACACACCACACACACATACCACACATACAACACACAATACGCCACATACATACCACACACATCACAAACAACACACACACAACACGCATACTACACATACCACACACCACACACAATATACACAATACACCACATACCACCACACACACACACACCACACACACACCACACACACATACACAAACACATATCCATGCTACTGAGCCAGAGCAAGGTTCTATACCAATAGCAGAAGGGGGCAGTTGACTTCCCTCAGCATTTCTATATGAGCCTCATAAGAAGGTGACAGGATCTGCAGGATCCTTCACAAAACTCCCAACACCTGCAAGAGGAAAGGAAACATTTTGTGTCCTGACACTGACTTTGGTAAAAGCTTAATTTCTTTCATCAACATGCTGGAAGGTATAAAGGGACACACGGGAGGAAGCATGTAGCCCTTCTTTCTAGCTAAGAATGTTTGGAAAGCAACAGCTGACGTGAGAAGTGGTAAACCAGGCAGCTGCCAATGCCGACTTTCCACAGAGCACCTGGTCACGTCAGACTGGGCATCTTCACGCTCTATGTGTTCCCTGTCCCAATAATCAAAGCCAGTACTTCTCCCCCTTCCTGAGGATTTCTGGACCCCTGCTTATTTTCCTTTCTAATGCCAATTTCTAAATGGCTCCTCTATTTCTTCAGATCATGTGATTTCAGTGACCATTTTCCTAAGTCACTGCTTCCTTGCAGAATTAACAGCCAGCTACTCTTTATAACGGAAATAATTGCTGAGACACGGGAGAGCAGTTTCAATGATATATACTTTAGATAAATGTGATATAGGAGAGCCTTAGTGGCGATTCTAGCCTCAGATGCCTGTCCCATGCCACACTCCAGGTATAAGGGAAGCCGCATCTGTGCTAAGGGGCAGGGCCAAGTTTTGCCCTGCTTGCCACCCCTGTTGTGGGGCAGCTGACTCTTAGGGTGTCCAGGGACCTGGAGTTTCCGGTTTATATTTGGCTTAAAAAGATGAGCTGGCTCAACCATTCCTCACTTAGAAATCTGTCACTGGCAAATAGATGCCACAGCAGGGGCATAAGCCAAAAAGTGCATGGAAATAGACCACAACCACTTGGGCCTGGAAAGGCCAGTTCCAAGAGAGCAGATCAGCCAGGAAGGAAGAACAGAGCACAGACCAGCAGAAGCAGACACGCTGTAAGACAGAGAGAGGCCATGAAACTCCCCAGGTGGTGTCAGATGCAGGCTCCAGGCCAGTGCTTTTGGAATGTTAGCTCCACCCCCATCCTTATAATCAAATACCCTCTACCTAAGCAGATTTGGGTCCTCTGTAACCAAATTAGCCACTCCAAGACACACTAAATAAATGAATTTATCTTTTATTTTAAAAAAATTATAATTTTTTTCACTTTTTCCATTACCTTCAAACTAAGAAATAATTCTCAAGAAAAATAAAAGTAGACCCTATGTCAAGAACATATGTCCTGGTCTAAAGACCGTTTCCAATTCATGGAATCTGGTAGATGACAGAAATTTCACAGCTGTTAAAAGTAGGGGGTAAAATCGTTTTTCTTTCACCACATTTTCAATCAAGTACTGATTATCACTGCTGTCTTATAACAGTGACCCACCAAAAAATTCCGTATCTGAGCCTTGCAGTTTCTGTGGAAGACATGAGAAAGATCCAGACCTGAGGTTCACTGAGAAGAAACTTGTAGATTTTTGTAGCAAAGCAAAAATAAAACACAAAACAGGTATGTAGTATGAGCGAGAAAGAAAAGGATCGTCATTTTTATAAATAATTCCGACTACAGCGGGGCCTTTCCCGAGGAAATTACAGCAGAGTCTTTGCGAGAACAGAACCCCATCACTAAAGACGGGACCACTGGGAGCTGCCATTTTACCTTGCAGTAATTAACCGTGCACGCTGTCACAGGCAGGGCGGCCGGCCCGCTCCAGGAATGCTGTCAGGGCTACAATACAAGAGGTTAAACCAGGCTACCCATTCAGAAGTGAAAGGTTAAATGGGCTATAAATATCCCGTTAGAATGTTCAAATAAAAAAGGAAGCACTTCATCATTCTCGTGAAATCTGGAAATCAAAATAAACTCACAAACACGCCACACAAACTCAAGTGGGCAGAACCACCAGTGGCCTACTGAGAAATAATTAACCTGACAGAGATGCCCGGACAACAAGCTGCTCTGTTCACAACAGGGAGACCGGGTCTCACAGGAGCGAGCGTACCAGGCAAGTAAGCCACAGCCCGCGGACTCAAACTCCCCCCGGGATGGCTGCCCTCACCTCAGCAGCTCCGAGCACTGGACAAATGACCACACCAATAGCTCTCAGTGTCACAGTCAGTAAAACGAGGGGGCTGGGTTATACAATTTCCCAGTCCCTTCTCCAACTCTCTGAATCAGACTGAACCTACTTTGAGAAAATGGTCACCTAAAAACTGTGTTATGAAATATTTCTGGTAAATACCTACAAGCTGACTAAACCATTCAATAATGGCATTAACGTCATCCCCAAATTTATACATAGCTTTCTCATACCCATCAGAAAAAGCACCTCCAACAGCATTTATCCAGCTATATTTACTCAAAATCGCCCCCAGCACCAGCAGAGACAAATGGACAATTCAAGTGGAATCTTTTTCTTACCATTTCGAGACACATCAAGTTCCACCAGCTGCATGAAGTTTGCTATTTCTGGAGGGAGCCGCTGAATTTCATTATCACTAAGTCCAAGCTTTCGTAATTTGACTAGCTGGAAAAATTGCTGAAAGACAAAACAGTTTCACATGGGTCTCATATATTTGCAATGTAAACTTTCTGCCCAATATGAAATGTAAAAGGATGTCTTTTAAAAACTAGTGAGGACTGTACGAATATCAATTTCCTGATTTTGATATTGTAACAGTCGTGTAAAGACACTACCACTGGGATAAACTGGGCACAAAGGACATCTCTGTACTATTTTTGCAACTTCCTATCAATCGACAATTATCTCAAAAGTTTTTAAAAATGAGTAAGTGGCTCAATAAAAATGATAATTACTCCTTTAAACTATCCAGTGGGTGGTCACATTTTCTACTCATAGAAACTGATGTTAAATCTGCAGTGTTAAATAAACATACGTAAACATTAGAAAATATTTTTTAAAGACATTTTAATAGGAATTACTATGCATCAACTGGGTGTTATACACAAATAATGAATCACGGAACACTACATCAAAAACTAATGAAGTACTGTATGGTGACTAATATAATAAAAAAAGGAATTATTGTGCATCAGAAAATATATAAATATCCCACAAATGTGTAAAGGGAAAAAAATTGTTTTTGGCCAATCTAAAGCAGAGCCTGCACTGGATATTTCCATTAGCCATGGTACACTGAGAACATGCCTTTTTCCCCACACCTTTTAAAACTGTACTATAATGACACTAAAAGAATTTATACAAAAATGGATATAAATATAAAAATATGAAATAAATGCATGAAGACAATTAAAAATGAGAGGGGACAAGAACTATACCAGACATGCCACAAAATCCTCGAAGCCAGAAAACAGATGAACAAATGGGAACAAAAGAATCTAAACAAAGCTGAAATTCAAGCCTGTGGACTAAGGAGTCAATAGGAAATTAGGTCCAGGTGACCTCAGAAGGAAGGAGAACTGGTTGAAAATTTATATAAAGAACAGTTAGGTCCCCATATCTTCTTCTCTACCCTGCCCCAGCCAGGCAGGAGACTGGAAATTTCTTATCTAGAAGAGTTGACTCTAAGGACAGCTGAGGACAGGGATGAGGCACCCCACTAAAAACAGGGGGACGGAGTCAAAGCCCAATCAGTAAGATCCCACCCTCTTCCCACAGCCAAGTTCCCAGGCATGAGAACAGACCCTACAGATGTGAATTATAGTAGACAAAAGGCCCGGGTTACAAGCCTCACCCATGCACACAGAGCTTCCAACTATCCACCACCCCCCCCAGCCCGCCTTCAAGTGTCTGGATCTTTCATTTAAGCAAAGCCAAGGTTCTCTGGACACTTGAGGAAAGGCCCCAACATGCAAGAGAATACCTGTGTGCCGGCACTTCAAATATGAAACAAATAGGACGTGGGGAGCAGAAAAAAACTTCATCAACCAAAAAATGTAAGTAACACCCTCAGAGAAATAAGAGCAAATGAAGTAACATGATACCATAAAAAGGAAGCTTCAAAGAAGAAACAAGCTTTTAGAAATTAAAAAAAAAAAATTGTAGCATTAATAAAAGAATCCAATAAAAAAGGTGAAAAATAAAATTAACATAATCCCTCAGAAAGTAGAATAAAAAGACTACAAGACAGAGATATGGGAGAGAAAAAGGAAAATTCAAAGACTGGTCCAAAAGGTACAACATCTGACTGATAGGTATTCCAAAAAGGGAACACAGGGGACTTTAGAACATGCATTTTCTGGTTTGGAAAAGTCCACCACATGGCCAATAGAATGAATGACAGACATGTAAGAATACCAAGGTGGTGGGGGGGGGAAGCTTCCAGAGACCAGGGGGTGGGGGTGGGGGGTCATAATGAAGAACTGGGAATCAGAAAGGTGCTGGACTCCACAGCAGCTTTGAAAGTAAGGCGGCCTTGGAGGAATGCCTTCAAAATTCCAAGAAAACATTATTCCCAACCTAAAATTACATACCCAACCAAACCATCAATCAAGTATGATGACAAAATAAGGACATTTTTAGACATGCATGGTCTCAAAAACATATATCTTCCTTGCACCTCAGGAATCCATTAAAAGTGAGCATAAATCTCAAAGGAGGAGGACCTGAGATCCAGCAATCAGAGAATCAACGAAACAGAGACAGACAAAAGAAATTCCCAGGGTAGAAGAGTGAAGGGACTTCCAAGATGTCGGCTGAGCAGCAGGCCCTGGGAGGGACCAGTCCACGCTGCAAACAACAAGGAGGCTCCCAGAGGAAAGATTTTTGGGGGCAAAACACACATCTGTGGGATTATCTGATGTGTTTGAAAGTATCAAGAAGATTTGTTTATTGATAAATTAGAAACAAAGTAAACAAAAAAAGGAGTTATTAATTTCAGGAAAAATATAAAATATGAGAAGACATATTCATAATATAAATTTAAGACTTTGGTTATGAAAAATACTTAGTCGTAACATTTTAATAGCTACATATTGATAAAAACAAAATTTGTGTTACGTCAATATTGAGAGGATGGCAAAGGAACCATAAGTGTTAAAGTCTCATCCTCCATAGAAAGAAATCAAAAGATAACTACAAAGTGAAAAAAAAAAAATCAAACTAAAAGCAAGTGTGGCAATGTGGGGGCATACAGCAGTAGAAACAGCCAAGAGCTGGGGGTTCTCAAGAGCCAGAAAGTGGAGTCGGACAGGGAAGGCGAGAGGCTACTCTTCTTCACCGTCACACTATGAGGCTTATTGGATTTTTTTAAAAAAAACTATTCGCATATATTACTTCGCTAAAAATAGAATTTGAATTTACAAAGGAAAAAGTCTCTACTAAAATTCCAGGCTGCTCCAAATGATAATTCTGAAAGATGCTAACACTTAATAGATGTTAGTTTTTTGTTTTTGCTTTTTGGTAAAAGAGACTGTATACTTACTTCTATAATCAAAAAAGGCACTATCATTTGGGAAGCAGTAGGGCAATACATAGAACATAAGTTTTCAAGTTCACTCACACTGTAACGATACTTTTGAGCATGTGTCCTTGTTATATAATTGAAAATAAGAAAAGCTGTAATGCACAAGATGTCTTTGCATTATTATCAACAAAAATAAAAAACTGGAAAACATACATATCAAGTAAGGGAAATGATTAGTATGTTATTAATTCAATATTGAGTAAGCAACAAAAATGATTACTACAAAGACCATATAACTTGAAAAAAACTTACAATGCAAATATAATATTAAAAAGACAAAAATGCAGGTACACTATGTAAAAAAGCATGTGTTCATGTTGACAGGAAGGAAACACAAGAAAAAGTGATTTCAGGTGATAAAGAAAATGCATAAACAACTTTAAATTTTTTTTAACAAAAAAAGATATTTTTAAATAAAATGATGAACCTCAGCAAATGAATGCTACCAATTAGCTGTATATGATAATGAAAGTGCTCAATGAAAGGACTAATCCTCTGGATTTCTTTAATCACACAGTTGAGATTTAATTTCTTAAGGAAAGGTATTGAAATTTCTTGATGCTGGTTGTACGAAAGCATTAGCGGACACAAAAGCCATTCAAAAGAGTCACATATTTGAATAATTGAGCTTATGCCAATTGTTCAAAGAGGCTGACAGTTTCATAATGCATCAATGTGTTTACTCAAGCATGAAAAGCTCACTTTATTTTCCAGGAAAGATATAATAGCAACAGCACAAAACCATCACCAATTCCATACATTCAGGGACCATTCAGAAATAATACAAGAAATCAAGTCACTAAGGTACTTAGATCTGCAGTGAATAATCAGTTAGTTTCATGACTGTGGCAACAACAGCATACAAATCCCCACATCCAGTAGAAATCATACCAGCAGGCAAATTTAAGTTTTGTTCTGTGTGATAAAAGTACCCTCAAAGAGACTGTCACGAACACTACCTGCTTCAACTTGGGAAGCACACACCAGACTTAAAACAACCCTATCTGACAGGTTCCCAAAATGAAGACAGTAATTCCTAAACCCTTCCCTCACTGTCCTGATGGGATCTTACTTTATCATCCAAATGCTTTAAAATAACTACTTTCTTATAAGACGGACACAATGCCTGTAAGACTTTATGAAATCCTCAAGTTTTCAACTTCCTCAGATAATCAGGGGGAGAAAACCCAAAAAGCTATAAGCCCTTCTGCCTCCTCTTTGACATTAGCCAGGGTACAGGAAGAACAATTCATGTAGCTGTCTTGGCAGGGTTCCGCAGCACGGAGCGATCATGTGACACAACACACAGACACCATTCTTCAACTATACCATGTCTGATGACAGCACACTGGCCCACTTTAGAGGACACTGTGTACAATTACATGCAAAGGAACCCAAATTGCTTTGGCTCGTTATGCCACACCACAACCTTCTTATAGCCACCCTTGTTTTTAGTAGATGCAGAGTCTTTAATTTGGCCGTACAGCTCGTTTCCTTTTCCCATTCTCCATTTCTGACAAGATTCTTTTTCCCTCTCTTTTGGTAGTGTTAGTGACCTCCTTAAGAAAGGATAAGAACCATGTGATCGTCTCAATAGATGCAGAAAAAGCATTTGACAAAGTACCATATCCATTCGTGATAAAAACCCTCAACAAAGCAGGGCTAGAGGGAACATACCTCAACATAATAAAGACCATGTACGAAAGACTCACAGCTAATATCATCCTCAGGAAAAACCAAGAACTTTTCCTCTAAGGCCAGAAACACGACAAGGATGTCCATTCTCACCACTGTTGTTCCACATAGTACTGGAAGTCCTAGCCTCAGCAATTAGACAACAAAAAGAAATAAAAGGCATCCAAATCAGCAAAGAAGTCAAACTTTTATTCTTCACAGATGACATGATACTCCATCTACAAACCTAAAAGGCTCCACCAAAACACTGCTAGAACTGATACAGCAATTCAGCAAAGTGGCAGGATATAAAATCAATGCACAGAAATCAGCTGCATTCTATACACCAACAATTACACAGAAGAAAGAGAAATCAAGGAATCGATCCCATTTACAATTGTACCAAAAACCACAAGATACCTAGGAATAAACCAAACCAAAGAGGCAAAGAATCTGTACTCAGAAAACTATAGAACACTCACGAAAGCAACTGAGTAAGACACAGAGAAATGGAAAAACATTCCATGCTCATGAACTGGAAGAACAAATATTGTTAAACTGTCTATGCTACCCAAAGCAATCTATACATTCAATGCAATCCCTATCAAAATACCATCAACATTGGGGCATCTGGGTGGCTCAGTCAGTTAAGCGTCTGCCTTTGGCTCAGGTCATGATCTCAGGGTCCTGGGATCGAGCCCCACATCAGGCTCCCTGCTCAGCAGAGAGGCTGCTTCTCCCTCTCCTTCCGCCTGCCGCTCTGCCTACTTGTGCTCTCTATCTCTCTGTCAAAGAAATAAATAAAATCTTAAAAAAAAAACAAAACCCATCAACATTTTTCACAGATCTGGAACAAAATAATCCTAAAATTTGTATGGAACCAGAAAAGACCCTGAATAGCCAAAGGAATGTTGAAAAAGAAAACCAAAGCTGGTAGCATCACAATTCCGGACTTCGAGCTCTACTACAAAGCTGTAATCATCAAGACAGCATGGTACCGGTGCAAAAACAGAACAGAGAACCCAGAAATGGACCCCCCAACTCTATGGTCAACTAAGCTTCGACAAAGCTGGAAAGAATATCCAATGGAAAAAAGACAGTCTCTTCAACAAATGGTGTTGGGAAAATTGGGCAGCCACATGCAGAAGAACGAAACTGGACCATTTCCTTACACCATATAGAAAAATAGACTCAAAATGGATGAAAGACCTCAATGTGAGACAGGAATCCATCAAAATCCTAGAGGACAACACAGGCAGCAACCTCTGTGACCCCGTCCCACAACTTCTTGCTAGACACATCTCCAGAGGCAAGGGAAACAAAAGCAAAAATGAACTGTTGGGACTTCATCAGGATAAAAGGCTTTTTGCACAGCAAAGGAAACAATCAACAAAACTAAAAGGCAACCTACAGAATGGGAGAAGATATTTGAAAATGTCTTATCAGATAAAGGGCTAGTATCCAAAATCTAAATAAAGACCTTATCAAACTCAACACCCAAAAAACAAAAAATCTAGTCAAGAAATAGGCAGAAAACATGAACAGACATTTCTCCAAAGAAGATATACAAAGGCCAACAGACATATGAAAAAATGATCAACACCCCTTGGCATCAGGGAAATACAAATCGAAACCACAATGAGATACCACCTCACACCCATCAAAATGGCTAAAATTAACAACACAGGAAACAATAGATGTTGGCAAGGATGCAGAGAAGAGGGAACCCTCTTACACTGTTGGTGAGAATGCAAACTGGTGCAGCCACTCTGGAAAACAGTATAGAGGTTCCTCAAAAAGTTAAAAATAGAGCTATCCTATGGCCCAGCAATTGCACTACCAGGTATTTATCCAGAGGATACAAACATAGTGATTCAAAGGGGCACATGCACCCCAATGTTTATAGCAGCAACGTCCACAATAGCCAAAATATGGAAAGAGCCCAGATGTCCATCCACAGATGAACGGATAAAGAAATACATATAGAGGCCACATGTTCTTTATTCATTCATCTGTTCTCTTCCTTAAGATTTTCTTTCTCTAGTCTACTTTATTCTAAGAATATAGTATGTAATACATATAATATAAAAATATGTGTTAATCTATTGTTTATGTTATAGGTAAGTCTTCCCATCAACAGTAGGCTATTAGTAGTTAAGTTTTGGGGGAGGCAAAAGTTATATGCAGATTTCTGACTGTCCTCAGGGGGGAGGGGTGGCAGTCCTAATCCCCACGTTGCTCAAGGATCAACTGTATATCATCTGTGTCATCTGCCAATGTTCTTTTTTTGTGTGTGTGAGATTTATAAAAAGTGACTGTAACTCTATTACCCAGAAATTCTATTCCTAGGTCTGTACCTTATTTTTTAAGAAAATGCTCACATATATTATTTCAGAATACATAAAAGAATGTGCTTGACAGAATTATTTGTAATCGCCCAAAACTATAAATAACTCAAATACCCATCAATAGTAGATCTAACAGAGAAGTACATTCTTATAATGAAATTCTACATAGCAATCAAAATGAAAGCTTACTGTTGGTCATTACAGGAAGGAATCTTAGAAATAATATTCAGCAAATGAAGCTTTCACAAAAAAATGCACACTATATTATTCCACTTATATAAAGCTGAAAACTAAACTATTTTGTTTAGAGATGCATACAGAGGTGGTAAAAACTATAAAGAAAAGCAAAGAAATGATTTCTATGAAATCGGGTTAGTGGCTACCTTTAGGTATAAGGGAGAATTCTGGGACCAGGAAGGGCACATAATGGACTTCTGGAGTCCAAGCAATGTTTAATATCTTAACCTGAGTGGTAGTTACAAGTATTCAATCTATAATTTGTTATAAGCTACAGTCGCACCTTATGCATTTTGCTATATATTTGTTTTATTTCACAGTAAGAATAGTTTTTAACATTTTAAACTACTTACTAATTAGGAAGGAAAATACTAGAAAATTAGCACAAGGGCAGCCAATTATTTAACTCATCATAGCTAATGATAACAAAAAGCAATGACATATCTGGAGAAGAGGAGAAACAAAAGGACAATAGTGACCAAAAACAACATCAGTAATGATAATGCTATAGCCCACATGATATAGCAGTCAGCCTCTATTAAGGGATTCTCTGTGCTTCGCAGTAAGCTAAGGACTTTACAGGGATTACATTATTTAATCATCTCAGTGTTGCCACCATGCTGATACCTACATGTACCAGTTAACTTCTGCTGAATAACAAACCATCACAAATTCTAAAACAACATTTTTTCTTTAATTTCTCACATTCTGCAGGCTGGCTGGGCAGTTCCTCTGCTGCTTTCACCTGAGCTCACTCATGCAACTGTTACAGTCAGCTCGAGGGTCAGAAAGGCTGGAAGACCACCCTGGCCTGACTCTTAGGGTCTGGCAATTAGTGTCAGCTGCCTCTGTTCTCCACACGGCCTCTGTCCTCTCCCTTATGATACAGTGGCTTCCCTACATGAAGTTCTCCAAGCAGAATTCAAAAGTGGCAAAAGAGGAGGCTGCAAGGACTCTTGGGGCCTAGACTTTGAAATGTCATGCTGTCATTTTTGCCACATTCAGGGGGTTGGAGAATCAGTCTGTACCGGAAGACGGAAGGGGCAGCAAAATTCACATTGGAAAGAGGCATGGGATGGGAGAAAGCTGGTAGCTTAAATGGTCTACCACAAAATGAGTAGGAGCCTCAGGTATGCCACAGAGAAACATATATAAAAACTGGATAGATTATCCTAGAAACTTCCATGCTGGATCACAGAGTCATGACTGTTTAAAGAAAATTTAAATAGAAAGTAGAACAATATATTGCACAAACTTTGGCCAAGATTTTTGACAAATGAGAAAGCTATAGATAAAGGGAAAAGCCCAAGAAATATCCACAGAAGAGTGACAGGATCAGTTATCTGAAGCAGAGAATTCAAATAATATTTCATGTCCAGGATCTGAATTTGAAAGAGTTTTAGCAGACACTCAAAAATGAGAACTACTGATGAAAGAAGCATTAACAAGACTTTTTTTTTTTTTTTTTTAGTATGTTTTGGTAAAGAGCTATGGGATGGGAATGTCCCTAGGTGAATCACTTTGTTCCCTTGTAAAAAAAAAAAAAAAAAAAAGGCATCAAATGATTGAAGGGCTCTTTTTAGTTCTAAAAATTATAAGACTGCATTTCAAAATACCTTCGGTGTACCTTAAGAAAAATGAAAATCCTATTAGCACACAATACAATAAGCATGAGGTTAAAAATGCATAAAATTACAGAAAGTAGATTAGTGGTTGCCTAGGAAATAGAGAATGACTGCTAATGGGTATGGGGTTTCTCTTGGGATGACAAGAACATTCTAAAATTAATTGTGGTAACGCTGCACAACTCTGCCTATACTAAAAACCACCGAATCACACACTTTAAATGGGTAAACTGTATGGCATAGGAGTCCTATCTCAATAAAGATGTCAAACCGTGCATAGGATTGGCAGACGTCAATGAAGAAGGAATCCCTTTTGGTGACAAAAGACTCAGCGAGGGACACCCAGATACCTGATGTAGTTGAATCCCTACAGGTACCAATGAGGCGAAGTTTTTGATCTCCAGTTAACAGATAAGAAGACGCCCCATTTAGTGACTTCCCTAGCGCTGCTGCCAGTTAATAACATTCTTTAAGGAAAATTCTAAAACATGACCACATTGGAGGATCACAGCGTAATGAAATGCTCAGATAGGTAGCTCTGCACAGTGGCAGCATCGTAGCCAATGAGGTTTATCCAAGGCGCAATTATTGCTAATTAAAATGCTCGGGTAACTGACAGACAAACACTTGGGAAACTATTTTCATTAGCTAAGTAAAACAAAGTCAGGGGAAGGGGGGAGTTAAGGAGTTAAACTGTGCCAATGCTATATTTCATCCTGATGAATGAGTTGAAAGGGAAAGGAAAGAGCACGCTAATGAAAGCAGCATGTAAGAGCACGTAAGTGGTGCTGCTGCCCATTAGATCCAGGCCAAAAGAGTAGACATAAAAGGAAAGTAATCTAGACAGATAAGAACATGAATCCACTTCTAGAGGATCATGGGCAGGGTGAGGTAACTCCAGATAAAGACCGAGGCAAGGGGAAGGCGGACAGAGACAGAGAAAGCAGTAGACAGAAATCTGAAACAAGTTCATAATACGATATAGCAAAAGAGCATAGAAAGAAAACAAGGCTTGGTCCAGTTTGGGGGCACAGGGGACGGTATCACCCAGCACCAGGAGAGTCCTGGTGAAATTCAAAAAAGACTAACAACACCGTCTATTCAACCATTTTAACCATTTTCAGGTAAACATAGAAGGGTGTTCAAAAGAGAGGCACAAATAAGAATCTGAAACACTGATTCACAAAACTGAAAGCTTATATCCACGCATTATTACATGGGCCAGACAATAGATAATAAATATGAAATGAGATAAAGGTTTAACTCCTCAATAAAACTAACCACTTCCTCTATAATCTGAAGCAGGAAGAAATATATTTCCTTGCCCATTTATTTGTCCAAATAAATGAGACAGATCAGAGGAAAAAAGTCTGTTTTAAAATACAAATTTTTTAACTGGTTCACAATTCAGCAGCACAGATACCCTTTCTTTGGGCAACAAAGAAAAGAGTGTGGGCTCTTGTCCTTATGTGGCCATTAAAGGTCACAGGTAAATCAAATTTCAGGGAAGGAAATTAGTTTCCCACTGAGTGCTAGCATGTATACTTGAGCATTTGTAATAAAGATGTTTACATTTACCTTGCTTAAAATATTTCTCTTTCCAATTTTTTTGTCTTCTGGGCCCCCCTAGTAGTTCTATCTTCTCTCATTCGTTAACATATTTGCATGTTTTCAAGGTGCTTTCATACATTATCAAGCTATAACCATTAATGAACCCTACCAAAGATATTCATGCCCTAAGGGTACCCCCACCCCCAACAATTAAAATAGCTCAGGTGTGACTCACTTTGAAAATCATGAAGCCAGGAATGTTTTATTTATTGTACTATGACCAGAAGAGTAGATAAGGTTGGCAGTGGTATTTGCAATGGTTTAGAGAGGAAAAACTTTTATCAAAATGAAGATAAATTAGGTGCTTGCTTCAGCAGCACATATACTTTTAAAAGTAGCATCGATTAGAACAGCATTACTTTACTGAGAACCTGAGTGAGAGGACAAGCCAAAGACATGGACGGACAGGCTGACGGCACAAATGGAGACTTGACAAGACTTGGATTGAGCAAGACTGGCATAGCACAGAGAAGGGTCAAATATGACGAAGTGGGGGAAAAGGATCAACCTGAAACACTACAGGGGAAGGATTAAGCACAGGATGGTAAATTCAAGCAATCAACTATTATATGGCCATTAAAAAAATCTTGTTCCTCTATTGGGACTATACCAAAACAAAAAGTTTCTGCACAGCAAAGGAAATCATCAACAAAACAAAAAGGCAACCCTACCGAATGGTAGAAGATGTTCGCAAAAATATACCCGATGAAGGGTTGATATCGAAAATATATAAAGAACTACACAACTCAACACTAAAAAAATCTGACTGAAAAATGGGCAGAAGACCTGCATAGACATTTTTCCAAAAAGGACATCCAGGTGGCCAACAGTCACATGAGAAGATGCTCAACATCACTAATCATCAAAACCACAATGAGATATCACCCCACACCAGTCACAATGGCTAGTTTCAAGAAGACAAGAAACAACAAGTATTTGGCGAGGATGTGGAAAAGAAGGAACCCTTGTGCACTGCTGGTGGGGATGTAAATTGCTGCAGCCACTGCATGGAGGTTCCTCAAAAAATTAAAAGTATAAATATCATATGATGATATGATGCAGTAATCCTACTACTGGGTATTTACCCAAAGAAAATGAAAACACTAATTTGAAAAAATATACTACCCCTATGTTTGTTTATTGCAGCATTATTTACAAAAGCCGAGATATGGAACCAACCTGAGTGTCTACTGGTAGATGAATGGATAAAGAAGATGTCACACACACACACACATACACACACACACACACACACACATACACACACACACAGAGGAAGATTACTCAGCCACAAAAAAGAAGGAGATCTTCTCATTTACAACAACATGGATGGACCTAGAGGGTATTATGCTAAGCGAAGTCAGTCAGAGAAAGACAAATACCATATGATCTCACTTATTTGTGGAATCTAAAATAAACAAAACAAACAACAACAACAACAACAAAAACAGACTCTTAAATACAGAGAGTATTTAACGGTGGTTGCCAGAGGGTGTAGGGAGGGACAGGATGAAAGAGATAAAGGGGATTAAGAGGTACAAACTTCCAGTTATAAAATAAATAAGTCACAGGGATGAAAAGTACAGCATAGGGAATAGAGTCAATAATATTATAAGAACGTTGTATGGTTACAGATGGTGACTACACTTATTATGGTGAGCACTGAGTAATGCACAGAACGTCAAATCAGTACGTTATACACCTGCAACTATAATATTGCATGTTAATTATACTTCAATAAAAAATGTAAAAGTCATGTGTCTGAGGAATATTTAATAATACAAATATACATGTTCTAGGGTTATCAAAAAATAATTTAAAATTGCATATACAGTATAATCCCTATTTTGCTTGTATATAATAGGAATTCTAGGGGGAAAACTACTTCATTTTTTTTTCTTTTATTTATTTATTTTTAATTTAAACTCTAGGTACTTAACGTAGAGTGCAATATTAGGTTTCCAGGGAAAAAATTACTTTAGAAAGGTAAATCTTTTGGGAAAAAAAAAAAAAAGAACTTAAACTCGATGACTTAGGATCATTCATCCTTTGGGTGTTGATGTTTTGTACCACAAAAAACCAAAGATTCTATTTATTTGAAGGAAGAGTTGTTTTTCCTTCAAACTTGAACCAAATAATGTATCTTCAAGCAAAACTTGAAGACAGTTTACATACCAAGAAAGTTCTTCCAAAAGAAGTCAAAGAAATTCAAATAAGTTTATTAAAACGGGTCTTATATTCTGGCACTGGATATTCAATAAGATTGAATTTTTTCTTATATCGTACTCAGGAAAGCATTACATGACTCAAACAGAATAAAATGTGTTTAGTGGACATTCTGTCTTGGATTCAAGACAATTTATCCAAGCTATAGCATTAATAAGCACCACTTACATCTGTAATGTGCCTAGTTTATGCAAGTTTTGAAGCGGAGAAAAAGATGTTCAAACAAGATGTGGTCCTTACTCTCAAGGGACATCCAAGAGCTGACACAAAACCAGTGGATCAAACTACAAGGGAGAAAGAGCGAAAATCAATAAATAAGGCACAAAATGCTACGAAAGGATAATAAATGCCTCTTGTCATAAACTACATGTTATGCTCCTTCAGGTTAAATTTTAAAAAGTCAATTAGGGTGTTTTATGGTCACGCCACACCAATAAGATCAAAGATTCCTATGAATCAGATTCCTATGAAAGGTTCCTATGAATCCATTCATAAGAATGGATTATTCAGGGAAATGTTGGAAATACTGTTTCTGAATTTTCCCAGGAAATACACCAATGTGTGGATCAAAAAGCAGTTCTTCTGAAGTAACAGGCTCAGCTAAGAGAAAAGATGGGAACGCTGATATGCGCCCTTGTCTTGGAAGCACAGAGTATCTTGGACTGCCCGTTAGTTCATGCGTCTCATCTCCTGAAACAATAAATGGATGTCCTCCCTAGCCAAGATTCGCTCTTTCTGGATAGCAAGCAAGAAATGGAGGGATTCAGTTACTGACACAGCATTTCAAAAATTAATCTGAGTTAGAGTACGATCATTCAAGAATGGCCCATGATCTTCTAAGGCAACATTTAACGGCACTTTTAGCGTTTTTAGCGTAATTTTAAGTAAAGGGGAAAAAGAGAAGAAGTGTGTCTCTTATCTCAGTAATGCTCAAGATGACCAAACTGCTTTAAACCATTATCAAGAGACCTTGAAGGGTTGGGGGCAGGATCTCACTAACCACTTAGTACATATGGCATTTTGGCATGTTGCAGCCACGAACCCGTCTCTAACCAACTGTGGCGTGGCTCAAGTGGGAGCCCTGCAGTGGTAGTCATGATGTTACTATATTTATTTAGGAGAGTTTGTTTCAAGGAATTGCCAAGGTACTTTTCCAAAAGAGGTGGAAAAGCAGAATACAGCAAACACTAAAAGAACAAATAACCCAGCATCAGATGCACACCTACTGAAGTCTCCCAGGACTCCAGACAATTTCAACGTGCAACTTGATCTCTGCATCGGCTAAGAAGTCACTCTTAGGCCCTAACCAGATTTCAGGCATTTAGAAATACAATGATCAATGCAGAATTTAATAGTGGAGAAGGGCTTAACTTGTCCTAAAACATTTTCTACATTTTCTAAATACACATGAGTACAACATATATTTTGGCATTTCTAGAATCGCATTTTAAGATTAAAATTGTGTAAGTCATTTTAGTAGAGTGTCCCTCCACCTAGACATGTTTGCACTCCAAAGTGTTTATAGCTCCTCTAAGAGCAGCCTTGCATCTTTGAAATAAGTCCTCTGATTTAAATTTCTCACACCTACTAAATTCACACTGTTTCCTACTGGCTGACCAAAACAGTTGTGAAAACCAAGATGGAAAAAACTGAGAGCAGACTCCCTAGCAACTCACAAACGGTTATGCAAAAACAAAACAGAGCTCATGCTGATCACCACATTTTAGCCCTACAAACTGTACTAAATATTAAATTCTAATATTAAGCCAGATGAAGAACCACAAACACAAGGCCTAATTTTGAAAACTTTCTGAATTGCCCTACTGTTTAAGGAATAAGAGAAACCATTAGTGTCCAACTGATTCTGCTCAACTCCCATGGTCTGCAGTTACATCTGATTAAATGCTAAAGTCTACCAAGTCTGCTTTCTTTGTGATGAGGAAATGCAAAGCTCTCTCAGAACCACATCTTTAAGCTGCTCTTTCTGACATTCTTTAAATTTTATTTTTACTGTTTACCAGCAAACTTAGGTAAGAGGCCAAACTGACATTCCTAGCACTCATTTAATATAAAAATATACGTCTCAATTAAAAAGAAGAAGGAAGGAAGGAAGGAAGGAGGAGGAGGAGGAGGGGGGGGAGGAGGGGGGAGGAGGGGGGAGGAGGAGGATGTACCACCACCACAATGCTAGATGGTGGCCTGTAGGCCACACAAAGAACCACTCCGTCGATAACTACAGCATCCGTCCAAGGACATGGCTCTTTCATTGTGACAAAGCTCTTCAAAAAAGTTCTGGCAATGTGCTTGTACCGCTGACCAGCTGGCTCCTCGGGACAGAGACCGCAAACCAAGTACTTGCTCATTTAGTACATCATCACCTCAAGAGTTCTCCGAGTTGGAAATCTCTTTGTGACATGAGATCAGTAAGAACATTTGAGAAACATTCAAGAAAAAGGAAATGCAGGACTCCTAAAGGAAAAGAATGAATCCCAAAGTAAGGTATGAGAGACAACAGCTTTCCTTCAGTTCCTGGACTTCCAGGAAATAAGCAACAGCTCCCAAGTGCCCAGACAAAATGGCATGAACCAGGCTCCATCCAAGCTTCTGAGGTAGTTCTGTGTTCCTGAACTTCTGTGCTACTGCCCCAGCCTCCTGTTCCCCTCTGAGTGGAGCTTTCTACCCAGACATCTCTTAACCCATTTATGCGTGTGGTGGCTCACCATACCATATCATCAGCACCGATGCGGGCTGGCCCTCACGGTACCACTGCTTCCTTTTCTCCCTGGAAAGCACCTTCCACAGCCTGGCAATCCTGAGGGACACTCAACAAGGACTTCTTTAAAGAAAGAATATCTCCGATGCACAGGTTAAAGCAATTTAAAATTAAAATGCTACATTATTCGAGCAGACTTCGAAGAGTCTAATTTCAAAAACTTCCCAACACTTTACTTTCTACCAAAGCAGCTCTCAAATAATGAGAAATGCCTCTAATGTGCCAGGTGCTAGTCTAGGGACTCTGCATACGTAACGTCATTTAATCCTTTAACTCTGAGTCAGGCAACCACTTTAATTTCACAAATAATGAAACTGGAGCACAGACAGTTTACATCCCTGGACTCAGTTTACACAGGTGTGTCCACCTGTCTATTTTGTAAACAGTAGGGCAAAGAAGCACTGTGGAATCCGAGGTCTGTAAACAGAATTCCCTAATTTACTGGCTGGCTGTATGAGCTCAAACGAGTTGCTTGACCTCTCCGTGCCTCAGCTTCCTCATCTGTAAAAGGGGATAATAACAGCATCTATCTCTCACGAAACTGTAGTGATAATTATACGAGTGAATGTAGGTAGAGTGTTTAGAACAGTGCCTGGCATGCAAGAAATGCTTAATGATGTAAGCTATAACTACTCTTACACCACCACATAACACACTTACTATATATCCAAGTTAGTAAGACTCATCGAATGTAAGACACTTTGAGCCAATTATAAATCCTGCTGCCCTCGGAGAATACTGTTAGGATGGAGCTCAATGCTGAACAAGAATCATGCCAATACAAGACTTTTTAGACTTCTTTCTTTTTAGACTTTTTAAGACTTCTTTCATTCTCGAAAGCAGAGAAGGACCACAAACAAAAAGTCATTATACACATAAATCAACAGATGGCTGGGGCCAAAAGCTTAAAGTGCCTCAAGAAGAGACCTTAAGTACTAGCCAGCAAGTCCAGTAACCCACATTCTACCAAGTCCTCAAGCTACTATCCAAACACAGCAAGTAAATTCAAAACAACTGTTTCACCAAATCATTCATCATAATCAAATCATTAAAAACAAAATAAAGCAAAAAAGTAAACTGAAACTTACACGAAAGGGCTGTATGGATTTCGAGAGCGAAAAGCCAGTCAAGACTTCAGGGTGGGTCTGACCTGGGCACAAAAGGAACATAGGGTGGGAGGGGAGGGCTGGGCTGCCTGACCAAGAACAAAGGCTGTGTGCATGGGAGACCTGGAGACCGCTGGGCAGCCCGCAGCTCAGCTCAGCAGCTCTGGGGGTGGGCGGGGAATAGCCTGCCAGGCTCCGCACCGCAGGGGGCTGCCCTGAGGCGGGACTCCTCTAGGCCTGGCCCCATGCAAGAGGGCAGAGGGACTCAACTAGATCCCTGGGCTCCCTTCCAGTGCCAACAGTCTTCGATTATAACTATGAAAAAGGTAGGAATGAAAGCAGGTTACACAAATTACCCATGTTCCTTTTCCTTGGCCTTTAAACTGAGCGCTTTCAACTCTCCAATGGGTTATGTTCCAACCAGTCATTTGTAGGTCACAGGGCAAAACTAGGAATGCACACCCGTACGTATAGAAACATTACATGTCATGATTAAGTCGTCAAATAGGCCTGCAAATCTAATCGACCCATACCAGTATAAACGTGTCTTCTCAAAGCTTCCCGAGGGCTGTCCACTACTTCCAGAACAAAGTACAAACTCCTTAATTTCCTACTCAGGGAGCCCTTAAACTGGGCATATTCTATACCATCCACCATTAGTGTTTTTGTAGGTTTTGACGGCTTGTAAAGTGCCTTCTTCTATGTCATGCCACCAGAACAAGCCAGTGAGCAGTCAGTCCTTACCAACTGAACTTTAGAAAGGCGACATGGCACGTAAGGCCACACCTACACCCAGCCTCTCTGGCTGCAAGTCCAGTGTCCTGTCCGGTCTACCCTCTGCCCCACAACTGCCCCATGGTCGTTCTAAGTTCAGTTCCCACACCCACAGACCCGTGCACCCCACTCTCCAGCCCCAGTGACTCACTTGCTATGCATCATGCCTTTACCATTCCAAACACCCTTTTCCGGCTATCAACATCTTACTCATGCTTAAAATGCTGCAACCTCTCGGAAGCCTTTCTACCCAACCACCTAAGCAAAATTAAAACTGTTCCTCCAAAGCATTTTGTCTGTGCTCCTCCACTAGACGGATAAGCCCCTGTGGCAATAAACCGTATCATACACACCACTGTGTGCCTCGGAACACCTGCCACAGTTCTGCTACACAGTAAACATTCAATGTGCAGCTGTCCAGTGAAGTGGCCTAACACTATTTTGGCTGCTTTTTATTAAAATATTTACTACGAAATGAACGCTAAGTTCTAATTCAGGATATCTAGAGCATATCTATGCTCCGTAAGCAACACCAGCCCCACACCCACAACCGCCAGTCAGGAAAACAGGGGGGAAGGGAGCAGCTTTTGTGTCAGAATGGAGAGAACCAAACCCTCCAAATTTTAAGAGCTACCAGGGCAATTGTTCAAGCATATGGATTCCTAGGCCCCACCTCAGACTTGCTAATGCACCATCTTCAGGAGGAAGGGCTTGGGGATCTGATAGTTTAACAAGTGCTCCCAGTTAATTTTTTTGATCAAGCAAGTTTTGCAAACACTGGCTTTGACTACTGGGTCTCAATCCTGGCTGCATATTAGAACCATCAAAGTATACCTTACCTGAGATAGGGCCAGGGTTAAACCATGCCTTCATTACAGGGATGATATAGTCCCCAAAAGGATGACAATTAATGGTGGGGTATTTTAAAGTCTTACTTATTACTGTGGTCCGTGGTTCACTGTACATCTGCGGTATTAAAATTTCATGATGGAAGGTTCAATTAGGCGAAATATGTCTAAAGAGGCTCCTGTGGGGTGGGGAGGGCAAGGGAGAGGCAAGAGGGTGATAAAGAAAATAAGGTTGAGAAACAATGGCCTGAAGTGATGAAAACTGAACAGCTCTTGAAATGTGCATAAAGCAAGATTTCCCCTTTGCCTCACATATTTGTCCTACAGTTGCTCTGAATTAAAGATTCGCTAACTGAGGGGCAAATCCAACATGATACGGGCTTGAATGTGGGAGCCTGACTATATATGAGCACCTTCGGAACAGTGCACCTTATCAAAGACGAGCTTTTAGTACTTCACCCACGGCAACTGCTGAGAGCTCTTCATTCTCCTTTTGCGGGTCTTGGGCCAGGGTGTGGTGGGACATCCCTTCTCATTTCAAGCTGGCTCCCCTACCGTAAACATAAATCAGAATGAGGCTCTAGGCTGGAAGACGGTGTGGCCACTTTAGGTTTAAAATTTAAAAATCCAGATGCAAGTCACAAATGGGCCCCTCCCACGGCACACAGACTGGCCAGCTGTAGTGCCCAGGAGACCAAAAGAGAGATGGATGTGTGACCCGGATGTGATCCGAAGACCACGCCTGAGCAAGCACATGTGTGCACATGCAGGCCGCATGTTGGCCGGTGGGGGCGGCAGCCCCAGATGGAAAGAATGGTCATCGCGATGAGCAAGGAGAAAAAAGGCAACTGTGATCATGCCCTTCCTCTGCTTGAAAAATCCTTCAGAACAGTTAACCAGTAAGTTACTCAAAGGGGTAGAAGCCAGCAATAACCAGAGAAGGAGAGTGCGAGAAAACAGGCAATAAAAAAGTATACGCCATAAGAAACCAGAAAGTAGATCGACAGAATATAGAAATATCCTAGTTTTAGAATAGCTCAAAGACGACCAAATCTACGGTCCTAAAAGCTGAGCCATCTCCTGTCCCCCACTTGTCCATGCAAACCACTTCTTAGTCTACTGCATAAGCCTCAGATCCCCGGACTCCACCCTAAGGGAGTCTGAGCCTGCACGGGGGCTGATGCACACTGGTTTGTAAGGTGCCCCAGGGGATTCTGATGAGCAGCCAAGTCCTGGAAACGTGGTTCTAGAGCTGCTTTTATAAACAAAGAACCCAGCTCCCTTCCTCTTCATAAACCTTCCATCCCCTCACTGACTGCTGCTCTATTTCTGAATGCTGACTCAGTACAACTTCTAATGCTATTCGGCCAAAAAACTCTGTTTCTGAAGCCACTATCAACTTACCCTGTTTCAGAAGGCATACTTATAATGTTTACAGGACTCCCTATTTTCCACACCAATGACTTGTCTACCAATTCCCAGTGTTAATTTTCAAAACAGTGGCAGCAGAGAGAGCTCACTGAACTGCAGAGGCTGACACTACCATGGCATCCAGGCTCCACGGCCTAAGAGGACTGACTGGCTGCCCAAATCAGCAGGCTCCTATGTAAGTACAGTTTTAAGGCAAGGCAGCCGAATTTCAGAACCTGGTCACTTTTCAAACACTTCTTCCTCCATGTAGACCCATGAAACTCTACATCCAAAGTGCATTCCTCCCCCACTATATAGTCAAAATTTGGAACCTACTACCATCATGAAATGTTCCTAAAAACCACACAAACCAAAAGCCTAAGGAAAACTTCACGCACCTTATCCATGTATGGTTGCCAGGCAAAAGTGAGTACTTCCCAGGATACTAGAACATGCTCTGTACAGCGTCACCAGAACAGCAAGGCTGGTGATAAAAGTTGGTCACAACCCATGAAGAGCTGAAAGTGGGTCAGGAGAGAAGATTTGCAGGGAATATCAAACGGCCTCTGAATATATGAAGGTTTGTCACATGGTCAATGGATTAGACTTGTTTGGTATGGCCCAGGAGCAGGAAACTAAAGGAAGAAAAATGCCCCTCTATAAACTGAGCAAAAATGAGACAGGGTCCTCTGGGAATACAGTGAACCCTTGGTACAAACACAAGCCAGATGACTACTTTGTATGGTTTTACGAAAGAAACTGATGAATCGGATTCTTGATCTAGAAAGTGCCTTTCTGACCCTAAGATTCTACAAGCACAATTTCCCTACATATTCTCTTCCTCCCACTCAAAATTTACCAAGGTTCTTAGATAACACCCTGTGATATGCACTTTGGCCTATAATTAACTAGTACCAAGTACAGTATTTGCAAGAAGCAGCAAAGCAACCTACAGGTTATCTGGAGTCAGAAGACAGCATCCAAAATTCAAGTTAGAACATGATGTCACATCCCCTGGAGACTTAGAAGAAAAAGAGGAAACACTGACCAAGTCAGGTAGCAAAAACACAGCCCTACTTTTCTTGAACACTGGACAAAGGGAGAAAAGAGCGTGGCAAGACAGTATCATGGGCTTAGCTTATGATCATGAGGATACATGCTGCAGTATATTCTTTATGAAAGGAGTCACATCCTTCCTTGTGAGTTATAAAGAACTTTTAAATATGAAATTTTAATTGATTCTTATCAATGTTTTCCATGCTAATAGAAGCTCCTTGTTCTATTTTTAAATTGAAAAAATAAGCTTCCTAGATGAGAACATTGTGAGTGAAGTGCCATGACGCCTCAGACAGAGAACAAACGACCATTGCTTTAACTCTGACCACAGGGAGGATCAGGGAAGATGGAGAATTCAGGAAACCGTAAGAGTTTGAACTTGCGAGAGGCATCCTAGCATCCAATCTATTTTTGTGTCTTTGTGATGGCTGAGCCGGAAGAGCCAGAGGACGCATCCTACAATAGGGTTTGCTCAAACACCCCTTCTAGCACCTGAAAGGCTCACCCCCTAACTGGGCTCAGCCTTCCCTACGGATGGGAATGAGTTCATATCTCCCCAGAATACACACGTGGGTTAAATGTCTGCAAGAACAAGACGTCACAGAGAATGAATTCCCCATGAGGCCATTCTTCCCTTGCATTATGAAGAAGCACATGCTGCCAGGACCCAGAATGGAAAAAAATGGAATGAGAAAGAATTCAGATACAGTCAATGAGACCTCAACACTTTGCCAGCAACAGGGAGGAAGCCATCTGTCTGATAATTCTGAGCGAACCACAATCAAAATGTGAGCCAACGGCTCCCCTGTCCATGCATCTAGCAGGACCTGGCTACCAGCCGGGCAACCGTACAATCACTGAAAACTTGCCCTCCCTGGCAACCTTTAGGAAGACATGCTTTCACTGTTCAAAGTCACTTACTTATGAGGATGATGGAAATGCCAACAACATTCTGGCCTACAGAAAGACTGATAGAGTAAACCTCATCTTATTTTTCCCTGACCTCTTCCATTTCAAGGGTATACTTGAATGACTGAGCTTTCTCTGGCTTTTTGTGGGCCTTTATTTTAGTGTTGCCTGTCTGTTTGAACACTCAAGAGGCAAGTTTTAACCACATTTTTTGGTCTTTCTCTGGCATCTGAGCCTTTGCTATTGCTGTATCCTCCCCAACTCCTCTGCAATTTTCCTCCCTCGATTGCTATGTTCTTCTTGTCAAGGATCTGTACTCCTTACTGGCCAACTGACATTTTAAGAGTGGATGAGCTATTCTTACAGGACCTAGAAATATACAGCTGGGGTAGGAACAAAGAGAAAGTGGTATTTCAATTCATGACAAGTGCAGTAATTATATTTCCTGTAACAAATTTATTTCAAAATAATCACTGACAAAGCCTAAATACTTTTGACTGGCCCCATTCAAAAGGGAAAAAAAAGAAAGAAAAATCTCAAACCATATATATATTTTTTTAATTTTTAAAGAAGCCTACCATTAGAAAACAAAGCATTAACCTTGGTATGTTTCCAAAGTCAATCTCACAATGCAGCATTAATAACATGGGCCAGAGCAGTTAACTGAAAAAAAGCCTCCTTTCTAGCCATTCTTTGTAGCGCAGGAATCTGCACAGAATCTGGGAAAGGCTACCAAGGCACAATAACCTGAGAAGGAGTAAAGAGAATGTATTGGAAAGGAAAAAGCAAGTGATTACTTCTCAGATAGTCATCAAGACCATCCAATATTCTCAGAGTAGATGAGGATACAAAATGGAACAGCAAAACCATCATAAATTGTGTGCACCTCAAAGTGCAGTGGGGGCTCTTGGTGATGGGCACAACGGAGTCTGTGAGTTGGGTGACTCAGCCTTTAGGCATAGGAAGCACAGGGCTGAGGGTCCAGGACACTTGGAGGGGAGCTCAAAAATGCTTTAACTTCTTTGAGGGTCAAAAGAAAAAAATGAATGTAATAACAATGAATCCGGCCTGAATTTTATTTGTCTATCACAGTCACAAAATATGACCAGTAATAATTTCATGGAGGAAGGGGCCCACAAAGGCTAAGTGCCCATGCTAGGGCCCAGGAGAGTTATATGCAGCTCTGTCTGCAGAGAAAAAGATGCTAGCGAGTTTCTCAGGGTCCAAGGCAGGTGCGTGAGAATCTACAGGGTGCTGAAATGAGGCACAGCATTAATGCAAATGATTTTCCACAGTGAAAGCTAAACAGTGAACTCTATTACGACAAGCACAAAGTAAAGGAAAAAACTTCTGCTTTCAATTGTTCAAAGAAAGCTTGGTGCAAGTGACAGATTCTTAAGGATAGAAGATAAGCTCTGACACGAGAAGAAAGATCAAATAAGTCAACAGATCCTGAAGGAGATCCTTCTATGTAAAAACAGTGTTGACTTTCTAGTGTGTTGCCTTGTTCTTTTCTCCCTGGGTCTAATCTACTTCACTTTAAAACTGTCCTCAAACTGCGATTTTACTCTATGTACACTTCAATGTCTTCCCCGTTTTTTTGTATAATATTATATCAGGAGTAATTTCCTAAGTCCTTCAATGGAGCATCTAGAACACACCAAGGTCTGCGATAACACCCCTCGGGGTGCCCTGGACAAAATGGAGAGTCATGGACGAAGGCTAAAACGGAGAGACTCAAAACTGGTTGAACAATCAAAGTCAACTCGAAGCATGCTGACCAGTGGACTCATTAGCTACCTGTTGGACTGACTACGGGGGTATGACCCCAGGCTTCACACTGTTTGGTGTTTTAACTAATGAATTTAAGATACTGATATTCATCAGCAGAGTGCCTACTCTGTGCAAAACTGTACTACGTACCTTACACACATGGACCCACCTCACCCTCATAAAAAGCTTGTGAGACAAAGATTTTCCCATTTTAAACCAAGGGAAGAGTATGGGGATGGAAGTTCAAGGAGGTTGAGCGATCTGATGAAGGTCAAAACTAGCAAAGAGCAGAACAGAAATCTCAATTCCATCTCTAGCTCCTCCCTTCTTTCCATTTGATGGCACTATTATTCCATTTTCAGGGTTCCTGAAACCAGTCTGTAAGTCATATAAAAATCAGACAGAAAAGGATCTCTTTAAAGGCAGTTATCATAGAGCTAATGTGCTAATCTAATGAGATTAAATTTAGCCCTGAGCAATATGAAGTCTTACAACTGGATACAAGGAAACTAAAATTCTGTACAAAATAATGGAAACTTGACCTAAAAGCAGCACTCACGAACAGAACTTGGGGATGGCTTTACCTAGAAAGCTCAGTGTGAGTCTAAGAGTTGTATACCCAAAGGTATACACACTAACTAACCTGTAAGCTCACTACGAATCCAGTAGTTACATATGCATTTATATGCTGTAGGACTGCATTCATAAAGGTATTATGCCCAGACTGAAGGAAGTGACAGTTTTTTGCCCTGGCTGGTATATCTCATCTGGGCTATCACATTTTTAAAAGTTTTGGCAAAAAATAACATCTCTGTAAAAGCATAACCAGGCAAAATAAATGGACTAGAAATTCTTAATTGAACATGAGACTAGATGGAAGTGGGGGTAGGACTGATTCAAGGACAGAGAGGAAGGTGGCATATATTCCTTGAAACACACAGAGCCCCCACTGCCCTCACCCTTCTGTCTGACTTGACATTTCTTTGGTCAACACAGTGGAGGTTTTACACTCCTTTACAGACACATCAGCAGATAAACTACCTTCTCAATCCAAGACTAAAAAATTGAGGATTCTGCTAATAGCAATTTAGACTTCTTCCGCAAGCTTACTTCATATCCACTCGAGTCGTCATTTAGGCACTTCTGTAAAGAGAGGGCAGGGATGCCATTTCTTCAAGTACTTTTCAAGGCCCCGCCGAATGACATCTACCTCCCACTCCTTCCTGCCAGAAGCAGGAATCCAGGGAAGGGTAAAAGTGACTGGCAACAAGGGGATGTGCTGAGACGTAAACCGGGAAAAGATACCTGAACATCATTTCTCCAAAGTGCCTTTGCCTTATGAGCCCTCATCATCTCAGCACTTCCACTGAACTCACTTTTCTGCCACGACACCCCAGTCACCGTCTGACTCTTAACTGTCTCTGTCATCTTCCCACAGCTCTCAGCAATTCTTTTCTCTGATCTTCCAGGGCTTTCACCCGGCCTCTGATCATGCCCCATGCGGGTCACCGCTGCCTCTTCTCCAGCCTCTCCGCCCGCAGTGCCGCTAACTGGCAAGTCCTCCCTGGCTCTGCTCGCTGCTCCTGGCGGGGTCGGGGCCCTCCCCAATGGCTTCAAACCCCACACACATGTGCTGCACAAAGCCTTTAGCTGCCCTACGTGAGTCCCGGGTCTCTGCCTCGGATGACTCAGACCTCAGAAGATAAAAACATTTATGAAATGAGATTAAGTGAGGATGGAAGTACCCACTGCCACTTCCTAGAAGTGAAAGGAAGTAGATGTGGCAAATCTCTTCTATGACCATGATGCCGACTCCACCAGGAAAGATTCAAGGGCATATTCAAAAAAAAAAAAAAAAAAAAAAAAAAAAAAGAAGCAGCAATTTAGGGGGTGCCTGGGTGGCACAGCGGTTAAGCGTCTGCCTTCGGCTCAGGGCGTGATCCCAGCAATCTGGGATCGAGCCCCACATCAGGCTCCTCTGCTATGAGCCTGCTTCTTCCTCTCCCACTCCCCCTGCTTGTGTTCCCTCTCTCGCTGGCTGTCTCTATCTCTGTCGAATAAATAAATAAAAAAAATCTTAAAAAAAAAAAAAGAAGAAGCAATTTAGAAAGTGTTCTTGACTTGATTCCTCCCTTCTCTATCTTTCCCCATGCTCATCACATCACACGTAAACATGCAGACACATGGTCACTTAGAATTTATCACTGTTCTGTAAAAACAGATACTGTACAATCCCATATGCATCCTTCTTTTCTCACAAAACAATGTATCGAGAAAGTTCCTCCATGACAACTATGGAATAAAGCTCTACCTCATCTGTGTACCGGTTGTACCAGAGTCCCCGCATGTGTGTATCACGATTTATTCAACCATTCCCCTGACGGCATTTTATTCACTCTTCCTTCCCCAGCCCCCCAACCCTACCCCCCGGTTCATTTTTTTGTTTGTTTCTCCTTCTTTCATCACCACAAGAATGCATTAATAAAAGTCCTTCCATATATATCTTGACACACTGGTATTTCTATTTTTAAAACAGACTGCCAGAACTGGAATTGCTAGGCTTGATTTTTCAATTTTAAAAGATATTACTGAAACGGCTACCAAAAGGGCCATTTCACTCACATAGCCACCACTGTCCTACATCCCAGAGGCAGGTTTCTAAAAGATAATTTGTATTAATGCTTGTATATCCACAGACTATCTCTGGAAAGATACAAAGTAACAGAAAAGCAGCTTTCTGGTCCGAAGAGAAGGGTAGGCCTGGGAAACAGGGAAGGGACACCAGCTTTCCACTATACACACTTTTAGTGTTGGCTTAATATTTTACCATGTCCGTATATTACAGGCTCAAAATACAAAATGCTCTTTAAGATATTAGTAGACATTTCAAAGAAAATAAGCATTGACCATACAGGATTGACTCTATGCAACTAAATGTTGTGAAGTTAAAATACACAGAATTTGGTGTAAACAATCCTTTTTGAGTACCTACGTTACTCTAGATTTCAGGAATATAAAAATTACAGCAGTCCCTTCCCTCGAGGAGCTCAGAGTCCAGTAAAGAAAAAGACCTGTGTGCGGCGTCCACAATGCCAGGTGGTAGCTAAGATCCTCAGGGTGAAAGATGCCTTTAGGTTTGCTTGGGAGCCAGGAACTGCTATGTGCAGATGAGGTGGTAAACAATCACCACCTCTGGTTTACAAGGAACTTTCTTCTTCTGCCTCTTTAAACAATTCTGTATCTGTCAAGATTCCAAAATGGGCATCAATATCACTCCCACAGTCAGGGCCAAAAAAAAATCAATTGTCGGTATCAAAAATATCAACCCAAATGAATTTTTTTAGCTTAAAAGTTAGAGCACTAATTAAAATCCTGGCTCTCTCTTTTTGTCTTAACTAACGTGCTGTCGTGTTTTTAAAGGGGAAGACAGCTGGATTTTTAGAGGGCGTTCAGGCTGTTTCAGATTTTCTGGCCCGTGAGAAAGCATTCACAAGAAGTAGTGGAGGAATCAGAAAGAAGAGCTGTCACTGTGTCCCTTATCGTTCCCTCCAGCCCACATGAGGTTATTTACAAAGAAAATATTTAGTTTACAAAGTGTCCTGGAAAATATTTAAAACCTTGAAAACATTTAAAAATCTTATTCTTGAGAATAAGGAATTGTAATATGCTATTTATATATTCTAGTGTTTTAAAGCTATATTCAAAAGCATTAAGTACAAGTTTAGCATTATTTTGATTTTGGTAACTTGAACATGAAAAGGCTTTTCACAGATTTCTATAGTCACTAGGCACTTAGAATTTCCATCTCTGATTTCTCTTTCCCCACGTGTGTCTTTTTATAAGATTCAAGGGCCTGCAGGGAGAGATATCATGGGGATCAATTCCTAAAACACGTCTCTATATTCTGTCAGGTAACAAACACAGAAGCATTACCATATAATAAGAACACAGGCCTAACATCTATTTTGTAGTCCAAGGCTAAATTATCCCGAATATAATTACCAGGCCAAGAATGAGGAAACATACCAAACAAGAAAAAAAATGTGCCCTTTGGTACCATGCTCACCATAATTTGTATGCTAAAAATATCTAATAGCCCAGCGTCAAAGGCATTGAAGATTAAAGCCTCTTTCACTTTAAAACTGCTTCAAAACTAGAATTACATTAGGCACACCTTCATGCATTTGCCAAAAGAGCTCACGTTATAAAAGCAGAACTTTCAATTAAAATTTTAAATGATTAGCAAGAGAAGAATGCAGAGTTGTTCCACTTCAAAAGTTACAAAGGGGAGATGAAAATGAAAAGCAGCAACAAGCTTGGGTACTCGTTAAACCTGCTTAGATCCTGGATACAGGAAGTGTTTTGTTTTGACAGCACCGTGGGCCAAAACCAAGGCATTATTTTTCAGTGCTAGCATTGAAAACAAATAAAAATAAAACACTTTTTAAGAACCGGCCTGCCTGTCTTCCAGGAAGATCAAGATCATGTTGGCCAAGACGAAATGTTTCACGGGGACCACTGACTATGCACGGGGGGCCCCCGTCTTCATGTTCCTGTGGTCACAGGAGAAGGGGAATTTAACCTAGATTTGCCCATTGAAAACTGACACCTTAATTTCCCTGTAGGGGGAACAAGCAGAGGCCAACTTTATAGCCTGGAGAGTCCCTGGGCCTTGGCAGGGCAGGCCTATAGACAAGTGTCACCACATTTCAGTGACCTGAGGGGAGACTATGAGACCTGGGCTAAGCCTCAGAAACAGCTCCTGAGGACACTCAGCTGTGTATGTGTGTGTGTGTGTGTGTGTGTGTGTGTGTGTGTGTGTTGGGGGAGGGGTGTATGTGTGTACACGCAAGTACGTAGGAGGAAGAAGCCCTAAGGTACAGTGCAAGAGACAACAAGAGACAGGGAAATCTCAGGTTATGAACTTAGAACTACAGGCTGCACTGTAAACACCAGCACTACGCAAACAAAGTGGCACAACACAGGAGAAAGTATAAAACGTGGTCCTTATCCTCGGGGGTTAGTTATATACTCCGCGGACAAATATGCCAAATTCAGAGTAGGGATGGGGATCCTTTATTTCCAACAATAGGCAATTAACATAATATGTGCTCAACAGAGCTGGGCGCTTTATGTATTACAACTGCACCCCTTACAACGCCCTCCCCCTTGGTGCTATCACCATTCTCATTCTCAAAGGATGAAAAAACCGAGGCTCTGGGAAACAAACTGAGGGCTTCAGAAGGGAGGGGGGTGGGGGACTGGGATAGGCTGGTGATGGGTATTAAGGAGGGCACGTATTGCATGGTGTACTGGGTGTTATACGCAACTAATGAATCATGGAACATTGCATCAAAAACTGGGGATGTGCTGTATGGTGACTAATATAACAAAATAAAAGTTATAAAATTAAACAAACAAACAAAACCCGAGGCCCACAGATGTTAAGTAACTTTGCAATCTTTCCAAGATCAGGTAACACTAAGTCTGTTCAATCTCAAAGCCCACTACGCTAGTGTTTCTCATTCTGTGGACACAGATCACCCAACATCACTCACCTGGGTCACTTGCAAACACTACAGATTCTTGGGGTCCCACCCTAACATACTGAATCCGAATCTCTGGAGATAGAGCTCTGGGATCCGTGTTTTAAGACAACTCCCATTTGCTTCTGGTAAGGAACCAAGTCTAGATAAGCCACTGTGGTACCCCCACAAGCAATCACCCAGTGAGAAGCAGCCTGGTTCTTTATCAGATAGACAAGTTTAGCAATGGGCCGTGTGTGTGTGTGTGTGTGTGTGTGTGTGTGTGTGTGTATGTGCGTGCATTCTTTAAAATCATCACTTAGGCTGGCTCAATCAGTAGAGCATGCAACTCCTGACCTCAGGGTTGTAAAATCGAGTCCCACATTGGGTATGAAGATTACTTAAAAACTTTAAAAAAAATAATCATTTAGGGAACCCATCCCCCAGTGGTTCCTAACCTAGAGTTTCCAGAGCTCAGCAGGCCCACAATGACAATAGTGCAGGTCCCAAAGGCTATTTTGGTATTTCAAAGGCCAAGAGAAATTGTCCATGCATCTCCAAAAGACTAACTAAAGGCCTAACTAAAATGTCTTCAGAAATGGGAAAATTTAACTGTTAAGCCACTTAACAGATACAGTGTATCTGGAAGCAAAGTCTTTAAAGCCACAATGAAAGAGGATAAAAGGCACAGACTCCAAGTAGGCAGCATTGTTCAAACATCTGTGTCCCTCCCTGCCTGCCGCTACCCCAGGGACGCACAGCTGAGCTGCACAACAGACACGATGGCAGTACCCCACGGTTACACCTCCTTTTCACTCAGAACTATGATACTTCCCAGGATAATCCACAACCTTACTCTTATTCAAGAACCCAGTTCCTAGCCTGTCCCAAACATTAAACGTACTTTCAAAGGGACAAAGATCTGCAAACACAGGTGATGGCTGAAACTATGTGTAGGTGGCCTGCGGACAGTGCTTTGAAATTTGAGTAAAACCCACAAAGTGATTAATTTGAAGGACGAAACATGTATTTGGATGTGAAGTGTCTAAGTTTCACTCTCTATAATCACAACTCGTTAATTCACAAGTTTGAAAGGCTAAGAAAATAAAATATAAAATTTTAGTGAATCAACACAAAAAAAAATCCCAAAAAATTACTCATTATTTTAAACAACTAACTAGAGCTGAAACCTATAAGAAAATGAATTGTAGAGAAGTAAATACAGAAAGAAGAAATGAGAAAAAAGGGGGGGCAAAGAAAATGCCATGAACAAGGAAAAGAGGAGGTACGAATCAAGAAACAGACTAAGAGAGCTCAAGAGGGACACTCTAGAACAGTGGAAAGGAGTAAGGATGCAGGAGTTTCAGAAGCTAGCAAATTTTTTATCACCATCTGTAGTTCACTTGAGCCACAGGCTTCAGATTACTATCACCTCCTATTAGCTCCCACTGAAAAACTAATTAGCTAGTTAGCTCTTTATCTTTCAAACCTCCATCCTACAAACGGAATGAAAATGACCAGGAAAGTAAGGCGTTACCAAGGCTCTGGGATTCAATTCACAAACACCTCCCACCCACCTCCTTCCTGCCACAGTCCTAGGAATGTCAAGGAGTTTGTACAGCAGAGGACACAAACAGCCCACACGGCCAACTCCGGTCTGTACACCTGATAAACAGTGAATGTTCTAAACTGTTGAATAAGATGTCAACACTTAAAAATCGGGAGACTTTGCAAATAAATTCTGATTTTCAGGAAAAAACAAAAAACGAAAAGCAAGCAAGCACTGAGTGATGCACGCTTGCAAGCACACACGCACGAGCACACACACATACACCCCAGGCCTGCATCCCCATGTGACAGGGCTGGGCCCTGGTGCTAATGGCTGTCCTCTTCAGACAGGGCACGTGCTCTCTTCTGCACAGCTTTGTCTGCAGCTGGACCTCCTCAGCCTACACTGCCCACGCGCGCCTGCCACAGGTGTCTGGCCTTGTGGCTCCTGATGGAGGTGACCCATCCAACAAGCAAGCCTGCAGCTCCTGCCAACCTCCACACCCATTGCACATCACCATCCTCTCCCAGGTCCCCGCCCTGGAACACTGACCTCACCCAGAGCTGCTTCCTTTCCCCAGAGCTGCTTCCTTTCACCTATATTCAACTCCAGTATTCCAGATCTGGCTACGACCTCTCCCATGGCTTCATTTCCACTATTTTCTCTCTGACCATCCACCCCTCGCTTAAAAATTGCCTTCTTTCTCTGCCTATGCCGCATCCCAAACACCTTTTCCATCAGAAACATCAGTGGCCTCATTCCCTCCTATCCTGCTACCCTCTTCTGCATGTGCAACAGGCACCTACAATCGACCTTTCCCGATCCTGGGCTGTACAGTTGAGCACTTGGGAGAAAAACACACACACACACACACACACACACACAAATCGTGAAGGCTGCTGGCACCACCAGAAATTCTCACCGATCTGATCCACGGGCACCCCCTCCTCAACCCCCACCTCTGTCGCCCAGCCACTGCCCTAGCCACCAGAGTCAATCTTTCATTTACCCACATGCATCCTTTCCCTCATCCCTCAAATCCTGTAGGGGGTATGCAGTCACTCAAGCTAAAAACTCAACTGCTAGTCTTGACCCCTGGAACCACCAGATTCTCCATTTCCAATTTGGTCAGTCCTGCTCCTGTTTGCCTCCAAAGTATTCTCCCAGTCTCCAGTCTTGTTCCCCTCAAAGCCATCCACAAGCTACTACCAGGCTGAGCTCTCCAAACTCAAGTCTGACAAGATACTCCTGGGCTTAAACTCTGGTGATGACAAAATAAAGCCCAAGCTCCCTCACCCGGCATTCAGAGTCACCCATGATGGAGCTGCTGCTTGCCCCCTGACACCCTTACCCCCGCACTTCCCACAACACTTGGCTGTGTTGTGCCCCCTGCCCTCCACCACCAGGAAACTGTAGCCACCAGCTCCACAACCAAGCCTTCATCACAATCTGCTTGGGTGCCCGATGCCATCACTAAACGCCAACACCGAAGGCAGGGACTGGCATTCACTTTTGCATCCCCGGAGCCTAAAAACACAGTGGGCCTTCAATGCACATTGGCTTCATGAAGATCTCAAGGCCACTACCTGACCAGATCTGCCGAAGTAGCATCACATAGGAAAAATCAGCCTTTGGAGTCTGGCAGACCTGGGCTTAACCCCCAGCCAGGCTGTTTCCCACACGAGTGACCTTAGGCACAGGCATGGCCTCAGTTTTCTCACCTGTAAAACAGGACTTTAAAAAACCCCCCATATAAGGCTGACCCAAAGACGGAACAAATTCTGTGTAAGAGCCTGAGAGTGCATCTGGAATACTGTGGGCAGTCAGTAAAGAGCTGCTATTCGCACTTTCAAAACTGCAACTGAGGTTGCATTCCACTCTTCCAAGGCGAGGGCAGGTTTTCCAGGGTGTGCAGGGTGCGCGCAGCCCGGCCCACAGCTTCAGAAACACTTCCTGCCTCTTGGCCATTTTGCTCCTCATTAACACCTCCACTCAGAGGCAAGGGGGAGAGGACCGTCCTTCTGTCAACATGACTAATGGACTAATGATGTGTTATCTTTCTGTGCTACTGTTGACCCTCTGCCAACAGGACGTGCTGACTCAGCCCACACCGCCACCTTGCTCGCAGGTGGACGGCCAGCAGATGGGACACGCTCGTTGGCCCGCGCTGCAGTCTGTGGCCCCACAGAGGTGCCCGTGGGGTGCCGGGCTCAGACCAAACCAGACGAGGCTGCGCCGCTGGCATCGTCAGCCCCTCGGAAGAACTCACTACACTAAGGCACTGGAAGGGAGTGGTTCGACACGGAAGAAATGTCTGAGGATTTATGTACCTAAACTACACCATGAAAAAAAAACATTTTTTTCAATGCAACACATTTTTTGAGCATTTCTTTTGAATAAGGCACTGAATTCCCAAATGTCTGGGGAGGAGATGCATAAAATCAGTCCCTGACAACAAAATGAGGGGGAATATACAGATGCGCAATGAAGCCCGATCCTGACAAACAGCCTGAGGGAACTGAACTGTGAATGGGTCAGGGGAGCACGGAGACGCATATGTGACTGGAAAGCTGGGCAGACTTCATGGAGGTGGCGGCATCTGCCCTGAAGAAGAGTGTCCTGAGCAGAGCACTGGCAAAGGCACAGAGACCAGGAAAACCTGAGCCCACGCAGTCGCGGAAATTTAACACTTAAAAAGTACATGAGAAAGTGCCAGGAAGTACTTAGAACATACATTAGAATTTAACAATTTAGAAAACAAGCATATTTGGTAATTTAATCTCTATAATATCCTATTTACTTCTGTTTTTCTCTCACAGAATTTCACACATAGTGAGAATAAAATCTAAGGAAAATGTCTACATGTACAAGCTTTTTTTTTTCTTTTTTAAGAATACTTTGAAACAGAAATCCCTCCTACAAGAGACTTTTCCTGAGCAGATGGTCCTTGTGTTTTTGGCAGAAGACATGGGGTTAAAACAGAGAGAGACATAACAACGATCCACTACTCGCTGGCGGGAAACAAGGGTGTCTACACAGCCAGCCAGGCTCACATTGTCTTCCCTGCCTTCCTCCTGCAGCAGGCACTGCACCCCACATCCATCCCCAAACCTCTTATTCCTATTCCTTGCCCACCTGCATCCCATTTAGAGAGGAAAAACAGACAACAACAACAACAACAGACAAGGGTAGGGCCCATGACTCCGTGTATGCCTCTCCTGGAGATGCCGCCCTGTGAGGGGCTGCGGCAGGACAGAGGCCAGCTAGTCCCACCGAGGCCGCAGCAGTTCCACGCACCGCCAACCCCACAATTGTGGGGAAACCAACCCCACAATCACCTTCCTCCGGGCCTCCTTGTGGGTGAGATGGCTACAGGCCTATTTAAGGCATTTTAGGCTGCAAAGATTGTTATCTGCAGTCAAGAGTATTCCGAATACACTCCTGTTTCTCCAGGGCTGACCCTCTGTAAAGAGAAACCACCAGGGAACTGAAACCACAGAAGTTCCCTGACACTCCTCTTCAGCCAGATTTACTTGGGATCTAAACCTGAATCTTGAAATAAAACATTGAGAATACATACATTTTAAAAAGGCTATAGAAACTACACCTCATCAGCAGTAACCCTCTACTGACCTTACAAAAAATATAGATTTTATATATATATGATTGTAGATATATATAAATATATAACCTATATACAATATATAGACAGATACATAATATATATCTATAACCTATATATATATATATAATATAGATTATATAGATTTTTTTTTCAATGGTTAGTTACTAAGGAGAGGTGGGGATGGGTTAGGTTGAAGAGTTGGGGTAGGATTAGCTTCTTTCTTCTCGACAGAACTCGTGAATCACCAGTTAGCAGAGATGCAGGGCATATGTAACACCTCTTCTTGCCATTCTAGAATGAAGTTACCAAGAATCAAGGTGGGTAAATAACTGTGATGTGCTATGCGCTAAGGTAAGTCTATTGTAAAGCACATATTTGCTGTTAACTTCATCTCAATGGCTTCCATTTTCAACAGTATTGGAATACGTATGGTTCCAAAAGGTACATCAGAACCTCTTGATAATATTAACCTTTACAGTCAAGACCAAGAACTGCTTCATAAGCAAATCAGCTGAGATCATGCTTTGAAAACAGAGACCAACAGCATAACAGTTGAATAATTATGAGCAGAATTATAATGAGGGCACCGCTACGATAAAACTAGTGCTCATTATGTTCAGTGAGACCCACTGGTTTTCCAAATGGATGTGCCTTCCTTCAAGAGTTTTTAAGGATACAGCTGTAAGTTACTTGCTAAAGGAAAGAAATCCAGCACCGAAGAATGGTGGCCACTAATGTTCTCTTAAAGATTATGCTTGAGTGAGCACATTAATATTCGGCAACCTGATTCTTAAAATGCTATTTCAGCTCAGTGCTCTTTTTCTCAATGAGGCAAAAATAACTCAAGCATCATGGGTGTCTCTCTGCTCCCTTTCACAGAACAGACACAACTCCTGGCCCATCAGGTGGCTCTTCATGCAGACAACATGGTCGCCCCATATTTAACCTTAAGGAAGGCAGACACAGTGGTTAGGAATAATAGTGCTCAAACCAGACTGCATCAGTTTGACCCCCGACTCTGCTGCTTACTAGCTATGTGACCTTAGCACGCTAATTCATCTGTGTCCCAGTGTCCTCAACAGCAAAATAAAGCTATTTACGTAAAATGAAGTAATGGTTGTTATGAGGATTAAATGAGTTAATCATGGGAAGTTATTTAGAACAATTCAAGGCACATTGTTCAAAAAAAAGTGTGCTGTCTTTATTATAATTATCATTACCCGGACTTCCTCTCCTAAGTTCTAGGTCTCATAAAAACCCCTTACGTGTCCCAACTCAAGTACTTACCAGTTCCTAGTTCCTTTGCTGCTATATTCCCTTTCCCAGTCCTCCCTAACACCATAAATGGCTCTGCCATTCCCCAGTTGACAAAACCAAAACCTTGCATCCAATACATCCTCAGGTCTTCTTGACTTGACCCCCAAGACATAGCTCATTACTCACTGCTACCACCCTGGTCTAAGTCTCCGTCAGCTCTTCTCTAGAACCTTTTAATAAAAAGTCTCCTCTCCGGGTCTCCCCACTTCTCTGAACTCTTCCTCCCTGCAGTTTCTAACTGGCAGGCAGAAGGAACGTTCTAAAGCCTAAGTCAGCTATCCTATGGGTTTATGATCTGCCATACTTCAAATGACAAAAAAAATAAAAAATAAAAAAATCCACACTCCTCAGGAGGGTCTCAGAGCCCCTACATACATGAACCCCACCAACATATTCACCTTGATTTTTCTACTCCCTTCCCTGTCATACTGTGTTCCAGCCTCACTGGCCCTCTTGCTGCCCAGAGAATCGCGGAGATCATCCCCAAGTCTTTGCAAGGATCTCTGACTTTAATGCAGCAATGCAGATGTCACCTTCTTAGAGAGGCCTCCTCCCTCCTATTGCTCCCTACCTCCAGTTCCCTGCTTTGTTTTCTTTACAGTTTTTATCATTATCTGAGATTCTTATTTGCTTTTCCACTTGCTGGCTGTCTCCCTTACCTGGAATGGAAGCTTGTAAGAATAAAGCAAGATACCTATCTTGCTAGATAGAACAATGCCTGCAGCCAGTCGACACTCAGTAAATCTGTGCAGTGAATAGGAGAAGGAGGGAGGGTGTGTCAGGATCCAGCAGAGATCTACCCCAGTGCCCATTCCTGAAGGGAGCTGCCTGGGAAGCCAGATACCAGTTATCTAGTAAAAAGCTGCCACCTTTGATCCTAGCGCACTCCTTGAAAGCCACCTCAGTCTGATATTAATCCATCCAAAGAACCCGTATTCTTTTTTTTTTTTTTTTTTTTTTTTTTTTTTTTTTTTAAGTGGGGGAGGATTTAGAAGCGCGGTTGGAGCTAAACCACGTTTGGGCACGGAGCCGAATGCGGGGCTTAAACTCACAACCCTGAGATCAACACCTGAGTAGAAACCAAGAGTCAGAATACTTAACCAACTGAGCCACCCGGGTGCCCCCAAAGAACCCATATTTTTCAGTCCTCAAACTAAGTTTGCCTAAATACAGTCACTCAGGTACTCAAATCAATGCCAAGTGTCAAACAACCATCTCTGAACTGCTTCAGTTCATTTAATAAAAGAGACAAAAAGTCCCAGCCTTTTTGCCCATTTTACTTCACTTCTAAAAGCTGGGGAAATGCAACTGACATGGAGGAACATCTCAGTGTTCAAAGGTTGTTGTTTGGGGGGGGGCGGGTGAGAGCATGTGGGGGAGATTGGGGAGGGTGTGGTTATGTCAGGGGAGGGGTAATGCTGGAGGGGGTGTGGCTATGGGGGGCTGTGTTTTAACCAGAGAAAATCTGCTGATCTTTTTCCCTTAATTGGTTCTGGGAATCAACAGCTGACCACAGGCGGGTATTTGGAACAGCTTCTCCTTATCATCAAATCCTTGATTATAATTATTAAGCCTAGACTTGTGGTTCTACTAAACCCCACTAAGCAACCTCGTGGAGCACGTGCACAACTGTGGGATCACTCTCCTAAGGTTAGCACTGTGGCATCAAGTCATAAAATTTCATAAAATTAGCATTCAAGGAGATCAGAACTCAAAGGGACCCTGAACATCAGTAACAACATCCTTTCATCACTCAGATAAAGAAACAGAGGCTCAAAGGACTATGTGATTTGCCCAAGGTCACAATGCTAGTGTTGTTCAGCCCAGGGACAAAAATCAGCGCTGACTACCAGGCCGGTGCTGATCTCACACCATCAGGACGCTACCCACCCAGGCAAAGACTGCAGAAAGCCCAGCTCTTCTTGGAATAATCATCACTCTCTCACCTACAGGTCTAGACCAAACCCACTTCTAAATCCACTCCCCAACAGGGCTGAAATTTCCCCAAGAATGCTGCTCAAAAATGTATTAGATGCCTACTCTGTGCCAACCACCCAGTTAGGCAGNNNCCAGCAGGAATGCAAAGAAGAAAAAGTGTGTAGCTTTAAGAAATTCACTTTGATGAGAGGCAGCAATAATTGCAAAGAGGTATGAATAATGACACAGGTGTCCCCAGAGACCAGAGAGGAGGTAAGGGAAGGTTTCCTGGAGGAATGTTATCTCCCTAACTGTATCCCATGGGATGAAGAGCAATGAGCCAGGCAAAGAAGTAGAGAAAGAGTAACTCACGGTACACAGAGTAATAAAAAATGAGGACTCGGATGCATGAAATGATATGCTGGTAACCAAGAGCAGCTAACTCTTGCTGAAACACAAGCTGGAAAGTTCAAGTTGGAAAGAGATGGGAGATAAGGTGGAAGGGGTAGGCAGAGAACAAAAACACTGCCGGGTTGTATCCTGAAGGTGTGAGACGCCACTGCAGCAGAAAGTCATTCATCACATTTTTGTTTTAGAATAATCACTCACTCACAAGTACTGAGAAAGGACTTGAACAAGAAAAGCACGAAGGAGTTTGAGTCTCTGGGGGAGGCTGATCCACACAGTCAGCACACCAAGTTAGCACCCATGCTTCCTGTCCCCCAACATGCTTCATATCATCTTGGCCCCTGCTCCACAAACAGAACCAAGGCAACCCAGAGTGAGGGTCTCTGCTCCGTGGCACAACATGTGTTGCCTCACAAAAGCTCCCTGTCTGCAATACCTGCCCACCCTTCCCAGCCCATCTGAACCTACCTTCAGGGAAAATCAGAGTCCTGCTTTCCTGATCTCCCAGTGAGCCTCCCACAGGGTCGACAGCAGCTCTTGATTTACTGACCCATGTGATGCTGAGCCCCATTAGGAATTCCATGACCCCAAACTTTTCTTCCCAGCTGAGGAGTGTTGACTACTTGAAGGCAAGACTTAGATGTCAGTCTTCCAAAGCCCTGGAAAAAATATCTGACTGATTAAACCCCATCTGAGAGCTCTTCCAGCCTATAGGAAAAGAGTCACAGTCAAAAATAAAGGGAGCACAGATGACAGAACCAGTCTCTAGGCCCCTAGAAAATCCACAGGACTTGGGAGTCTAGAGTTAGAGACTACAGTCCATATTTTCATTCTGCTTTGACATATCACTTTACCTCTCTAAATTTTCACATCCTTAGCTATGTAAAGTGGGTAGGTTTCTATCATCTCTAGTAAGGACTTCATTCCACTCTTATTAAAAATAGCTCTTTTGAGGGGGCACCCATGTGGCTCAGTCAGTTAAGCATTGGCTTCAGCTCAGGTCATGAAACCGGGGTCCTGGGATCGAGCCCAGTGTCAGGCTCCCTGCTCAGTGGGGAGTCTGCTTCTCCCTCTGCCCCTTACCCCCACTGCCGTGCTCTCTCTCACACTCTCTCTCTCAAATAAATAAAATCTTAAAAAAAAAAAAAAATCTTGGTAATCTAGCAACATCTAATAAAATCTGTAGTATTTACCTTTTCAACCAAGAATTATTAAAGAAACATTTCCACAGAAGTACAAAGTAATATGTACGAGAACATTTAATCCAGCGTGGCTCATCACTGCAAAAAATTAGGAACAATTTAAATGCCCAGCAATAGGAGAAAGGTTAAACCAATCAACAGTCGTATATCCAATACAGTGAAATACTTATAGCACCAGAATCAATGCTGAAATACATCTATACGGACTGATACGGAAGATGTCCAAGACAGTGTTAAGTAAAAAAAGCAGGCAGCAAAGCAATTTATATAGTAAGAGAAAAAAATCTGTAAGAACATATTCTAGAATTGTTAATGGCTGGCATCACTTCAAGGAAAGCAAGGAAAACGTCACTTTTATTCTTTGAATTCTTTTAAGCACCCAACCCATATTACTCCTTTAATGAGATAAAAACAAAGCCACATCATGGTCCAAAGTCAGGCCAGTTGTGCTAATTGCATGAGCTCAGAGGTCTCAGCATCTTCCGAATCAAGTGAAGCAGTTGGAGCCCACGTCCCATACTCAGAGGTTCAGATGCCACTTCTTGGCCTTTGCACGTGCTCATCTGACTCGACCTCCTAGTTTCTACCACAAGTCAGCTGACAGCCCCTCCCGATGACTGCCCAAGAAGCGGGTATAGACTGTGGAAAGGAAGGTGACTAGAGTGGCCAGGGGAGACAGAGTTGTCTCCATCTGGCCACACTACCCAAGAATCAGTCTGGAACATGCTGTAATTAGGTGAAACACCTCCTTCCACCCACCACATGACAAATCCACTCCTTGTGGTTCTTGGAAACTGAAATACCAAATTTCTTCCAACTGAGTCAAATTCTCTGGACTCTGGAGTTACAGCCTAGATAAGGAAACTCTTCAAAATAATAATGAGCAAAAAATATTTTTCTCTTTTTTTTTTAAACCTTTCATCGTACTTCTAGGAGTTCAAAGTATTTTACACTAGACACACATACACACCATTAGATCTTCCAAAACACCACATGCAAGAGTAAATTACCATTCCTGTCCACTAAATAATACCTAAGAGAAAGAAAATGGACATTCAGAAGTTTCTCCTATGCATTTACTAAGATCTGGCCCATGATCTCATCATCCCTCATAACTATCAGATGAAGCAGAGGACAAACATTTCTAGCCCTATGTTCTGGGTAGAATCCTAAAATAGGCAAACTTTCCCTAGACTTCTGTGAACAAAGAGAAAAGCCTGTAGCAGTCATTAGATCCCCATCTAAAAGAATCCAATGCCTATTTGTTCCATAGCACAGCAAGATCATGGTTGAGATTTTTGTCATCATTGCTAAAAAATGTTTACCTTACTATTTCTGACCCTCTTGTATAAATATCAACGATGCTTTATCCCCAGAATGTCAAGTCGGTGGTATAGAGTCCTTTTTAAGGAAATCCCAAGTACCTACTTATTACGGTACAGAAATTACAAATTCTGGCAGAGAGGATAATGCAGCAGGAAGCTGTGAGGAAGGTTCGAGGTTCCCCCCTTTTCACTGGAAGAGGGGAGGAGGAACTCTGGAAACAAGCTTATTTTGCTATTTTATCAGTGTGCCTCAACTTTGTCAATTCTGGAAAAGTTTTATTAAATAAATAAGTTTTACTTCCCCTCAAAGATTTGAGCTATTAAAAAAAAAAAAGTAACTTCCAAGTAACTCTAGAATAATAAAAATTCTCTAAGTATTAGTCTTTCAAAGCATCAGCAGATGATGATGAAACTAACATTCATGGTACAGTACACACAGAGTACGCCTTCATATTACTCAGAAAAATAGAACCCCCAGGCTTGCCAGTGTTACTGTGGGTTCATTTTTATAAACTTGATGACCACATTTATCTGAAACCCAAAAATAACAATCTCTTGCCATCCAGAGCACATCTGGCTGTTCTTCTTTCCCCCGAGCCAATGCCCACATATAATGCTTGCCATGTCTTAGCAAGCAATTCGCAAGCTGAATGCAGACACATGCCACAATCGAGGAAAATGTGGAGGTAAATGCTTCTTACTTAGTGTTTCACAAGTATTAACGAAGTACCTCACCCAGTGTACTACTAGAAGGTGGCCCAGCAGAGAGAGCACTGGACCCAAGGGCAGGAAATGCCCAGTGTGAACATCATGGACAAAGCTGTCTCCCCTGTCGTCCCCCACAAGTGCTGTATCGTTTTCTCTGGCCTAGACTACCACACTAGGCTCCTGACTAGTCTCCCTGACTCTATACTCTGCCCTGGAATTATCTTTCTAAAACGAAGATCTAACCGTACTGCATCTCTGCTTACACACCGCCCATGGGCCTCCTCTACCTCCGGACACAGTGCACCTTCTTAGCATAACGGTCAAGAGCTTTTCATGATCCGACCCCAGGCCCCTCTCCAGTCACTCCCTACCACTCAGGTGCCACGCATTCTAGCCACCTGGAAAGGACTGGTTTCTCAACAGCTGACATGGTTTTTCCTTCCTTCCAGTCTAGCGTGAAATGTCACCACCTCTAAAGCCTTCCCTCAGCTCCTCAGAGAGTGTGAGACTCCTTAAGGCTGCCAAGAGCTTTCCGCACAGGCTCCCTCCTAAGCATCGACAGGCTGCCAGGCCTCCTTGCTCCCAGGTGGGTTCCCAGGTGGTAAATGCACACATAGAGCTGGAGCCGAATGCCAGATCCAGAACTGACCTTGACTACCTTCCCTAAACAAGATTCTTAAATAAGTCTCAATTCCTGCATTTGCAAAACTGAAATTATAATGGCTAAAGTGTGCTGTTATTCAAGTTAAGAGAAATAATTTATGTAGAGTACCTCACACAATCCTGGAGCTCAGTAAAATCTCAGTAAGTGGTGGCTAATATTCTACTTAATAGCTACCAGGTACTCACTCAGTGTTTCTTTTTTTTTTTTTTTTTTTAAAGATTTCATTTATTCATTTGACAGAGATAGAGACAGCCAGCGAGAGAGGGAACACAAGCAGAGGGAGCGGGAGAGGAAAAAGCAGGCCTCCAGCGGAGGAGCCTGATGTGGGGCTCGATCCCAGGACCCCGGGATCACGCCCTGAGCTGAAGGCAGACGCCCAACGACTGAGCCACCCAGGCGCCCCTCACTCAGTGTTTCTTAATCAGAGAGAGTCTACCCTCCACCAACCAAGGCAAATTACCACTTCTCTAGGTCTCAGTTTCCTTACCTACAAAAGGAGGGGGGGAATTGAGGGCAGGAGAGAAGTAGGAGAAGGGGGGCTGGACGAACACATAAGAGAATCACAAACAATTGGGCGCCTGGGTGGCTCAGTCAGTTAAGTGTCCGTCTGCCTTCAGCTCAGGTCATGATCTCAGGGTCCTGGAATACAGCCTCTCCCCAACCCCAACCCCAATAGGGCTCCCTGCTCCGTGGGGAGCCTGCTTCTCCCTCTCCCTCTGCCCTCCCTGCCCCCCCCCCCCGCTTTGTGCTCTCCTGCGTGCATGCTCTCTCTGTCAAATAAATAAATAAAATCTTTTATTTAAAAAGAGAGAGAGAGCATCACAAACAACTAAGTGCTAAACTGTGTAACAGGATATCTGAGAAATGAGAACGGTTTCCTTACCTTGACAAGTGCGTGGATCATCACTTTTAGGGGAAAGCCCTCTCTTGGGCTCCCTTCTTAAGCTTTGACTTAAGTTATTTCTGTTATACTGATATTTAAGGATGTCTAAACATAAAACTAGATATGTCCTCCCTGTGCTTTAGCTCTTATAAAACCATGAGGTGAACCAAGGTAAAAATCTGACAAAAACCAGTATGAAAGAACTGAACATTAATCTAACATGACAGGTGACAATGATGCAATTTTACAGTCATCGCATGGCTGCGCACAATGGTACAGCACTACCTCGGAGCAGGTTCCTCGCAGTTCCGCCTGCCTACGCCACCATGGGCTCTGTGACCCCGTCAGCTACCCATCACGCTTCTCTAACAAATGGCCATGAAACCTTTGTTCATGTAAGTTCCAGCGATCATCTGACCCAAACACATGATTTCTGCAATAAGCCCACATCTGTTCTTTCCCTCTTAGCTAGAGACAATTAAGGGAGTGCTCAAACACAGATTATGGCATTAGTAAAACCTTATGGCACTACTCATTTGTGACTTCATCTAGATATATGGAATCTATGATTTTTTAAATTATTACTGAAAAGAACATTAAAATTTTAATTCTGATTTAAAAAAATAATTTACGAACCCCCAGGAAAATGTTTTCCAATCTCAGATAAAGAAACATTGTTTTACTTTTTTAAAAGTCTCTTGCTACAGTATCTACAAAGATCTTAGACATACCTGACTATAAGCGCTCTGCATGCATTAACTCTTTAGTCCTCAGAATGACCCTAAAAAATAGGCACTAAAATAATAAGTGAGGGAACAAGTCTTGAAGAAAGCATCCAAGTGATGGAGCAGCATTTGAGCTATCTGATTCCAGCACCCTTGGTCTCTGCTCCTTCAAGACCAGCCCAAAGAGCCTTGGTCCATGGACTTGTAGGCTAGGAAGAACAGCTGTCCCACCCATCAGAAATCGAACTGCAGGAGACAGACCTACACTGAAACATGGTAAACTTAAGACAAAAGGGACCTATTCCAAGTGGGAATGGATATGCTCTTAACAGATCACAGTTGGAGATGCTGAAGTCATAGTGAGAAATTATGTTTACAGTGCATAAAAATTATTTCAAAAAGAGAAGACAGTCAAAGGTTCCCAGCAGAGAAGAGATGGAGAAAAGACTGGTAAGACAAGACTACTGAATTCAGAATAACTTTTTGCCATGACTAGTTTCAATAGATCGGTGTACAGGAGATGTGAGACTGTAGGAAGGGGAATCACAATGGCTGAGAAACCAGGGCAGCCTACCCATGACATCACATGGGAAGACTCATTCATTCAACAAGCATGTGAGTGCCTACTGTATACCAGATACTGTCCTAGGTTCAGCCATGAACAAAAACATCGCTGTCCTCATGGAGCTGATGTTCTAGTTGGGGAGACAAAGAACAAGGAAGCAAGTATACAGTCTAGAATTAGGCAGTAATAGTGCTCTAAGGGCTGTGAAAAAATTAAGCAGGATATGAGAAAGAATGATGGGTGGGAGTATATATTTGAGATAAGATCATCTGGCAATCATCAAAAGGTCAACTGAATCCTCATTAAGAGTAGGTGACAAGATGAAGCTCAGTTTTATAAGCTGTCTGGGCTCAACAGCATTCATTCAAAATATTTGCTGCCCATTAGACTAGGCTGTGTATTGCAGCCAGAGAGATCACAGTAAAACACACAGATGTGAAGGTATTCGACAATCCATGCACCTTGGATGCCTGAGGGGAAAACTGATGGTGTCAGAACCACTGAGGAGGTACAGAGTGGGGTGGAGGATCTTGAAGAAGACAAAACAGCTCCACCATATCAATGACCTTTAACTTCTGAAGTGGTTTCCAACTTGAAGCAACCAGAGACTATAAATCTAACCAGCTAGACAGTCCTGAAAAAAATCACTCCCAACTTGAATATTCTCTATCTTAGAGAAGGATAGATGTCAGAGCAGTGATAAGCTTAAGGTAAGAGAAAGAAGCCGAGGAAGAAGATTTGTATCAGACTTGGCTAAATTCATTGAACAGATAAAAGCTGTTTACTGAGCAGGACTCATTGGGTGCAGGCTTTGTGCTCACTCACAAGGATGAGCCAAAACACGCCAGCATCTCAAGGAGGTTAGAGTCAGATGGTCTCAATACACATGCCACAGAGATCTAGCCGGGAGGAAGTGGGAAGGAGAGGGTGGATGGGAATGGGTTGGTGAGACTATCATCTATCTGGGGTCAGGCTAACAATGAAGGATGCAAGCCCTCCCTGCGGAACAGCAGCACTGAGAGGCTATCACAAGGTGGGTGGTCTGTTGAGGAGGGGGATGCACGTTCAGCAAAAGGTTAGGTCTGTTGAGGAGGGGGATGCACATTCAGCAAAAGTAACCATCAAGTTAACTGCGATGCCCCCTCTACCCCACACTCACCACATCTGTATTAATGTCATTTGTCTCCCCACAAAGCTGTGAATAGCTCCTAAGAATCATAACTTCTTTAATCTCTGTATTCCCACAATGACAAAGGATGAAGGATGCTCTTTGACAGAGCATCTTGGCCCTTTGACAGAGGCCAAGCTTGATGATGTGAGTAAAACAGGAGGGGCTAAATAACTGAGGTTTTAATGGATGTGAGAGGCTGAACAGGCCAGATTCCCACTAGGTGTCCAAAGCTGCTGAACAGGGGCGCGACCAGGGACTCCGCATCTAACCAGCTGGACAGCCTTGAAAAACTCACTTCAATTCCAAGTTTCAATATGCAAAATGAGGAAGTTGGAGCAAATTAGAGGTTACAAACCTTTCAGTGGAGAGGAGATGCTTTTCATCATCCTGAAGCCAGGACAGTGTGTGTATCTTTGCTGTTGGGGTAGGGGGTGCAGTCTTCCCCCTTGTCTGTGCTTCCAAACAAATTACATAGACAAGAACAGATCGCCAGCATGACCACCACCACAAGGACCTTGGAGGTCTGTCAGCAAAAGAGGCCCCCTGGTGATGGGACAGGTAGAGGGACAGAGGTTGGAGGAGGGGGCAGGGACAGCAGTGAACACTGCTAATGAGTAATACAGATCTCTGAGGTGAAACAACATTCTATACCTTTGAATGAAATATCTGTGCTTTCAAGGTGGTAGTTCAGGTCTGGCTCATACATATCGAGGCACCCAGACACAACAAGTAATGAAGAAACAGGTTTCTAACGACCTAGAAACCATAAAACTAATTTCAGAGCTGTAAGAGCAATAATTACCCATAAGGAAGACCACCTTTAGTCTCTGAAAAGCTTGTTTATTTACTATATCTACAGAGTGCTATCAGACTATTTTGAGCTTCTGAGAAGTTTCCAGTTAGGATCAGTAAGAATACCTAACACTTCCAAAACCCATAATTTCCCCTTACGAAGCTGAATTCTCCAACATTACAGGAAAACCCACAAACTTTGCAGAAGGGAGTGAAAAGCCAATCCAGTCAAAGGAAATGTTCCAGTTCTACTAAAATAAACAAACAAAAATACCACAAGGAACACTGAAACATTTCTAGTTAAAATAACTTTTCAATCTTTAATAACTTCATTCTGACACATTTGAAAAGTATTAAATAACATAGTCTGTATTTCTGGCGATAGCGATGCCTAAAACTTACTTAAACAACTTAAGGCAGCAAGTGAGCTTATGACTTTCAAGTCACATTTAAGGAAGTTAAAGGCCAGACAAAGCCATGTGTTTGGAAATGCCTGCAAAATAATAAATGCCTGAGGGAACTGGATGGCTTTTCTGCTTCTAAGCTAAATAAAGCCTGGGGGGGCTTTGCAAAGATCCTAGTGAGGATAATCTCCATGATTACATACAGCAAACCATCCAATCCCACATGAACCAAGGAAAGTTAATCCAAGAAGAATAACACTTGAAATATGAAGAAAAACACACTATTCTGCTTTTTAAAACACACGATCAAGGCTAAAGAACTATCAGGTCATTTTAACAAGCCAGAACATCTGACTAGTGAGTGTTTGTGTGACAGTGTCTCCGCCTTCTGTTAACTAAAGGACAAGAAAGATATCTGAGTTGCAACTCCAGGCCTCGGGTCCTCCCCGCAACTCCCAGCAGTCTAGTCTCCCTACTTCCTGCACACCTTTGGATTACTGCACACCGACTTCCTGCACACCCTTGGATTTGTGATACCTTCCTCTTCGAGGGTTACTCCAGCTAAGTTCCCGGCGCAAGCTCCAAGGTTAAAAGTTCGCAGTCGCAGACCCTCCATTAAAGCTCAATCAGCATCTGTCGCTTAACAAGTTCAGCCTCAGCAGATATTAATTTACGTAAACAACTCTGAAGAGGTAAGGCATCACTGCAAGGGCAGAAGTCAGCAGGCTGAATGTACCCGCTCCGGGAGAGGCGGCTGCAAGACTGGCCCGTCAGGCACAGCCTCTGCTGACGTTCACAGTGGCTCCCTCCACGCAACAGGTCCACGCACGCAGTGCCCCAGCAGCGGGCACCTGCCCACAGCTCCCATGGCATAGTTCTCCTCCTGTCCGATCTCCTACCCACCCCCAATTCCCGACCGGTCCCGGAGCCTAGGACCCGCCAGCCAAACTACAGCACTTGCAAGCACTGCCCACCAGCGATAAGGCCCAGGGCACATTCCTCGGAAGATGCCGAGATAGTGCGGCTCTCCTGAGCGCTGCCCACCTCCTCCGGACCGGCCGGAGCCAACCGGAAAGCGCGCCCTGGCCAGTGATAGGGGAATGCAGCGCAGGGAAACTGTCCAGGGAGCGGATGCCACGCTCTGTCCTTTCACCCGGGAACAGCCCGAGCCACCTGGCTCCTCACCTGCCTGGGTACAAGCACCAGCTGTTAGTACTTAGACGTGTTATCTAAACTACTTAGAACCAGAACGTTTCCCTAGTCGCACAAGCTCTAGTGACTACCTGGAAAACAGCAAGTCGCTCGCTTTGTACAAAATGACAAGGAACTTTTAACGCGGACGGGGAGGGGGGGGGGGGTGCGGTAAGGGAGGAAGAGCAGGTGAACACAGGTAGTGGTGGTTCTGTGGGACCTGCGGACCGGATCCGGAGGTGGAAGGGGGTAGAGTGGGGAAGAGAGGAGTCGGCGGGAGAGAGGAGGGAAAGAGGGCTGGCCAGGCTCGTCTGTGTTCTCCCGAAGACGGCGCGCAGGTGAGGCCGGACACTCACCTCGGGCAGCTCGCGGAGCTGGTTGGCGTCCAGCAGCAGCTCCTCCAGGCTACGGGCGTAGCGGTAGATCTCCTCGGGGACGTAGACCAGCGAGCAGTGGCGCTTGTCGATGGTCTCCACATGACGGTTGCACCGCCACAGGGGGATGCAGTGGAACATCGCCGCCCCCGCCGCCGGGTCCCGAGCCGAGCCGCGGAGACCCGGGCTCTGAGCCCGCTCCGCCCGGCGGCTCCGCTCCGCCCGCTGCCCACTCCGCACTCGTTGGCTCCCGTGCTCGCTGGCTCCTCGCGCCGGGGTTCGCGGTCCCAAACACTCCCAGGAACCTCGGGCGGGAGCCCCAGCCGCGTCCCAGCGCCCCCGCCCGCCAGCCGGTGCGTCTCCTCCCACCCTCCAGTCGCGCCGCCGGGGCCGCTACTGCCGCGCGGAGCTTCCTACTCGCGGCCGCCGCGCGACTGAGCATGCGCGCCAGTGGGCGCGCGCGAGGGCGTTTCCCGGCCCGGGGGATGCTCCGCTCCGGGTTTTCCTGGAGACCTGGAGGCAAAGAGAGGGTCGAAACCTGCGGGCCGGGCGCAGCCTGTCCCCCTACTCAGGCTGAGACTCGGGGAGCGTCCGGCCCTCCGACGAAGCCTGACTGCAATGGAGTTTGGGGTAAATTGAAGCAGAAGAGAGGCGGCCTGAGGGGAGCAGAACAACTTTGATTTTTAGTTATTTAACTCGCTCTCGTCTCCTCGCTCCCCTTCCCCAAAACAACTTTCTCTTCCGGGGTCAGGCAGGACCGCCCCCGAAGCGTACCTTGCGCGCCGTGGGCGCCCAGAGCTACGAGATTCGGTGTGATTTTGAGGTGCCCTGCCTGCCAGCAACCCCAGAATTGAGCGGGCTGCCGTCAGCCGCGCACCACGCCGGGGCCCCGACCGTGCCCTCTGGTCCGCGGGCACCGCCTGCAGGCTGTGTAACCTGGGCGCACATCTTCAGGAATCATTGTTTATACACAGAGTAATAGGAAGTCCCTCTCCCCATACCATCAAAAGCATAGGAGTCAGAGTCTGTAAGATTATCACTGGCGTGGATGCACCGCATCAGGAGTCCAAACGCAAAAAACGAGGTAGCAAAGGTGAGTTTCCGAGCTCGTTCTAGCCCGACCAGATGTTGGCCCCTGGCGACTATTTTGGGCTAGTGAGAAGAGAGGAGTGGGGGAGGTGGGGCAGATTGGCTGGGGGCTGCCAGGGCAGCATCCTCCCTCCAGTTCCTGCGTTTCTGCACCAACACGCAGTATCTTGCAAAGGGAGATTGTAGCCCAAGAAGGATTAGCTGGGGAGGAATCGGGAGGTTCGCTACTGGGTAATAAACGACGGTTCATTCCTTTACCCCTGGTTGGTTCCTACAAACTAGGACCAGAACCCAGGACTTCTCTTCTCCCTCTCTCCAGAAAACCAACTGGCTCCTTTACAAAGGGCTGCGGACCAGATCAAAGTCAGTCACATTGATGGATTGTCTTTTCGGTCCTACTGTCACTCTCTCCCAGCTGCCCCCTAGTTCTCACACCTTTCCCTTCAAGATTACACCTGTGGCCTCTGCCAAGACACCATGGGCTCTGCCACCCCAAATTGCCAAAGCTGAAATCTGGAGCCACCCAATCCGCTTTTCTGTAGAAGACTGAAAGCTGAGCATGGTTAGTGACCAAGGGAATTTTTGGTCTGAAACTAGTTTATACAAGGCATACGTGTCTACACAGACTCCCAGTTCCAACTGTGTGCAGGACAGTTTCCCACAGGGTTAGCGAGGAGGAGGACACTTCATCATTTCAACTCTGGGAGGAGGGCTCCTTTCTCCCCTATCAGTGAGGATGGATCTGAGTACCACTTTGGTTTTGAGCCCAGAATTGTCACCTTAACTTTCTAATTCAGGTCAATCTCTAAACTCCATTGCCAGACCCACTCTACTCTCTCTTTCCTTTGTCCTGGTGTGATTTCTACATTCTCACAGAAGAAAGGCTACCTCGACTTTGAACCTTAGCCACTCTTCCACCGTTCTCACATTCCAGAAACCTATTTTGTGCCACTTTTAGTGGAAAACTGTAGTTTCTGATTTGAGTCTGGAATGGTAAACAAGTCACAGACTTGTCTTTGCAAGTTTTCTAACTGCTTTAAAAAACAACAAAAATAAAGAAGGCCTGGCTCCTTCATCCTAATCTGTGACTTCCAGAGATTACCACACTTGGTTATTTTAATAAACACCAAATATGTTTTAAAGATATAGCTGGTCTCTTAAAAAATTCAAACCTCAATTAGTATTCCCCGGGTGTGTCTCTATGACACTTATACTTGCGTTATGATTATTTTTGTATCACCTTAATCCTAAGGAGATTGTGACCTCTTGGACAACAGGTAGTGTCTCATCTCATAGATCCCTACAGCGACCACAATGCCACACGCACATTAAATGATCAGCAAACTTCTGTTAACTCTGTGAAATCAAGGGCAGAATTCTTGACTTTCTTTGTCACCAAGGATCTACCTAGAATTTGTCTTTTTTTTTTTTTTGTCTTTTTTTTTTTAATCCACTGACTATAGCACAGCTAATATGCTTTGAAATTCTCCAGCTTTGGGACTCTCAGAAGATGTTATTGTTAGGCCTGCCTCTTGGTTTGTTTTTGTTTTTGATTAAGAGAATTTTTTTTCATTTATTTTTTTCATTTATTTCATTTATTTTTTTCATCATGATATGTACTCTTTAATCCCCATCCCCTATTTCTTTCATCATGATATGTACTCTTTAATCCCCATCCCCTATTTTTTTTTGTCTTTTTTTTTTTTAATCCACTGACTATAGCACAGCTAATATGCTTTGAAATTCTCCAGCTTTGGGACTCTCAGAAGATGTTATTGTTAGGCCTGCCTCTTGGTTTGTTTTTGTTTTTGATTAAGAGAATTTTTTTTCATTTATTTTTTTCATTTATTTCATTTATTTTTTTCATCATGATATGTACTCTTTAATCCCCATCCCCTATTTCTCCCATCCCTCCCTCCCCTCTGGTAGCCATCAGTAGATAAGACCATGTTTCTTGGTTTGTCTCTTTTTTTTACTTTGCTCATTTGTTTTGTTTGTTAAATTCCACAGATGATTAAAATCATCTGGTATTTGTCTTTCTCTGACTTATTTCACATAGCATTGTGTTGTCTAGCTCTATCCATGTTGTTACAAATGGCAAGGTTTTATTCTTTTTCATGACTGAATAATATTCCATGATGTGTATATACACCACATCTTCTTTATCCATTCATCTATTGATGGACACTTGGGCTGCTTCCATAGTTTGGCTATTGTAAATAATGCTGCTATAAACATAGGAGTGCTTATATCCCTTTGAATTAATGCTTTTGTATTTTTTGAGTAAATACCCAGTAGCAAAATTCCTGGATCATAGGGTAGTTATATTTTTAACTTTTTGAGGAACCTCCATACTGTTTTTCATAGTGGCTGCACCAGTTTGCATTTCCACTAACTGTGCAAGAAGCTTCCTTTTTCTCCATATTCTTACCAACAATTGTTTTTTCCTGTGTTTTTTATTTTAGCCATTCTGACAGGCGTGGGGTGATACCTCCTTGTAGTTTTGATTTGCATTACTCTGATGGTAAGTGATGAACATCTTTTCATGTGTCTGTTGGTCATCTGTATGTCTTCTTTGGAGAATGTCTATCCATGTCTTCTGCCCATGTGTTAATTAGATTGTGTTTTTGGGTATTGAGTTATATCAGTTCTTTATATATTTTGGATACTAACCCTTTATTGGATATGTCATTTGCAAATATCTCATTCCATAGGTTGCCTTTTACTTTTGTTGATTGTTTCCCTCACTGTCCAGAAGCTTTCTATTTTGATGAAGGCCCAATAGTTTATTTTTGCTTTTACTTCCCTTGCCTCACATGTATAGAAAGATGTTGCTATGGCTGATGTCAGAGAGATTACTGCCTGTGCTCTCTTCAAGGATTTTTTATGGTTGCAGGTCTCACATTTAGGTCTTTAATCCATATTTATTTTTGTGTATGGCTAAAGAAAGTGATCCAGTTTCATCCTTAATTATCTGGCTGACCAGTTTTCCCAGTACCATTTGTGGAAGAGACTTTTTCCCATTGTATATTCATTCCTCCTTTGTTGAAGAGTAATTGATCATATAATTATGGGTTTATTTCTGCACTCGCTATTCTATTCTGTTGATCTATGTATCTGTTTTTGTGCCTGTCCCATACTGTTATAATTACTACTGCTTTGTAATATAACTTGAAATCTGGAATTGTGATACCTCCAGCCTTGATCTTTCTCAAGACTGCTTTGGCTTTTCAAGGTCTTTTGTGGTTCCATACAAATTTTAGGATTGTTTGCACTAGTTCTGTAAAAAATGCTCTTGGTACTTTGATGGGGATTGCATTAAATTTGTAGATTGCTTTGTGTAGTATAGACATTTTAACAACATTTGTTCTTCCAATCCATGAGCATAGAAGGTTCTTCTTTATATTGTCATCAGTGTTTTATAGTTTTCAGAGTACAAGTTTTACACCTTTTTGGTTAAGTTTATTCCTAGATATTTTATTGTTTGGGGAGCAATTGTAAGTAGGTATTGTTTTCTTACTTTCACTTTTTTTTTTTTTTTTTTTTAATTTATTTAAGTAGGCTCTATGCCCAGCACGGAGCTCAATGTGAGGCTTGAACTCACGACCCTGGGATCAAGACCTGAGCTGAGAGGCAGATGTGGGGGTACCTGGGTGACTCAGTCAGTTAAACATCTGCATTTGGCTCAGATCATGATCCTGGAGTACAAGGATTGAGCCCCTCATGGAGCCCTGCATCAAGCCCCACATTAGACTCCCTGCTCAGTGGGGAGTCTGCTCCTCCCCCTCTCATGCTCACTCTCTCTCTCTCACTCTCTCAAATAAATAAATAAATAAATAAATAAAATCTTAAAAAAAAAGAGAGAGTCGGATGCATAACTGATTGAGCCACCCATGCACCCCTCTTAATTTCACTTTCTGCTGCTTCATTATTAGTGTGTAGGAATGCAACAGATTTCTGTACATTGATTTTATATCCCATGACTTTACTGAATTCATTTGTCAGTTCTAATAGTTTTTTGGTGGAGTCTTTAGGGTTTCCTATATACAATGCTGCCTAGAATTTGAAACATTAGTCTGGTAAGAGAGAAAAAAATGAAAACACCTTGTGAATTGAAGAATAGGGAACCAATTCTTTATCCTGAAGAGTTTTAGGCTTTCCTTGTTGATATAATTTATAGTGTTGTTCCCCATATACAAATATCTTGATTGTATTGGTTGTTGCATGTGTGTACACATTTATTTAGCTCATCAAACTATACATTTAAAATGGGAACTTTTATTATATAAAATTATTAATAAAAGAAGTTTTAAAAGTTAATAAATAATATACAGGTAAATGTATTTAAGAGGCAGTCATAAATTACTTCTAGGACTAGGAATCATGTCGTGTTATTTATTTAATGCCCACTGTTGTGCCAGGCACTAGCTTAATTTTCTGGGGAAATAAAAAGGAATAATACAGAGCTTTCAGTCTTACTGAAAGAAAAGCAGTTATCTAGGGAATTATAGCAATCATAGTACAATTTTTTTCCTTAATCTAGGGAGTCTCATCTTTGTCCTATAAAAAGTTACTTGGGATGCCTGGGTGGCTCAGTCAGTTAAGTGTCTGCCTTCTGCTTGGGTCCTGATCCCAGGGTCCTCGGATCAAGTCCTGCATTGGGCTCCTTGCTCAGCAGAGAGCCTGCTTCTCCCTCTGCCTACAGCTCCCACTTCTTATGCTCTTGCTCTTGCTGTCTCTCTTGCAAATGTATAAATAAAATCTTTAAAAGAAATTAAAATAAATTTAAAAATTAAAAAGTTACTTGAGTGGTCCTCCAAGTTATTTATATACAAGTCAGATAAGCAAATTAAATCTTATTATATGCAATGCTGGACTCTAGGAAGAAATTTGCAATAGAATCCCAAAGCCCTCTGGGAGAGGAAGCACTCACACCCTAACCTCTGTTTCTTCAAATTTGAATTTAAGGACATTTTTAGAGATTATATATCCCTGCTATAAGAGAAGGACACCCAAACCATTCAAAAAACATGAGAACCTATACAATCTCATGGGTAAATCAGTTTAGAATTCAACAATCTATGTAATCAGAAGTAAAGATGCCACTCTAAGATTTCTCTGATTTCCTCTTGCTACCAAATTAAAATACCATCCCCCCCATCCCTGGCTTTTTACTTGGAATGTTTAGCCCATTTACATTTAATATAATTACCAGTTGACACTTGAACAATGCAGGGGTTAAGGGCACTGACCCCTGCACAGTAAAATATTCCTGAGTAACTTATGACTCCCCAGTATCTTCTAATAGCCTACTGTTGACCAGAAGCCATATGGATAAACATTTAATTAACACAGAGTTTGTATATGTATTATATGCTGTATTCTTACAGTAAAGTAGCTAGAGAAAAAAACATGTTTTTAAAGAAATCATATGGAACAGGAAATACATTTATAGTACAATGCTGTAAAAAATCTACATATAAGTGGACTCACACAGTTCAAACCCATGTTGTTCGAGGGTCAACTGTATTGCTATGGTTGGATTTAAGTCTACTATGTTTTATTTGCTTTCTGTCTGTACCATCTGATTTTTCATCCTCTGTTCTTCCTTTTCCACCATCTTTTGAATAAATAAATGATTGTATTTTGTGTATAGACTTTCTAGTTGTAGTGGCTGCTCGAGGGATTACAATATACATCCTTAAATTTTCACAGTTTACCATGTATATACCAAAAGATGTAAAACATAAGACTCTTACAATTATCTAGGTCCATTTGCCACCTCTCTGCTCCTTTATGTTTTAGCTTTTATGTGTATTACATTTACCTATGTTATAAGCTCTATCTACAACAGAATTTTATAATTTTTTAAATAACCATATGTATTTTAAAGAAATAAGAAAAAAATAGTCTCTTACATTCACTCATATGTTTATTATTTCCAATGTTCTTTATTCCTACCTGACCTCATTTCTCTCACCTTCCAGTGAAAGTCTGTTGGCAAAAGATTCTCTTAGTGTTATTATGAAATATCTTTATTTCACCCTAATTCCTTCCTTAAGAACAGCTTAGATGAAATCAAACTTCAAACTCTTATGTCTTAGTCTCTTCAGGCTGCTATAACAAAAATACCATATACTGGGTAACTTATAAGCATCAGAAATGTATTTCTTACACTTCTGGAGGCTGGAAGTCCACAATCAATGCACCACTAGATTTGGTGTCACGTGAAGACCTGCTTCCTGGTTTATAGATGTTTTTCTTTTCAGTATGTCTCCACACATTAGAAAAGGATGAAGGAGCTCTCTGGGCTCCCTTTATAAGGACATTAATCCCTTTCATGATGGCTTCACTCATATGATCTAATCACCTTCCAGAGGCCCTACTTCCACATCGGGGATTACATTTCAACAATATAAATTTGAAGCAGGACACATATTTGGCCTATAGCATCTTATTATCTCTGTGGTGCATGGCAGCTGAAGTTTTGTATTCAGTTATTTTCTTGTTAATGGTGCTGCTTCAAACAGAGCTACACATGCATAGTTAAGGGGTCATAGGTGGAGTTTATATGCAGAATTTGGAGCTCCTATTCTCACTCAGTCCCTTCCGAGGTTTCCCTCTTTCACTTCCCAGCTGCCGTGGTCACTCCAACTCTGATCTATCACAAGTCAGTCAGATTTGCTATGAACATTGCCTGTTTTAATTTAGTCTTTAAATTTTAGTGGTTTTATGTAATGTAGTGTCTATGCTTGCCAAAGCCATAAAAACAGAAAACTCACACCGTGGTATTTCCTTCTTCCAAGTGTACAGTCCCCTTCAGTTCCTGCTTGCCTTTGGTCACTCTCTAGTACCTTCAGATGGTTTTGTGTTTGTTTTTTTTTTAATATTTTGTCTAGCATTATAATTGTTATCTATGGGAAAGTTAGTCTGATAGTAACCACTCAGTCATTACTGAAAGAAAAACGCTATTCATTGCTTTTTATTAATTATAATTGTTTATTTATTCAGCTTCACAGATTGTAATAATATGTGGAAAATCCAAAATTTCATATTACATAGATTTTAATCTACTCCTCCATTCAGAGAAGTTACAAATGAGCAGCTTGAATTTCATGTGCTTTTCTGTTTTTCTCAGTCTCCTAATAAATGTGCTAATGATGAGTCAAATATTGAACAACATTTTGCCTTGGTGGAAATGGGCCAGACACTAATCTGTCATGCGGGGTGGCATAAAGAACTCATAATTTTGCATCAAATATTTGCATCTGCCACTATTAGGGATTAGATCATAAGTGAATCATATTAACTCCGATATCCATTTCTTTATTTCTACAAAAGACGTGAAAACTGCCACCTTCAAGAAGTTCTTGAGAAGACTGAATTAATGTAGTGGAAAGAGCTTTCTGTACTGCAAAAAACTACACATTAGGTATTAGTCATTGCCAATACCCTTTTCTCAGTTACCAGCTTGAAAGAAGGCCTACCATGTGAGTACTCTATTTGGGAAAACTATATGGCGGATTAGTAGAAATGAGACTGTGAAAGTATTTCAACATGAATGAGAGTACACCAGGGGAGCCCAAGCAAAACAAGCACCTGCCACTGAATCCGTCCTGTTCCCAGCCTCTGCTTCATAGCCTCTTTCTCCAATAAAACTGAAAACTTGAGGGCTGAAGCATAGAGGAGGCTTACAAGCAGTCTTTCCTCAGGTTGTGGCAGTGCTTTACATTTGTGTAATGTTTTACAGTTCAAATGAACTATCAACATACATCATCTCAATTGATCAAAATGCATCCTGTAGTCATTTAAATAAACACAGATGCCTCATTTGTTTTCCACCTTGATTTACAAAGGATTTTAGAAGATCGTACAGATCAATCTTATCTTAGATCACCTTTATTTTATAGTTAACGGTTCTTACAATGTAAATTAAATCAATATGGACACTAAGTTTTCATCGAAGGCCAAGAACTACTTTATGAATATTAGAGAAAAAGATATCAACCAACAGAAGTGTGCCCTTTCTACTGAGCAGTGCCATTCAGACAATTCAAATACCACTACTAATAATTAACTAAAATAAAGCTAAAGAATGTCATGTCTCTCCAGTTAAAATTCCATCCATAAAATTGAATTCTGAGAGGTGCAAATGATATCTCATTGTGGTTTTGATTTGTATTTCCCTGATGGTTAGTGATGTTGAACCCCTTTTCCTGTACCTGATGACCATTTGGATGTATTCTATAGTAAAATGTCTATTCAGTTCTCTGCCTGTTTTTTAATCAGATTGTTTGCTTTTTTATTATTGAGTTGTACATGTTCTTTATATATTTTGGATATTAATCCCTTATTGAACAGTGAGTAGCTTCTCCCATTCAGTAGGTTGCCTTTTGTTTTGTTGATGGTTTTCTTCACTGTGCAAAAGCTTTTTATTTTGGTGTAGTCCCAATAGTTTATCTTTGCTTTTGTTTCCCTTGCCTCAGGAGACATATCTAGAAAAATAATGCTAAAGGTCAATGTCAAAGAAATTACCGCTATGTCTTTTTCTAGTTTTATGGTTTCACGTCTCACATTTAGATCTTTAATCCATTTTGAGTTTATTTTTGTGTATAGTATATGATAGTGGTCCAGTTTCATTCTTTTGCATATTGTTATCCCATTTTTCCAGCACCATTTCTTGAAGAGACTGTCCTTCCCCCATTGTATATTCTAGATTCCTTTGTTGTAATTTAATTGAGCTTATATGCTTGGGTTTTTTTCTGGGCCCTCTATTCTGTTCTAATAATCTATGTGCCTGTTCTTATGCCAATACTGTATTATTTTGATTACTATAGCTGTGTAACATAGTTTGAAGCAGGAAGTTTGATGCCTCCAGCTTTGTTCTTCTTTCTCAAGATTGCTTTGGCCATTTGGAGCCTTTGGCGGTTCCATACATATTTTAGGATTGTTTGTTCTATTTCTGTGAAAAATACCATTGGAATTTTGGAATATTAGGATTGCACTGAATCTGTAGATTACTTTGGTTAGTTTAGACATTTTAATATTAATTCTTTTAATCCGTAAACAGAGAATATCTTTCCTTTATTTGCGTCTTCTTAAATTTCATCAGTGTCTTATAGTTTTCAGTGTATGGATCTTTCACCACCTTGGTTAAATTTATTTTATTCTTTTTGTTGCAATTGTAAATGGGATTGTTTTCTTAATTCCTCTTCATGATAGTTATTAATGTATAGAAACACAAGTAATTCAGTCCATTGATTTTGTATCCTGCAACTTTACCGAATTTGTTAATAATTCTAAGCTTTTTTATGGAATCATTGGGATTTTCTATGTATAGAATTGTGTCATTTGCAAATAGAGACAATTTTACATCTTTTCTGATTTGGATGCTTTTATATTATTATTACTATTATTATTATTACTAATTATTTATGTGGTAGCTCTGGCTAGATCTTTTGGTACTATGTTGAATAAAAGTGGCAAGAGTGGCCATTCTGGTTTTGTTCCTGATCTTAATGGAGAAGCTTTCAGTTTTTTACCATTGAGCTTCTGTGGGCTTATTATATATGGACTTTATTATGTTGAGGTATGTGCCCCCTATACCCAGTTTGTCAAGCACTTTTATCATGAATGGATATGGAATTTTGTCAAATGCTTTTTCTGCATTTATTGAGATGATTACACGACTTTTTATCCTTCATTTTGTTAATGTGGTGTATCACATTGATTTTGAGTATTGAACCATCCTTACATCCCTAGAATAAATTCCTCTTGATCATTGTGTATTGTTGAATTTGGCTTACTAATATTTCATTGAGGATTTTTGCCTCTGTGTTCATAAGGGATATTGACCTGCAATTTCCTTTTCTTGTGGTGTCCTTATCTGGTTTTGGTAGCAGGGTAATGTTGGCCTCATAAAGTGAATTTGGAAGTGTTCCCTCTTCTATTTTTTTGGACGAGATTGAGAAGGATTGGTAGTAATTCTTCATTAATTGTTTGGTAGAATCCACCACTGAAGCAGTCTAGTTCTGGACTTTTTTGTTTTTGTTGGAAGGTTTTTGATGATTGATGCAATCTCCTTACTAGTATTTGGCCTTTCCGGATTTTCTATTTCCTCATGATTCAGTCTTGGTAGATTGTGTGTTCCTAGGAATTTATCCATTCCTTCTAAGTTGTCCAATTTGTTGACATATAATTGTTCATAATAGTCTCTTAAGATCCTTTTAATTTTTATATTAGCTGCAATGTCTCCTCTTTCATTAATAATTATATTTATTTGATTCCTCTTTCTTTTTTTCCTGGTAAGTCTAGCTAAAGATTTGTCTATTTTGTTTATCTTTTCAAAAAGCCAGCTCTTGGAGCGCCTCAGTGGCTCAGTCAGTTAAACATCCAACTTTTGATTTTGGCTCAGGTCATGATCTCAGGGTTGAGTGGAGAACGCCACACTCAGCAGGGAGTCTGCTTCTCTCGTTCTCCCTCTCCTTCTGCTCCTCTCCTTGCTCATGCACATACTCTCTCTCATAAATAAATAAATAAATAAATAAATAAATTTTAAAAGCCAGCTCTTAGTTTCATTCATCTTTTCTATTGTATTTTTAGTCTTTATTTCTTTTATTTCCACTCTGATCTTTATTATTTTCTTCCATCTACTAACTTGGGGTTTTCTTTTTCTAGTTCCTTGAGATATAAATTTAGGTTGAGATCTTTTATTTTTCATAATGTAGGCATTTATTACTATAAACTTCCTTCAAAGAACTGCTTCTGCTGGATCATATGTTTTTGTATACTTCCATTTTTACTTGTCTCAAGTAATTTTTTATTTTCTTTTGATTTCTTCTTTCACTCATTATATGTTGAGTAGCATGTTTTTTAATCTCCACATGTTTGTGAATTTTTGTTTTCTTTTTGTAATTGATTTCTAATGCCATCCCATTGCGGTCAGAAAGGATGCTGCTATGATTTCAATCTTCTTAAATGTATACTTGTTTTATGGTTTAACATATGATCAAAACTGGAGAATATTCCTATTCACTTGAGAAGAATATATATTCTGCTACAGTTGGATGAAATGTTCTGTAAATATCTGTTAAGTCGATCTGATCTAACATGTAGTTCGAGTCCAGTGTTTTCTTATTGTCTGGATGATCTATCAATTGTTAAATGTATTGAAGTACTCTATTATTATTTGCTGTCTATTTCTTTCTTCAGATCTTTATCTAGATCTCTCTTCAGATTTGCTTCACATATTTAGGTGCCCTTATGCTGGGTTCATAAATATTTACAACTGTTATATCATCGTGTTAGATTGACCCCTTTATCATTATGTAATAACTTTCTTTGTCTCTTATTACAGTCTTTGGCTTAAAGTCTGTTTTGTCTGATTTAAGTACGGCTATCTCTTCTTTTTTTTTGGTTTCCATTTGAGTGTAATATCTTTTTCCATCCTTTCATTTTCAGTTTGCATGTGTCTTTGAAGTTGAAGCAAGTCTCTTTTAGGCAGCATATGGTTGGGTCTTGTTTTTTTATTCATACAGCCACTTTATGGCTTTTGATTAGAAAATTTAGTCCATTTACATTTAAAGTAATTGTTGATAGATATGGACTTACTATTACCATTTTGTTAATTATTTTCTAGCTGTTGAGTAATTCCTTTGTTCCTTTCCTCTTGTTCTCCTTCTTTGTGAATTGGTTATTTTCTGTAGTGATATGCTTAGATTCCTTTCTCTATCTTTTGTGTAACTGCTATAGGTTTTTGCTTTGTGGTTATCATAGGCTTACATAAAAGCATCTTATATTCATAATCGTCTATTTTTAGATGATAACAACTTAACTTCAAACACATTCTAAAGCTTCACATTTTGACTCTCCATTGCCCAGATTTTTTTGTGTTTGGTGTCAAAATACAGGCCTTTTTATCTTGTGTATCCTTTAACAAATTATTGTAGCTATCGTTATTTTTAATACTTTTGTCTTTTAACCTTCACACTAGATTTATAAGTGATTAACTACTATCTTTACAATATTGGAGTATTTTAAATTTAACTATATGTTTATCTTTACCAGGGGGAATTATACTTTCACATGTTTTCCTCCTACTGATTAGTACTCTTTCATTTCAGCTTAAGGAAGACTCTAACATTTCTTATAAGGCTGGTCTAATGGTGATGTACTCCCTCAGCTTTTGCTTGTCTGGATTACTCTTTATCTCTCCTTCATTTTTGAAAGAAAACTTTGCTAGATAGAGTACTCCTGATTGGCAGGTTTTTTTCTTTCCATTTCCTTCAGCTTTATTATTATTATTTTTTAATATATTGTACCACTTTCTTCAGGCCTATAAAGTTTCTGCTGAAAATTCTGATGATAGCATCTTATGAGGATTGCTTTGTACAGAACAGGTTGTTTTCTCCTTGCTGCTTTTAAGAATCTTTTCTTGTCTTTAACTTTCGACAATTGAATTATAATGTGTTTTGATGTGGGTCTTTTTAGATTCAACTTGTTTGACACGCTCTAGGTTTCCTGGATTGGATGTCTATTTCCTTTGCCAGGTTAGGGAAGTTTTCAACCATTATTTCTTGAAATAAGTTTTCTACCTGCCTCTTTCTCTCTTCTTTTTCTGGGACCCTTATAAAGTGAAAAATTGGCCCACTGGATGTTTTCCCATAACTCACTTAAGCTATCTTCATTCTTTTTGCTTTTTGCTTTTCTGATGGGATAAATTCTACTGCCCTGCCTTCAAGGGCTCTGATCTTTTTCTCTGCTTCATCTCATCTGTTGTTGAACCCCTCTATTGAATTCACATACACATAGATTATAACTATGTTTATATTCAACAGAGTTATTTCAGATTTTTTAATCTCTTAAGTGATGTAGAAAATAAGAAATTTGTAAGAAAAAACTTAAACCCAATTCTCTTCCAGATCATAAAGTACAATTATTAATAAAAGCTACTAAATTAAGAATTCAGTGAATCTCAGCCCTGGCTCTTCAACAGAATAACATTGGACATCAAAAGATTCACCTCTTTCTTTCCTGTTTCTCATCCTAATGAGCAGATGGGGTAACAAAGTTTATAAGGTCTCTGACAACTCTAAAAGGACTATGATTATACTTCTTCCTCAAAATGTTCTCCTTATTATACCTTTTAGTAAACATAAATGGCACAAAGTCCATCATAATTAAGTGATCCTATCGGGTTTTCATTTTTATAAACATTTCTCTTTCATGATTCACAGCCAGCGCACCTGTTTTTCCATTATCACTTTTTGTCTACCCCTTCCCAATGTAGCTATCATCATCAAATCCTCTTGCCTTAAGATATTTACCTGCTCGTGGCTCCTTATATTTCTTTCTTTAATTGTTCATCTGCTTCATTTCTGCCTACTTTCCCGAGAAATAACATTTCAAAAGCAGAAATTGTTTAGTTTAATAAACTTATTGGCAACCCAAATAATTAAATACTATTGCTAATAACATAGACTTTCAATAATTTATAGAAATGGAAGAATACAAAATGTCAAACTGTTATTGTTGAATCTACCTTTTTAATATCCAAGCAGAGATTTATGTAAAGTACGTGTTTTAATATTTATACAGTAAAGTTTTAATATTTATAACACTTATTTAATATTTGATACGTTTTACTAGTTACTTATACATATTTTTGTATTTATATAATCCTTCTTCTAAGCCTGAGAAGACATGAATATCAAATTTGACCAGTGTCCGTCCCTCTTGGGAGGCTAACACAATTAGGCAATGCTATGACTAAGAGCAGCCACCAGGATAAAGGGGTAAAAGGAGCCAAGATCATCCCAAGGCAGGACACTTCACTCTGGGGAGATAGCTAGAGCTATGACTTAATTGGGAATAAAAGACAAGTTGCCCTCCAAATATGGGACTGGGAGTAATATTTATATTTCACCATGGCTACCTATCTGATCTTTGCTGCTCTCTGAGGAAGGAAGCTTGTGTGTGTGTGTGTGTGTGTGTGTGTGTGTGTGTGTGTGTGTCTATAGACCAAAGGGGGGGAAGTGGGTGGAAAATGTACCAAGGAGACAGCCAAAGGGGAAATGGTTTTTAAGAAACCAACTCAGAGGAAAAGTATAATTATGTATAGAGTGGGAAATTAAAGGTACAGATAGCATGATAACTTGTAAGACTATGAAAAGAAGTCATTATTGTTATTATTTTTATGTTGTGGAGTATGTTGAAGCTTTATTGCTGGTGTAGCCAGTTATCTGCTTAGCAATGTGTATGTTTCCAAAATGTATAAGTCCCTTGTGTAAACACAGGACTTTCCATAAAAACTTTTCTATAAAATCAGTGAAATAATTGGGCACATCACAATCCCTAGGCTAGCTCTCTACAATATTTAAACCATGTAGTAGAAAAACTCTTATATGACCCCAATTATCTCCACATCTTGATATTCATGCTGTGTATTATTCCTTCCTATAAGAAGACTATGTATGGCTTCCATCTTGGGGGCTCTCATCTCATTCTCTTGGATTGCTTCCTCTGGAGGAATCCAGCTGCCTTGGCCTGAGAGTCCTGTGGAGAGGTGCCCATGAGTAAGCTTGGAAACAAATCTCCCGAAGCATGTAAATAGCCACATGAGTGAGCTTGGAAGCAAACACTCTCCCAGTGGAGCCTTGAGATGACTGCAGGTCTAACTGACATCTTGACTACAACCTCATGAGAGACTGAACCAGAACCACCAGCTAAGCTGTTCCCAGATCACTGATGTACAGAAACTTTGAAATAGTAAATGTGTATTGTGTTAAACTGCTAGGTTTGGGGTAATTTGTTGCAAAGTAATAGATAACTAATATAAACCAAAACAGGTAACATAGCTGAAATGCTGTATGAGGTGCAGCAGAAGAGTCAAAATCAAGGTAGGCAGAGGGTTGTATAGGACCCAGATGAGGAGTGCTCACTAAGCACCTGTGTTGTTCTAGGCACAATGCCAGGCACCTTACAGACACATCTTAGGTTATTCTCGTTACATTGTAACACTGGCATCATTATCCCCACAGCACACCCGAGTAACCTATCATTCTGAGGGGTTACTTTGCCTAACTTTATACTGCTAATAAGTAGCAGATGCTGGGTTTTGAACTTTCTCTCCTCCATCCTCCATATATACATATGTATACAGAATAGCTCCAAAGCTCCTGCTTCTATTACAAGTCTAATTGCAATGAATAAGGCAAGCAGATACTTTATAACACTGATAACGAGTGAAAATGCACCCAGCTGAGCCTTTCAGACATAGACCTAACATTTTATGTGATCACAGCTGAGGCGGTATGAGTAGAGCACTGTGGGAGCATAAAGAGAGCAACTGCTTGTAGTGCGGATGAGGATGTAGTGTGGGAAGAGGATGGACGGAAAATCCCACAGAGGGGTTTATGTTAGAAATGAACAGCACAACTTCTCTGTTGCCCCTGTCGGGGCCTGAGCTCTGGAATCAGACTGACATGGGTTCAGACCAGTTACTGGCTCTGTGACCCAGACAAGTTACTTCTTGCTGCCATAGTTTCTTTATCTATACTGATTAAATGAGGCAGTGCATATAAATTGCTTGGCAGAGGGCCAGCTATATAGCAAACATAGATGTTCACAATTAATAATGCTATTGTTTTCTCTTCAAAACTGATTTTCTTTTCATGAGTGTGTTATTACTAGTATTACTTTTATGCTTATCAGCCTGAGTGATGTTTTTAAGGGGGAGATAATATTTCCCTATGCTAATCAGCCAAGAGTTAAAGGAAGAAAAAAAGAGAGACTATGAGAAAAGGAAAAGATGGGTGAAAACAAACTGTATGTGATTGGGAAGTAATGACTGCATGAGGCCAGTGACTGTCTCAGGGAACCAAGGCAGGGAGCGAGGCTGCCATGTGGACTCCCTCTGTGGGGAGTAAAGACTGTGCATTTTTCGTATTGTCACACCACCATCAGGTCCACAGTCATTCAGTGAGTGTACAATGAACTCATTCATTCTTCCATTCAGCAAATACCGTGGAAACTTCCTGTGCACCATCAGGCTTCCGTGAGGGTAGCAGGGCAGAGCTCATATACTAATAAGGCAAGACAGGCAATGAACACATCACCTACAAAATAAAACTGTATGCAGAAAGGATGAATACATTTGGAATATGATAACTGCCAGGGAGACAGTAAAGCAGGAAAATGGGCTGGAAAGACAAAGGAGGGTGTTGTGTTATTTTAGCGAGGGTGATCAGGAAAGTCCTAGATGAAGCAAGAGATGCTGCAGCTGACAGCAACACGCCCCCTTCGGTGCCCTGCGGCCAGAGCCTGCGACACACTCATGCAAGTGCTGAATCAAGGGACAGGAGGGAATGGAAAGACTAGGTACTGGCTAGTTTCCAAGTGTCTGATAATTAACTTCTAAAGTGTAAAGGCTATGATCTCTTCTGCAAATAGTTTTTAAAAATATATTTAATAATCATTTATAAGAAAGGAAAAGTATGCTTTACTCATCTAGCCAGAATTCCAAACATGCTGTTCTTCGCCTACATTGATTTGCCAGTCCTCCCTGTGTTGTTTGCGAGGCTGTCCAGGACTACTATGGTGAGGCCAATGAGGAGCTGAGGGTGCGTTTGTGTGATTCTGCAAGGAAACGCCTTCCCAGATTTTGTATTCCGGGCTCCTTGCTGGCCTCACCGTAGTACCAGCCCTGATTATATGGTTGATTGACTCTGTTAGTGGGTTGGGTTTTGCTTTTGCATTGTATTGTTGACTTAAAAAATTTTGGTATGCGCTTCTTTAAAATGTCACGCAATACAAAAAATTAAAGGGAAAAAGTAATAAAGCATCCCACGTCCTACTGCCCAGAAATAACTACCATTAGTAATTGGCATACATTGTTATAATCTCTCTATGCATATGTAAAGAAAGAAGGTTGGTAGATATATAAGCAATGTAGTTAGTCAAAGAGATAAACAGGTATAAATAGAAATTATTTTATAAAGAGAGAATAATACTACACATGATATTTTTAAGAAAAAGATTAAATCTGATTTTGTCTTAATTTAATTTAAATTACAGGAATGACTGAAGCTTAGGTAAGTGTTTCTTTACCCAAAAGATTTTTTTTTCCCCGAAAAGGTACTTATAAAATTAAGGAAAAATAGTTATTGAAATTATTCGAGTGTGGGGGGTGTTATCGAGAATGCCAGGGCTGAGAAGAAGAGCTAGATTTTTCCAATTCAGTGTTGATTTGCTCCAACTAGAAAAGATGAGTTGATTAGCACACTCACTTTGCCTCCAGAGTTCTGAATTTTTATTTTCTTTTATATTCTATATTCTGAAACCATAATTTACCCAGTAATCTAGAGAGAAATTCTGTAATTGATTCACATTAGTTTCCCTGTTCCTGTCCTTGCCCCCTACAGAATAATCAGCTTTTCAGCACCTCAGTTTTAAATATGAATGGGCAATCAAAAATCACAGGGCGTTCTGGGGATTCCTCCTATATTAAATAGTGGAACGAAGATAACTTAAAAAAATTAAAAGACCCTTAGAGGATATAAGAAAAGATAATTAGAATTCTACTTCTGGTTTCTGATGTGACAGTGTAAAAGCTTCCACAGACCTACTACTCAGTAAATGTTGTGTTCAAAAACAAAAACAAAATTGTGTTCAAAAACAACAATTTAAAATCTCTGGAAATTATCCCAAGGGCAAAGAGCAAAGGAAGACACATTTATTCAAGAAAAATCTGCTAAAACTTCACAAGAAGTCTGTGGCATTTGAACAAAGACTTGCTCCTTTACCCCCTTCCCAGCCTAAAGAGATAGCAACTCCATCCAGACAGGTACCACCAAGAACACAGGGCTCCCTGTGCCCCCCGGGTCCTAGTCAGAGGGCCATATTCTCAGAAGTGGAAGGATATCACTTTCCAGCTCATCTCTGAGGCCAGTATTGTTCTGATACCAAAACCAGACAAAGGGGCGCCTGCGTGGCTCAGTCCTTAAGCGTCTGCCTTTGGCTCAGGTCGTGATCCCAGCGTTCTGGGATCGAGCCCCACAGAGGGCTCCCTGCTCTGCTGGGAGCCTACCTCTTCCTCTCCCACTCCCCCTGCTTGTGTTCCCTCTCTCCCTGGCTGTCTGTCTCTCTGTCGAATAAATAAAATCTTTAAAAAGAAAAAGAAAACAGATAAAAACAAAAGAAGAAAATTACAAACAAATATCTCTTATAAATACGTATATGAAAATCCTCAACAAAATATTAACAAACCTATGAAAAGACCTATAAAAAAAGGAACAAAAATTATATATATATATATATATATAATTGTATATACAAAATTAATTATACATACAAATAAAAAGAATTACACACCATGCCCAAGTGGGATTTATCCCAGAAATTAATACCCCAGAATCAACTAATGTAATATACCATATCCATACCAAAAAAATCACATGATCATCTCAATAAACACAAGAAAAACATTTGCAAAATGCAACACCCTTTCATGATTAAACAATTGTGGAAAACTGGATGCTTTTGCTCTAAGATCAGGAACAAGATAGGACATCCCTCCTTTCCACTTCTATTCACTATACTAGAGGTTCTAGCCAGGACAATTAAGAAATCTCCAGGCACGGGGCGCCTGGGTGGCACAGCGGTTAAGCGTCTGCCTTCGGCTCAGGGCGTGATCCTGGTGTTGTGGGATCGAGCCCCACATCAGGCTCCTCTGCTATGAGCCTGCTTCTTCCTCTCCCACTCCTCCTGCTTGTGTTCCCTCTCTCGCTGGCTGACTCTGTCTCTGTCAAATAAATAAATAATCTTTAAAAAAAAAAAAAAAAAAGAAAAGAAATCTCCAGGCACAAAATAATGGATAGACTAAACTGATGCTTTCCGAAGTGTGCCCGAAAGACAATGATTTAGGATGTTGGGAGAAAAATCTATAATAGCTTAATTGTTTTTATCTCACTCTTTTAAAGATTTCATTTATTTATTTTAGAGAGAGAGTGTGTGTGAGTGGGGGGAGAAGTAGAGGGGGAGGGACAAGGAGAATCTAAAGCAGACTCCATCCTGAGCACAGAGCCCCTTGCAAGGCTTGATCTCAGGACTGAGAGATGGAGACCTGAGCTGAAACCAAGAGTCAAACGCTTAACTGACTGAGCTACCCAGGTGCTCCTATCTCACTCTTTCAGATGTATTTTTGTGTGTATGTTTTAGAAATACATCAGTACGGTAGTATATGATTACAGCATATAAATAAGTAAAATATATATTGGGAGAGTTGATTGAGAAAAAGGACACGGTTGTTTAAGAAAAATCACAAGTAATTTGTAGGGTGATACTTAAGCACCACATAAATATTGTTCTCCAGCCATCTTTCATCTACCTAGTAGTTTTAGCTTTCATTGCTGATTTTTGCCTGCATCAATTATTTCTCTTTTTTTTTAAAGATTTTATTTATTTATTTGAGAAAGAGTGAGAGAGAGCAGGAGCAGGATGAAGGGCGGAGGGAGAAGCAGACTCCCTGCTGAGCAGGGAGCCCGATATAGGGCTTGATCCCGGGACTCTGGGATCATGACCTGAGCCAAAAGCAGACGGTTAACCGACTGAGCCACCCAGGCACCCTACATCAATTATTTCAATGGGAACTGCAAAAATAATGCTTTTTCTAGGTCTATTCTTCCTCCTAAATTTGTTAACTACTTTCGTACTATGAGGAAGAACTTTTTTTTTTAACTGGGGATAAACTGGGGCCATGGAATTTTAAAATTTCAGCCACTGATGACCATTGATATCCTCACCAGAGCTCGCTCTTTATAATTTTGCACGTTGTGTTTTGCACATCTCAGGGAGGGTGGGTGAGTTGACATAGTAGTCATTGTAGACTTGTATAATTATTGTGACAGTTTTCTGGAAGACAGAAAAAAGTGTTGAGGAAGGGCCTCTTTTCTAATTTAGACAGAGTTGCATTTGGGCTAGTGGCTGGGACATATGTACCCCATCCCTAGCCACTCACCTTGGAACCTTGGAAAGGCAATCAGCATCTGGAAACCATTCCAGGGTCTGGTCTGTTCCCAGGTGTGCACCTCTCCCGAAAACTCTATCCTACCCGACACATTTCCACATTCTTAGCTTCTTATCTACCATCCTTTATCATCTACTGATTGATAGCATTGAGGCAACACTAAATAATTTGGGGTATTTTCTATTGTGGAGGAAGAAAGGGAAGGTACCTGTCTTTCATTGACCTAAAGGTTTCTGATGTTTCATATGCTCACCATGTTTCAGGATTTTCTCTCTTCTGTCCTATGCAGGAGTAAACAGTATCCACCATTAATTTCTTTATCTCCTCATATTTCTAACAGACTGTAATTCTACAAAACCGTACATTTTGCAATGCATTCATACGCAACCAAGAGAAATTGCAAGACATCTTACGCAAAAACATTTGCATACCAAGTCCCCATGATTTTTTCTGAAGACAGTCTCTATCTAGTGGAGCAGAGCAAAGTGTCTTCTTCTGGGCTCATTAAACATCTGCAGGATCACTCTATTCCTGGCTCACCTAGAGCAACTGTCTGCTTGAAAGCTGTCACATCCACCTCCCCTTTGTGCTTTGTGTTAGAGCAATTCACAGAGGGATGGAAATTTTCCAGTTTTTTCTCTCCCCCTTTTGCCCAGGGAACCTGTTGGCAATTACAGCCTTTACTTGACAAGGTCCTTCTGACCCAGCATGCTGATGGCAGTTGCCTCCAGGAGGGTTCAGCAGTTTTAGAAACAAGGTGACAGTTATCTGCTTGGATATCCACTGACTACCACTTTTGTTGTTAAAACTTTTCCAAGACTTTTGAGGGTGGTTATTTCTTCTTGTACCGTCGTGACAGTTTTCTTATCTCACCATGGGTGCTGTCGTATTATAATTAAACTCTGTGCTCCAAAATAAAGTCAGAAGTGGCGATTACGTTACCATCAGCCGAATGCCACTAAATCCGTCCCTATGGAATTTAGAGAAGCTTCATGTGGTGACTTTAGTTTTGTTTGCTTTTAACAAGAACTAGTCTAAAAACTAGAAGACAGATTTGAACCATCCTGTCTGTATCTTGAAGTCAGGACTTTTCCACGTTGGCACTATGAACATCTCAGATTAGGTAACTCTTTGTTGGGGAGAGGGTGTCCTATGAATTATAGGGCATTCACCAGCATCCCTGCCTCTACCCACTAGATGCCAATAGGACCCTCTTCTAAGCTGTGACAACCAAAAATGTCTTCAGACATTACCAAATGTTCTGCGGGGTAGGGGGACAACAAAATCATCTCTAGGTAGGAATCACTACTCTAAATAATGAAGTATTGATACCGATTGTGTTCTGTTTGGTAGCATACATTTCCTTCTTCCATTCTTTCTTTTAAAAGCCTCACAATATCTCTGCTTTGCCTAAGCATATAATAGAAATAAAGTCTTTAATCTTCCTAATTTTTCTAAAGGGTATCCAAAGTGATGCCTAATGAGTTTAACCAATGAACGGGGAATAGGGAGGGGAATCCTTTTATTCTGTATAATAGACTAAGCAATGCCAAACAACTTTAAAAATACTAGAAACAAATTGATGTATTTGAAAAACGAATACTGGTTTTCACCAAAAAAAAAAAATGAGAGTATTTGTCTAAAGGATGATGTGAATGCAGTCAGAGATCAATGTAATTGGGGCACCTGGGTGGCTCAGTCAGTTTAGAGTCTGACTCTTGATTTTGGCTCAGGTCCTGATCCAGGGTTGTGAGATCGAGCCCCATGGCGGGCTCCCAGCTGGGTATGGAGCCTGCTTAAGATTCTCTTTTTTGGAACACCTGGGTTGGTTAAGCATCCACCTCTTAGTTTCAGCTCAGATCTGATCTCAGAGTCGTGGGATTGAGCCCCACCTCAAGCCCCTCATCAGGCTCCATGCTTGGTGCAGCATCTGCTTGACTTTCTCTCTCCCTCCCCTCACCATCTCCATCCCCTCCCCCATGCACACTCTCTTTCCCTCTCTCTAAAAAAAAATAAATCTTAAAAAAAAAAAGATCAATGTAAGGATGGTCACTTGATGAGAAAGAAACAGGTGTGACAAGTGATAATGTTGCATAATACCAGCTGGCACTCACATAGTTACTCTGTGCCAGACTGTGCTTTAGTTGCTTTGACCTCAGAACAGCCCAGGAGCGGGACACCGTTGTCTCCATTCCATCAGTCTGGAAATTGAGACACAGGCGAGGTTAAGTATCAGGCTTGAAATTACCAGCTAGGAGGTGGCAGAAGCAGGCTAGGAATCCAGGTAATCTAGGATCAGTGGCCATGCATTCAACCACTATCCTAAATTCTTCTCAAAGCACAAAAGTTAACTGGTCGACTCACTTAGATCTGGCTTGGAATCCCAGCTCTGCTGGGTGAATGTGGGCAAATTATATCACTGACCTCAGCTTCCTCGTTTATAAAATGGAAATAAAAACACCTGCTTCATTGAGATGTATTGGCATTAAAGTAAATGACCTACAGTAAATAGTAGGTGCTCATTAAAAGTAGCTCTAATTAGGATAACTGTTATTACCTGAGGTTGGGGAGGGCGGGCATGCAGAGAATGATGGGCACCTTGAGGTCCAGTCGGGACAGGTGGGTTAAGATCTTTTTCCCCAACTGAAAGAGCAGAGCTGGAATTCAGCAGGTTTGTGCTGGTGACAGAGAAGTAGGCCTCCCCCCTGTGCTGTGCAGAGTACATGGCCTAAGTCATGGAAGTTTTATCCTCACTGAGGGAGATAGTAAAAGTAAGGAGGAAAGAAGGGCAGGCCAGAAGCTTAGGACTTGTCTACACACAGACTATGGGAAAAAGAGCCAAGAAGAAAGTAAAGAAGGAGCAGGAGGGGTACCAGGGAACTAAGCATTATAGAGGAGAAAGTCTCAGGATGGAAAAAGTGGTAGAGGGGTCCACAGGAGCTCCCTGATTCCTAGGAAAGAGGCATTTCTGCAGAAGTTAAATGGCAAAGGGCTTCATGATAACTGGAGGTGAGGGAGTGGAAACTGGAGAAGGAATGAGGAAAAGGAGTGACAGCTTAAATAGGGAAGCAAATCAGAAGCAGCCCCTTCAGGAAACAGGAGATCTGGGTAACATAAAGAAGTAGAGGGAGAAGGCAGTGAACAGGTAGTGAGAGAAGGACCACTCAGGAAAGCAGGAACAGAGATGCAAGTGTTAGCTCCCTGAAGGAAGAGGAAGGAAGGAGATAAATGAAAATACTGAGGGATTTGCTAATGTGTAGAGGAAGGAAGTTGATCCTCATAAGGAACAGTCTCCAGATTCATAGTAATGGCACGATGCAGTTGTGTGGGAGGGTACTGCTGTAGGAAATGTAACAGGGAGTCGAGGAGAGCTGATTCAAAGATGGCTGACTTCAGAGAGGCCTCAGCCCAGGCCACTGGAGAGACTTCATTTCAGGCGGCACCATTGAGTTTCTGCAAGGAGATCACAGGCTGCTCTTCAGAAAACAGGCTGAATGTGGATTTCCATTAAGTTGCAGCCTAGCTCTGTCCATTCAGATGCTTATGGCATGGCCCCCTGCTGTTCTAGCCCTGAGCCTTGCTCATACTCCAGCACTAAGTCTCAGGTATTCATGTGATCCTGGGAATGTTCCCTGTGGGCTCACTTAGCATCACTCTTGGTCCACAGCTGAAACTGGTGCCCACGTCCTGGCCTGATCCCTGAGAGGTCTGGCCACATCTTCATAGGAATGGGTTCTTCTTTGAGCACCCTCAGCTGCTTTTTTGCCTCAGACCCATCAACAGTACCTCTCTGGGCTTCCCAATCAGTATTTTAGGGGATGAATAAATCCTCCAGCTTCAATAGGATTTACTCCCTATTGTAATAAGATGCTATTTAGCAGTACCTGACATTATCGGACCAGAAATACAAAATCAGGTAAGAATCAAGCAGGATTGAGGATGGGGAAAGTGAGAAAATGTACGTGAGGTGGGTGATTTTGAGCTGCTATTTGGAATAGTAAATAATTGAAATAAGTGAAGCCAGAATGCAGATTATACTCTAAAAGAGGAAGGCACATCAGGATGACATGAGTATTTTCAGTGAGAGTCAGGAAATGTGCTGGAAATAGCACAGGACTTGGAGTCTGTCAAACCTAGCCTCATATCCTAGCTGTGTTATCGCGGATAATATAATTTACCTCTCTGAACCTTAGACTTCCAGTACAAATAAATCGGAGTTAACCAAAGCTTATTAAGTTGCTGTTTTTGAAAAAGGAAGTCAATAAAGTCTGCCTTGTGTGGTTGTTGTGAAAATGAAAAGGGAACGTATGTAAAGTATCCAGTGTATGCCTGGCACACAGCACGTGCTCAAACATTGGAGGGTATTATTACTGCTAGGGAAAGATAAGGGAGTTTGATTCGAGGCAGGGGCTCTGAATGTCTTCGATCTCGGTTAAAGTCGGCTTGGACTTGATTATCTATAACTTCAATTTGGACAGTTGTGTGCACTGCAAAGTATAGTTGTGGCCAGATCTCCTATGCACGTGGCACAGGAAGGAACAAGAGACTGTAGCGGGGCCGGACTTGTCTTAACCCACTGACCTTGGAACAAAGGCCAGGGTGACACTTGCCCTGCCCCTCTCAGATCTGCTTGCTCTCCCGTTTCCCTGTTTTTGCTACTGGGGCTACTCCTGGAGTCATTCGTGGCAAACCCCCCTTTTTCCCCCTCCCTGCCACTGTCACCAGTTAGTTCTCTCTCCGTTAGATTCTCCACTTCCCCTCTTACTGTCCGCTCACTGCAGCCACTGCCCTGGCTCCGGTCTCCTCATCTTGTTCTTGGGTTCCAAACAGCTCTCCTTTCTACTGAGTCCTTTTCCTCTGTCAAAAGATAAACTGAGGTATATTAAACATGTGAAGAGTTTATTTGAATACACATCAATTTGAATCAGGCAGCGCCACATGGGAAGGGGTTAAGAGTGTTGCCCCCAACAGGAGCCAGGGGAGACTTTTACAGTGAAAAGGCAGAAGAAGGAAATCATTGATTGCCTATAACCTAAAGCCTATTTGGCTGTTCATGATTGGTTGTCCTTAACATTTTGATTTCATGACCTTGAAGCATTTACAGGCTTAGATCTTGGTTTGCTTAAATAGACCAGCCACCAAAGCATTAGAGCCCACTCAGTCCAATGGCCTCCTTGTTTAATTAATTTAACATCCTTCTACGTTGCTTGGTATATGGCGATTTTTCATGCAAACACTGTTCTAAAAATAAGCTTGTATTTACTGTGATGGACAGAATGAAGTTAAAGCTCTAGTACATTTAAGACTCTCAAAATCTGGTTCCTACTTACCTCTTCAACTTTTTCTCCAGCCTCTTCCCAAAAGTCAAGGCACAAAGTTCTCTAAACTGGCCTGTGTGCTCCTACCTTCCTGCCGTGCTCTCCTGATTCCAGATCACTCTTTTTCCACCCTGGCTCTGTTCACCTACACATTGCCTGTCTCATAAGGCTGTGCTGCCTTTCCTTTCCCTCCCTGAAGTGCTTCCATGGAACAGTAAATCCAGCCCAGAGTGATTCCTTCCTTAAATCCTCAGCTTGTACCTTCTACGACAGAAGCTCCCCCATTTTCTTGGAATGTTAATAGATGTTACACAAAAACATGTTCCATGTTGAAGTAAATGGGGAACTCTGGGCTAACAGAAGATATGCAGATTATATTGTGGCAGGATCCTTTAATATGCTCAGATCCATGGAGAACCTCCAAGGAAAGGACCGAATATGAGTGTTTCCCCAACTTAACTGGTCTCAGGACACTTTTCAGGGAGCATCTCCTAGGACTAGTATTTCTCAGAAGAGTTTGCTGCATCATTCATGTGACACTTAGCACGTGCCACCTTACCTTCTTATCTTTGCATTTCATTTTGCCTTCCCTAGAGCATAGAAGAAACTCGAAGGCAAGAATAAAATCCTAGCCATACACACAGGAAATGCTCTATAAATGTACTGATATAAAAAAGCACAGTCTCCTCCTGCATTGCAGGCCAGCACAGTTGGCCGTGTGGATTGAGAGCATCACAACGTTAGGGGACAACATTTCCTCTATTGCACTGTGAGTAGCACGTCCCCAAATAGTGCATCACTGGGGCAAATGCAGCCTGGGGCTCCTGTGTTCCAGCCCCTGTGCCCAAGAGTGCTGTCGTGTTTCCTTTACATCCCCCAGAACATGCAGAGCTTCACATGCTCTTAAATATTCCATTCACACAAAGCCGTTCGTTAGTACCGTGTATTTTACTGAAGATTTTATGGGAGTGATGGCGGAGGGAGTTTGCATCACACACCCACAGAACATGTTTAAAAACTTACCCATTAGACATTTCTAATTTTCCAAAGACACTAGTTAGCTCTACCATACTGACTTTCCTTAATTTTGATTTCTCTGAACCACTGTGACAATGCACAGAAGAAGGAAGTAAATACCCTCGAGCCCCCATGGAAGGTCTTTATTACATCAAAGAACCGCTGGTGTTTGAGGGTTTTCAGGGATAAAGTGGGAATGTCAGCAAAACAAACCAACATGAATAATATTTAATGGCTCAATTATAGATAGCTACACATCAGTTGGCTCATCACAGTGGGATAAGATCTGTATCATGAGGTGTAAATGATTTCTGTGCTGAAGTGGTAAATACTGCGGGGTCTCAGCCCTGCCCTACTTGTCTGAAATGTCCAGCAGCTTGTGAAATGCTACTAGCAGCATATGTGTGCTCTGAGCACCCCCAGCAGGAAAAATGGGGTTCTGTTGGCAAAACCTTGTAAAGGGCAGCATCAAAAGTTGCCCCTTTGGGTCCATCTTCAGACAAGTACAGTTTGTACATGAGGTCAATTAGGGCTTGGGAGGTGAGGGTCCACATGAGGCAGAATCAGCTGATTTCCCAGTCCCATGAGTCCAGAAAGCAGTCCTCTCTTACTTCCAGCTTCTCATAACTGATCTTAAAGGCTAATGACTTTCTGGGAGGGCAAGGCCCCAGGCTAAGGAGAGCCCCTTTTCTTTTACTGAAACACCGAAGCCTGGCACAGTGGACCCACCCTTCAGCTCTGAACACTGAGAGTCTGGCCTCTTTGGGCCATTCTTTGAAGTAGTGCCCAGTCGAACTTAGAGCTTCAAAGGAAGGGGAGGGCTGTAAGTTGATTTACACCCAACTGTACGATGTTCAACGTTTGTTTCTCTGATGAAGTTACTTAGTGCAAAATAGAAATGGCTGGTGAACCATACCATCTTGTTCTGGTTGCCCTAAGCTGGCAATTAGTGCAAATCTGGAGAAATATTTTATTAGAAACTTTAGTTACTGACAGGCTGCTTCTAGCTTCTGTACGAACTCTCAGATGGCCGTCTCTTGCTCCCTCTCACTGTGTCCCCACGCAGGGCAGGCAGCAGAGTCATGGCAAGCCTGTCTAAAGAAGGAAGCCATCATAGAATGACAACTCTCTCCGACTCCCTTCCAGAGTGAGCCCAGACGGACTGTTAACCTTAAAAAGTTAAAACTGCCAGCTATTTTACTGGCAAAAGATGGGTTTATTTGGGAATAGCAGAGAATTGCAATCCAGAACAAGGAAGCTACAGCAAAACCATAGGCAAATCCACAGAACAAAGGAGAGGAAGGCTGTTTTACAGAGCAAAGAGGGATGTTGGAAAGGCTGTTACAAACAGAAAGTCCATTGGAGTAAACAGAGTTTGATGTACAGTGGCTTTTATTGACTGAGTTGTGACAGCTCTCATTGGCTGAGCTATTGCTGCTGGGGGAGGAGGAAAACCTTTCTTCCTCCCGCTCGGGTAGTAAAGTAGAAAACACATGCAAAGTCCGACTCTTCCTGGTGGATTTGCAATTGACTATGAGTGATAGGGCATGCGAGCTCCTCCTTCCAGCCTCCCGACTCGATTCTAAAGGAGATTGCCCTTTATTAATGTTCACAAGCTGCGGTGCAGGGTGGGAGCCACTGACAGACAAGAACATTAGAAATCTCAGTCCAGGAGAGCAAGGCTCTTGTGTGGGTTGTCCGGATTGGATGGGGGCCGGTGGCATGGGTGGTGAAAGAATTCACCCAAGGCAGAACAAAGGAGATAGAGGGAGCAGTGGGAAGGACAGCAAAGGAGAGACTGTCTGCCATGAGGCAGTGAGGGCGGGGTGGGGGATGAGGGGGGTGAGGGGGGGTACCTATAGTTATAAGGCAGAGTAAGGGAACAATGGACGTATGGAATTTTCCCTTTTTTGGTAATCTTAGGAACTGTGCCTGGTTGTAAGGAGCCCATTGGTTAATTAGGGCCTAATGGCTTAGTAAGCCTGTTTGCATCAGGTGGGTGATCACTGTGGACCCTTTTTCCTTCCTCAAGGTTCCATGGCTCAAGCCCGTTGCCTAAAAGGGGCCTCTACATCTTGGTGTTTGGATGCAATTTGCTGGCCCCTTTGGAATCCTGCAGTTGCTTCCAAAGATGTTGGCTGTGTCCTTAGGATCTGTTTTTTAGTGCCCTGAGTTCCGTGCCCTGCTTCTCAGATCTGTATTTTTCTCACCAGCTCTGTGGGTATCTGAAGGACCAGCATCACACATAAGACAGCCAAAGTGATAAAGTTGTTAGTAACAAATAGCATAAAATAATTTTCATTTCTGATCGTGTAAGTAACGCTATACAGAAGGTACCTTTAGAAGGTATGAAAGAGTATTTTAAAAGGTGCCTATATTTTCATCACACTGAGATAATTCAATCTTTTCCCTTGTGGAGTTTGTGATTAAGATATAAGCCATTGGAAGTGGGACAGAAGCTACAGATTCATGGAGAGACACAGGACAGAGAAAGAACAGGGACTTGAGGACTCTCACAGTGGAGGAAATTTAGATCCTCTCTACTCAAAGTGTGGTCTGCAGACCAGCGTCATCAGCATCCCCCCGAGCTTGTTGGAAATGCAGAAACTCAGGCCAGATCCCAGATTTAAATCAGAATCTACAGTCTGAGGTTCCCAGGTGATTCGCTTACTACAGTTTGGGAAGCACTGCTCTGGATGACCTGGAGGCCGCAGCTGTGTTGGATCCTGAAAGCCTTTGTCCTGCTGCCTTCATGAGGCCTGATGGTATGCATCTTCCTGTATTCCCATCAGTACAGGGACAGAGGGAGAGAGAATCTTAAGCAGACTCCATGCTGAGCACAAAGCCCAATGAGGGGTCAATCTCATGACCCTGAGATCATGACCTGAGCCGAAACCAAGAGTCCAACTGACTGTGCCATCCAGGCACCTGGAGAATTTTCACTTTTAAAAAAAAAAAAAAAAAAAAAAAAAGTCACAAAAATAGCATTCAGTGTTTTGCAATGAGCCCTTATAGAGGCGGCGTGCACCCCCAGCAGCCTCAGGGAAGTGTTTTGACCAACACTTAGGTTTTCTCACTTCTTTCTTTGCACTGGGAATTTCTTTAGAGGCTCTTTTAACTTTCAATAGACCTCTGATCTACACTGACTGTGAACTATAATAGAACAAGAGAATCATGCATATTATCACAAATACCCAGACCCAGTCTGAAATTGATTGGGCAGTCTGTATAGGGGGGAAGAGGATAAGTCCACGTGCTTGAGCTCCACACTCAGGCAATTAGCTCTGTTATGGAGATATGAGGCAGGAAAGAAAAAGTATGCTGTCAAATGCAGTGTGAATGTGTTCTGGGAGTGACTGGAAAAGAATCCTGGATTAGGTTTGCCCCACAAAGGCGAATTAATTGTGACTGATGGGGAAAAAAAATTCTACAGCCTCCCTGCTTCTGCTGATTTGAGTCACAGTCCATGTAACACTTAGTATTTGGGGACTAATAGTTTTATTTTTTGCTTCTGTTTTATTCCACACAACATATAAAGTGGATTATATAGATCTATATGCCATAGAAAAAAATTGTGAATAAAAGAATGAAGGAAATAAGCCAAATGACAAATAAGTGGAAAGTGATAAGATGGAGTAGTCAAAAATTGTACACAGTAAGTTATATATATCTGCGTTATGAAAGCTGCTAATTACTAAGACAGAGGGCTACTAGTTGGACTCTAAGATTTATTGTATCAAAACAGTGTATTCACAGTTTCCTAAAATAAAAGTCTGTTATTCCTATAACTGAGACTAGAGGAAAAAATACCTCTTGCATTGTCATAAAGAGGACCTTGTACAAAATGGAAAGACATCTTCAACTTCTATTTAGCCAAAAGGTTCATAGGATTGTGGCATCAAGTCATGGAAATATGAATTCAGAGACGGGCAGACCAAATACATGTTTATTTATCCACTGCAAATGGCTATCTGAGCTGCCAGAACACTGCCTCCAGACCCTGACTCCTTTGGGACAGATTTTGCTGCACTTCAGTGAGGGGAGGTCTGTTTGCCTATCATGCAACCAGCCCATAGCCGAGGCATTGGGTATAAGAACTACATGCAACCTTGTCTTACTTCTAACAAAATTCTCTGAAAGTCAATAAAAATGTAGAAAAGATTAGCAGTGGAATAACTGTTAGCTCCATGACCTCTCCTTGTGTAGGACCTCAGTCTAAGAAACCTACACTGGCAATCTTTTAAGACAGAAGATGTCTAATAAACTAATAGAATTTTTATTTATGAGAGAGGAAAGGGTATAACTTGTTTTAAAAAGAAGCTCCACCAGAGGCCTCACTTAGAGTGCTAACAGGATAGAACATGGACAAGTCGGCCATCTTTTTTTTTTTTTTTTTTAAGATTTATTGATTTATTTGAGAGAGAGAGAGCACAAGCAGGAGGGGCAGAAGGAGAGGGAGAGAGAATCTCAAGCAGTCAGTGCAGAGTCTATCTAATGACCCTGAGATCATGACCTGAGCCAAAACCAAGAGTTGAACACTCGACCAGCTGAGCCACCCAGGTGCCTCTGGGAGTGGGCCATCTTTGATCCACTCTGCTGGTGGGGAATCTCCCCAGGGTGTGTTGAGTTGGAGGTGGAATCTTGGTTTTGGTTTTAAATTAACAGTGTTTCCAAGATTTCATTAGCATGTCACTTTTATTTTTGCAACCTTTATGTACCATTTGTACTATTATTAATATTCTTCTTGAAATAGACTTTAAACTTTATTCATTCTAACCAAAATGTTTGTGATACCACACTTGTGAAAGCTATGTTTCTAACACATTAGAGTATTAATTAGTAAGTAATAAAAATCAACAAAATATTTAAACATTTCTCCATGAACTGCCTAAAGATGTGTCCCACATCCCATGCTGTAGAAATCACAACTTACAGAATATGATGGCACTCTGGATGCGGGGTAGCACAGTGGTTTGAAACTACAGACTCTGGAAACAGACTGCCAGGGTTCAAATCCAAGCTCTGTTTCTTAGTAGCTTTGGGACATTGAGCAAGTTACTTAATCTTTCTGTGCCTCAGTGTCGTCCTCTGAAAAATGGGATGATATCGCTAGTCCTTTTTTTTTTTAAGATTTATTTATTTATTTTAGAGAGAGAGAGAGTGTGTGAGCAGGGGGAAGGACAGGGGGAGAGGGAGAGAATCCTCAAGCAGACTCCCCGCTGAGGACAGAGCCTGACAAGGGGGTCCACACAATACTCGATCCCAGGACCCTGAAATCATGACCTGAGCCAAAATCAAGAGTCAAATGCTCAACTGGCTGAGCCACCAAGGCACCCCACATCACTGGTACTTCTGACACAGTCCTAGTGTAAAAACTAAATGAGTTAATCCATACACAGTACTGCTAACAGGGCTTGGTGTATAGTAAGTGCTACATGCCTATGTATCTTTATTAGAACACAGTAAATAGCTTTTGCTCGTCCAGACTGGTGACTCTGTAGAACTGGGAGAAAGTGAGTTTTGGGGAGGAACTGATGCTTCCCCATGTCTCACCCAATCCATCCCTCAGATGATTTGTGCTAGTAATTTACCTTTTACATCAAATCTGATGGACAAATTCATGTCTTCTCCTATAGATCTCTTACACCTGAATTTTCTGAGTTAATAAAATATAATGAGATTTAAAATTGTAATTTGGGAAAGCTGTTTGTTACTTAGTGATAAATGGCAGACGTAAAGGTAAATGGGGGGCGGGGGTGTTGCCGGAGGAGGATGAAAAGAAAGGATGGAGGTGGGAGGGAAAAGCAGCCCTGAGAACTTCCAGAAGATCTGGTCAGCCAGCTTCAAAAAGGTGTGGCCGGGTTAAGATAAAATATGCAAGTGGCAGCCAGTGAGTGATAGGATAATGAGTGAATTTTATTTTCTTCTTTCTGCTCTTCAGTATTTACGAAGTCTTCTGCAATGCATGGGTATTGTTTTAGAATGAGGAAAAAATGGAAAGTGTTTTTTAAATTAATCAAATGTGTCATTGGAGAACTCCAAATAACAAAGTTGTTCGGGAAGGCAGGAATTCAAATGAATAGTAACTGCATGTCCAATGGGAGAGAAGCTATGCCAGGGTAAAAATTCGATGCTCATTAACTGTAAAAGGCCAACAAGAATTTCAAATGCAAAAGTCAGTAAAAGCATAAGCATCAAAACACTTTCTCACAGCTCTCTAGTTTCGGGGTTAACTATGCTTGGAAAGTAGATTTTCATCACATGGAAAGAGCTAACGGATGGGGAGGACGGTGGCAGAGACCACAAATCCTCAGAAGCCCACCTTCTAACAGCTCAGTGTAGGATTTGGCCAGCAGTGTTTGGTTTCCTCGGGAGATGTTTCATGTGGATCGACCTAAGAGCCTGGGGCTGGTGAGGACCCGGGCGTGTGAATCTAGGTGCCCTAGCACTGTGCCCTGATTTTGAGAACCGGGTTCTTCCCAACTTACTAAGTCGTCATATCCTAAAATGCAGCATTTTTCTGAACCCCGAAGCCTATGTCCATAGAAACTCTGTTATGATTATTTAGTAGGATTCCACGTTCCAGTTGGGTTTTCAAAGGTATTTTGCATCCTTTTTCGCATTTAAATCTGATACAGACTTAATCTCTTTTTTATCTCCACTTCAGAGGGAGAGGTATTGAAATCTATCAGCTTCTAGGAGGGGAATAGTAAACTCTCCCAGTATGACTTAGAGTTTGCCAATCTCTCCCTGTGACATCAGTTTTTCTTCTTCACAAGTCTGTTTCATGTCTCTGTTGCTAGGGATGTATATATTTGTTAGAGTTTCTTGGGTAATTTCTTTTTTGTTTGTTTGTTTAAACAAGCTCCAGGACCAATGGGGGGCTGGAACTCATGACCCTAAGATCAAGAGTGACATGCTCGGCTGACTGAGCCATCCAGGCGCCCCCTATTGGATTATTTCTATTATGACATAACATGCCTCTATTCCTTAAAGGCTGATGTTTTACTCGCCAGGTGCAAGCCCAGGGCAGTGCAGGTGAGGAAGAAAGGAAGTGAGATAAGGACAAATGCAAGGCCATGTGAAGCAATGAGTTACGCCACCAGCCAGTACTCCCCAGATAGCTCAGAAAGCATATCTTTCACTGTTCGCCAGTGGGACTTTCTCCACAAGGATTACAAGAAGAGAAAGGACACCTGGCTTCCTCCTCTCTCCCACTTACCTTTGATGGAGTCTTATCCCACTGGGACCTAATTCCCCCATATTTCAGTGTTTTCATATGGCCCTTCAGAAGCTCCCAAGAAGCCAGCCCCAGTGTCCAGAAATGTGGCCTCCCATCCAAATCTAGAGTGGATTGGAGTGTAGGTGGGCAAGGCACATGAGATACTCTGAGAAGGTAGACAAGATTTATGTCTGCTACATCTCTGGTAGCATATATTCTCATATAATAATACCCTGAAGTCAATTAAACAAAAATGGACATGCCCCCGCAAAAAAGACTGACAAACTCAAAATCAATTCAGTAAACACGTGTTGAGGACTTAGCATGTGCAAGTCGCCATGCTAGGTACTCTGAGGGGGAAACGATGTGCAAGAACTGATTCGGGGCCTCAGGGGAGATGAGCCATCTCTGGAACAAAGATTTTCGGTTCAGACAGACCCAGATTTGAATTTCTGCTCTGCTCCTTAGTGCTTTGTAAATTTGAGTAAAATATTTAACTTTTCTAAGGCTTGGTTTCCTGAGGAGAATAACAGTTGTTGCCTTGCAGGATTGTTCCTAAGACTGAAACGAAATAACAATGTGCAAGTAGCCAGTACATTTGATTACTGTTAAGTGTTATTTCCCTCTCAGGGGCTTAAGTCAAGGGGTCAATTCAGATAACTACAAAAACATCCATTCTAGGCAAAGGATGAACAAAGGACCTTGAAGCACAGAGAAAGGAAAGGAGAATTTAGGCCAAGGAAGCTCCGGGAAGGCTTCTAGGTCTGTAGTAAAAGAGAAAGAGAATCCCCTCCCCTTTCTTGGTGCATGGTCATCCCTTGGCAAATTTTCTCTTTCGGCAAACTTGGTCTTTGACCCCCTACTTGCATTGTGTACACGTCTCCTGCCTCGTGTTTCCTCTGTCCTTTCGATGCTTAGGTGGTGTTAAGCCCGTCTGCGTTGCCTGACGTGGAGGGGCAGGCAGTATGGGCTGCGCTCCCCCAATCCAACTCCCTTGCCTTGGGAGGTACTGCTATTTGTTCAAAAGCAAATGGATTACACTAACCCCAATCAAGTTGCATGACTGGAGGTGGCCTTTACCCTCCCAATGTTTTGTACTTCTTCCTTATTAAAGCTCACTTCACCGAGACAAATCTAATCTTGAGAGTCTACCCATTGAGATAGCAACCCCAAGCTTTGTTGGCTTTTCAGGATGTTCCTCTCACCACCCTTACATCCATAGGCTCTCTGGAAGCTGCCATGTTTTCCATGGCAGCTTTCCTGGAGGAGTTCTGGCCAGCTGAGTGCTGACGTTTGTAGGGAGCAGGTGTCTACCAGTCAAGGACTGTTTGTTCACAGACCATGGAGGAGCTAGGTTTCCCTACTGCTCCTCTGCATTTTTCAATCATAAAATTTCCTCTCATAAAAATTTTCTCTCAGCATATTCCTTTTTTTCCTTTAACATATATTCCATATATTAAAGACAGCATCCACATATCAATTTTTTGGTTGAGGAGAGACCTAAAGAGCAGCAACGCTTTTAATTTCTGTTTGAAAAATCTTAGTATCCACATAAGAAACGTGAAAACAAACTCTGTATTCAATCAGATAAAAGGGGTGAGGCTTATCAAGAATTATGACACACACTTCATCCTCACGTAGTCATTTCTCCTATGTTCCCAGTTAGCCTGAGTCTTTCCCTACAGTGAGCCCGATATGAAATGGCTCCTATCTTAATGTTTATTCTTCTCACCTGATATTTCAAGAAGTCTGCTAATAGAGAGTGAGAAGACCAGCTGTGCGAACCTTAGAGGGTACTTTGAATTTCATTTAGCAAGGTCTTCCAGAAATGCTACAGCCTGCTGCTAAATGATCCTCCCCCCTCCCTTGTGATGGCGGTGGCAGAGCCAGGAGGGAGCAGAGGCAATGGGCCATAGCGGGAGAGCACTGGATTGACACCAGGACAAGGTATTTGCTGAACCACTTCGTGGCCTCTTTTTCTCACATTGTCAGTGACCAAAAAAAAAAGTAAAAATAAAAATAACATGTCGGTGACAAGCCACACCCATGAGATCAACAAGAAATGAGATCATTTGACTCGTACAGCATTTGCGTACCTGTGTGCTGGACGCTGTGCTAAGTGCTGGGGATGTAGATTTGAGTAAGATAAAATTCCCACTTTCAAGTAGAGCAGAGTCTAGTAGGAAAGTCAAGCATGTAAATAGGTACACCTGGTGTCATAGAAGTCTATTCCACAGTGGTTCACAAGATGGGAGATTATATCAGACACACATAGGGAGCTTTTCAAATTACACACAGCCACCCCCAGGGGAAAGGGGCTACGCTGGCAGTAATTCTCACTTCTTTAAAACTGCTACGACACCTACTTAGCAGTGGAAGGCATGTAGTTTAAGTCAACTCCCTGGCGTTTTCCATGTAATTCTTTCCCCACCCCAGATCCCTAAAACCTCTTCTGTATACAATATCCTTGGGCAACATAAGTTACTACCTAACCTTCAACTTCCGCTTGCTTGCCAATGACTCTGAAATCTGTATCTACAGCCCAGATTGCTCTGCACAGCTCCACAACAACTGACTGCTGGTGGGTATCTACCTTAGGGATGATCCACGGGTTCCTCGTTTGCAATAAAAGCGACGCTTAACTTAGGGCCCTTCTCCCGTCTTCCTGTGGACATATCCCTCCGGTATCCCTGGCTGTCCCGAAGGACATACAGTTTGCCCAAGCTAATTACCTTGGAGCCATCCTAGACTCCTTCTGTCCTTGCGTCATTTTTATTCAGCCACCAAACCCTATAAATGTGATCTCTGAAACACATAATATGTATCCCCAACTCTCAATTCCCACTGCCCTGATCCTTGTTAAAATCGGCAATAATCTGTAATCACTTTTTTCTGCACAACCACAATGACCTTCTTGTCTACTTCAGAATGTTATTCTCCCTAAACTATAATGTTTCTTTCCCACAGGTAAATCTGGTGATGTCATCCCCAGCTAAAATTCATCCAATGATTTTTCGTCCTTCCTCTTAACCCTAACACCCACAACTGTGTCTTATTCTTTTTGCTGCTTGATCAATTCTGGGTCAGGGTGAGGGACTGATGTGTGCTGGGGAAGGAAGATACAGAAGTAAAGAATTATAGAAGAGATCATCTTGCATTGAAGCAAATTATAGTCTGATTTGGAAGGCACTGGAAGAGTCAAATAGCATAAAGGTTATTCAGGAATCACTTACTGAATACCTGGCATGTGTCAGGCACCAAGCCCGTTAATCAGCTGCAGTGATTCAAATGCATGCTTCCTTGAGCACTGGAGCTGGGAAAATTGCAACATGATAAGTTTTGCACCATTACGTTTGTATCAAGTACTGTCAGAGCATGGAGCTGGAGTTGTGACTTGAAGGTGGAGTTGGAAGCTGCTGGGCTATGGTGGTCTGCCTGGAGAGTTAAGGGAGCCAGAAATTACAGCAATTGGAAGAATGGTGTGGGAGAAATAGGAAGCAGTTCATTGCCACAGGAGGGTAGGTGCTCAGGGAAGGATGATCGAGGGGGCATGAGAGCAAAGAGCTGGTCTGAAGCATTTGTTCATTTACTCACTTACTCATTCATGTGATCATCCACAAATATTTATCAAACATCCTTTCCAGAGTTTCCATTTAGCCCTGTCAGCCCCAGAGAGCTATGCCTGTGTCCTGGCTTAAGTCAAGAACCTGAGAGTCACCTTTGAGTAGATAAAAATTCTAAGTGAAATCACCATTGGTCTGTCACTTCCCTCTCCCCAACCTCTACTCTCAGTACCCATAAGATGCCTTTAAACCCTTAAATATTTCTATCTACTATGCCAGCCATAGATTAGAGACGACATCCTGTAAATGGATTAGAATGAAAGAAAATAAACCAATTTGAAGAGAAAGGACTTCAACAGTTGCACAGAAACCTCTTCCCTACTATAAATATTTAGCACAGGAAGGCCACACCCTGCCACATTCAGTGTGTAGTTTTCATGTTCTAAACTCTCAGTGTTCAGTCATTACTCCTGTACTGGCAGTCTTTTCTTTTGTTGCATGGGAGTTTCTCCCTATTAAATAAGCCTCTTTGTTGGAAGAATGCTTATGGCAATGACTATAATTACAACCCAGGGCTGAGCTGGAAAGTGCAGTGATGTGACAGCTCTTGTGATAGGAAAGGTAGAGAAAGAATGAAAGCTTATAATTTTCGTGGAGGTATTTTGACGTCTAATAGTAGCCCTGCCCTTATGATGTGAATGTGCAGTGACCTGGAGACTCAGGACAGAATAAGCCAGGCAGACACACCAAGTCCCTGCTACATGGTCTACCAGTCAGCAAGCCAGAAAGACATGACACAGTGCTGAACTCTCTCTGACTTCTTTAAAGGGAATAGTCTAGAACAGTTGTTCCCCCCATTTTGGAATAATGTCAAAATGTTTCATTTGTCATATGAAATGAGGGGTTTTTTTATTTGAGAAAATACATAATGATTCCAGCAACCACACATTTGTTATTACTTTGAGATAAATGTGTTTCATTAATTATACTTGCATTTATAGATACCTGAAAAATAGAACATATAGGTTTTAAAAAAAGGACTTATTCAGTCTGCTAACCAAGTTTGGCCCCTTATGTGTTTGATGACATTTGCAACAGCCCAGAGATCTGTGATTTTCTCCTCCCCCTCACTGCCCCTACTTCAAGGTCACAGACCTGGAATAGTGTATTCTTTACACTCATTCATTTATTCATTTGTATCTTTTCATTAAAAAAAAAAAAGCATAGAGGCCTACTATATTTTGGCCATCATGCTAGGGATCATAGATATAAAGTCAAGTCCTACCCAGTACCTAGCCTTGAGGAACTTAAATCCATTTGGGGAGACAGATATATAAATCTGTAACAATACAACGGGCACAAAAGAGGATATGGTTGGTCAATTGTACTTAGGGAAGTTATTAGAAAAGCCCTCATGTAAGAGGTATATCCATCAGCTAGCTATTGCCACAATGCCATGCAACAAATTAAAGACACGGTGACTTAATACTTCTGACGCTTCTGTCTGAAAGACGATGGCCCATTCCCTAGGGCTGTGCTTGACTCCAGGCTTTGGGCGCCATTCTTGAAGTCACAAGTTGGGTTCAGATCTGCTCTACATGGTCCTCATCCTCCTTGGACCAGATGTTCTCATAGTGCATCACTATTGAGCAAGAGGGTCCGACTGTGCAAACATTGTTCCAGTCTCTGCTCTTGCTGCAGTCACTAAAATTCCATCGGCTAAAACAAGTAACCTGGCCAAGCCCAAAGTCAAGAAGTAGGGAATTACACTCCACTTTTCCATAATATGGATATGGATGCTACTACAGGGAAAGGAAGAACTGGGGCCAAAAGTCACTTACCACGGGGGAGAGACCTTGAACTACATTCTGAGAGATGATTACGAGTTTATCAGGTGGACCTAAATATCTGAAATATGAATCAGGAGAAATAAAGGAACCTTAGTGCCCAGTATTTGGCCTGAAAGAAATGTCCTGACAGATAGGAGTTGGGACTTCTTGGGGGATCCCTGCTCGGTGTCTGTCATGGAATATACAGGGGCCATTAGTGAGTGGAGATGAGCACAGCCTGTGCATGCCAGAGCTAGGCAGAGATAGAGGAGATTTAAAGAAAGACTTCATCCTGCTGATTCTAGACCCAGACTGACCATGAAAGGTCATTGTCTCTGGTTTTTAACCCAATGTCTCTGACTTGATGACCATGAAATCTAGAAGAAAAGCAAGACTCACATTCTCACTACCTTCTGCACTAACCCATTCTTCATGCTGTTGTCTTCAGAGTATTGAGGTTGTGGTTTGTACTGGTTTCCTATTGCCACTGTAAACAAATTATCACAAATGTAATGGCTTAAAAACAACACAAATTTATTATTATTTATTAGTTCTGAAATGGGTCTTATGGGCTAAAGTTGGGCTGTTGGCATGGCTGCATTCCTTCCGGAGACTCTAGGAGAGAATCTGTTTCCTTGCCTTTGCCGGCTTCTAGAAGCCAACAGCATGCCTTTTGCTTGTGGTTCCTTCCTCCATCATCAAAGCCAGCAGCGTGGCATCTTCAAAACTTTCTCTGACTCTGAACTTCTGCCTCCCTCTTCCACCTTTAAAAGACCCGCGTGATTATATTGGGCCCACCTCGTTAATCCAGGATGATCTCTTTATTTTAGGACCAGCTGGTTAGCAACCTTCATTCCACCTACAATCTTAATTCCTCCTTGCCACGCAGCATCGGCACGTGGACGGGTTTGAAAGGCCATTATTCTGCCTCCCACCTGGTTCAGGGAGAGGGGGTGATGAACAATGCCTCACATTGGTATTATGCTTTATGACATACCAAGACTTTCACGTTTTTATGCTCTCACTTTTGAATCAGCAGAATAGAAAGCCAGAGAACCATTTTGTAAGTGAATAAATTGTAACGCATCTAGTAAGTGGCAACACAGGATAGCATAATAGTTACTTGGTGCTTGTTCAATTACCTCCAAGTCCTCTGAATGTATCTAGGTTGGCCCCTGTCTCCCTCTGTTGCAATTATTTGTTCCATGTCTGTCTCCCCACCTCAAGGCAGGCATGGTGTCATTGCACGCTGTGTGCCTTAGCTGTCAAGGACGGTGAAAGAAAAGAGCGTTCATTAGATACTTACTGTGCCCATCATGTGCCAGGGACTCTTTATGTGATTTGTAATTTATTCTTCCACATCCTTGGAGATGGGTAAACGTGGGCTCAAGGTCACACGGCTGTCAGCACAGTACAGGGCTGGAATTCACACCAAGATCCGCCTGACTCCAAAGCCAGCATTCTTTCCCTGCTTCTTTATGGGCCAGAGGTCCCTCAACTGAGTTTTGAAGAAGAGACAGTGTGGACTACCTGTATTTAAATGTCTGAAATCAAAACTTACAGACACAAGGAGCAGTTACAATGCCGTGTTTTTGTTTCTAAATGACTTGGACTTTTCTAATGGAGAAAATGTCCAACCCTTGTCTTGGTTTCAACCAAGCTAGTTTCTTTTATAATGAGGAGTTTGGAGTAGGTGACCTCTAAGTTTCCCTATGTGATTTGAGACTTGTTGATATTCACACAGGTTAGTATAGGAAGCAATGGGACTGGGACAAGACTTGATGTTCAGAGCAGGGCTCCCAACTGAGCCTGTGGACTATTCCAGTTTTAAGAGAGAACTTTGGAACGAAAAGTACACGATTAATACATTTGTCCAAATCCGTAGAATGTACAACACCAAGAGTGAACTGTGGACTTTGGGTCAGTATGATATGTCAGTGTAGGTTCACCAATTTTAACAAAGGTGGGGGATGCTGATGATGGGGGTTGTGTGTCTGTGTGGGGGCAGGGGTCTCAGGGACAATCTCTGTACCTTCCCCTCAATTCTGTTGTGAACCTAAAACTGATTAAGTTTTACTATGATAAAGTCTATTTCTTTAAAGCTAACATATATTCTGGCCAAATAAACTATAACACTTTAAAACTGTTTCCATTTTTCAAAGATGTGGTGAATTTCTTTGAACTGTTTTCATTGCCTTTTTAAATTGAAGCATGAAATAATCCAAACATTTTTTAAAGGGAAATAACATGACACGCATGTACCCAATACCCAAATTGAATAAATGTTTACATTATATAATATCTGTTTCAATTTTTTATAGAAATACTACATTACAGATAAAATCAAGTGCCCTGATCTCACACTCCTTCTCGTACTTCCCTACTCTGAAGCTGGTGTGTAATCTCCCATTCCTTAACTTTAATACATTCATATCCATAACACCTTTATATAAGATTGTTTTGAGTATTTTTGAAACTTGTAAATGGCATCATGCAAGAAAGTCTGTTAACATTTTTTTTTCACTCAGTGTTTTAGTTTTAAGATTCATCCATGTTAATATGTATAGATCTAGTCTATTCATTTTAATTGCTGTGTTGTGTTTCACTGTATGACCATAATGTTTATTTTTCACTATGGTAGTGAATTTAAAAAAAATTTTTTTTTCTTAAAGATTTTATTTATTTATTTATTTGACAGAGAGAGAGAGAGACAGCCAGTGAGAGAGGGAACACAAGCAGGGGGAGTGGGAGAGGAAGAAGCAGGCTCCCAGCGGAGGAGCCCAATGCGGGGCTCGATCCCAGGATTCTGGGATCACGCCCTGAGCTGAAGGCAGACACTTAACGACCGGGCCACCCAGGCACCCCTAAAAATTTTTTTATTTTTAAAAACAGTGCTGCACTGAACGTTTTCCTCTAAATGCATCTCCTTGCTCCTGTGGGCCGGAGTTACCTAGCAGGGCTCCTCAAAGCATGTACCAAAGCCCATTACCGGTTAATGACTAAAAAGTGCAGAAATTGAGAATAAGCATTTAGAAACTTTAGAAGCAAATCACCTGAGTACTTTGATGTCTACTGAACTAATAATAAAAAAAAGTATTCAGGCTTGTATTTTGTCTATTTTTAAGGCTCATTTGTTTTATGTTTTTACTGTATTTTACAAAAATAGTGATCCTCAGTAGGCTGGAATTTTAACACTTGGTTTTTCAGTAAGTTTGAGGATCTTGATACAGTTTCTACCTAGAAGCGACATGTCTGACTTGACAAGTAGGTGCATCTTTAGTTCTATAAGGTGTTAACAAATTGCACTCCAGAATGTCAAACCAATTTCCAATCTCATCTGCAGTGTATGAGAGTTTCCTTTTTTTCCAGTTGCTTTGTCAGTCTTTAAAATCTTTGCCAGTATGATACCTGTGGGAAAATATTTCATCTTAATTATAACATTTATCTGATTAATAGTGAGGTTGGACATCTATATGTTTGTTAGGTTCCCATTTGTGTGACTCTAAGCAGATAGATTTTCTAGGTTTGCAATTGTAGGGAAAATATGCCTGTAACAAGCTAGCTGTGGGAGGTGAAGTATTATAACAGGTATAACTGGTTTTGACTAGGAAAAGCCTAGAATAGCTCGTTTTGACTTGATGAAGGACAGGAAAAGCTCATTGTAGCAAATTAATGCATACACAGATACTTTAGTGTCTTTCCTGGTATTTTGGATTTTGGACAATGTCTCGGTCATTGCCACTAAGACGCTTCAGTGGAGTGATTTTCATGGAGAATTCTGTACCTGTCATCCAGTTCTAATAGCCAATGAGTTTCTGGTCCTAATGAGGCTGACGACACCGAGTGAGACTGAATTCACCTGTGAACTTAGTTATTTTCTGGAGCTGCGATCTGACCTCTCACTCACTCTACCTTTGACGTGAGCGAAAGAACCAGGGAAAAGGTGTGGAGGTGGGCATGCTGAACCAGGCATTCCCTTCCGATCACCCTGTAGTCAGCCTGATTTTTTTTTTTTTTTTGGTCTGCTCATTCTTTTTATAACCTTTAAAGAAAGAGGTGTGTTAAAATTTTCCATAATGATTATGAATTTATCTATTTCTCCTTTTTAGTTCTGAAAATGTTATTTCATCTATTTTGAGGTTATGTGATGAAGTCCACACACTTAAAAAAAATTGTGATTATATTCCAAAGCACCGCTCCAATAGGCAAGCCTGAGTGTTCGGTTGTCCAGGAGAGATGGAGAGACCCCTGGCCTTGAGCACTCACATGGCTCATTTTCACTCTGTTTCTTTTGGATGTTAGTGGCTTGCTTGTGGTTTGGTACATGCTTAACAAACTCCTGTCTTGGGGCCTTTGAATTTTCCATTCCCTGCCCCAAAACACCCTTCTAGGTGTCCTCAAGGCTTGCATCAGTGAGAGATGTGAAGCACACAGAATTATGCCTGGTTCACAGCAGTTACTGTAAGAGGAGGGAAGGAATGCTATGAGTTCAAGTGTAAGGAGAGCTTCATGGACAGTCATTAAGATTCGCCTAGAGAAAATCTGAACGGGGACGGAGAAAAGCATATTTTAGTAAAACCAACACGTGGAGCTGTGAAGGTGAGAGCTTCTCTAAAAACATTGTAATGACTCCAGGGTTCAGGTAGGAAGATGGTAGGTAATAGGTGAAAAGACTGGAAAAATAAGTTGAATCACCAAATAAAGGTCCATGAAGACTAGGCAAAGGATTTCGGACTTTGCATTATAACTCCTCCTCCCAGACTCTTGACATCCTAACTTACTAGAATGTCAGATTCCCGACGACATACGCAGAAAGACACCTGCACATAACAGGCAAGAAATGGTCCATGTACTGGAGATGAAGCACTTAGGCCATGGGGTGAGGTTGTCTGGGTTCAAATCCTGTTCCATCCCTTCCTTACTGTATGGCATTGGACAAGGTGCCTTAATGCTCTATACCTCTACCTCTGATATGTACAAAGGGGCTCAGGTACCAGGCTCACTGGGTAGTTGCAAGGATTAGGTTATATATAAAGCACCTGCTATACACTTACCACATAGTAAACATTAGCTGCTATTATTTTAGAAAATTCCTAATTTCTACATTATTTTCCCTTCATTAAAAATTCAAAATTCTGCCCTAACGGAGAACTTTGTAAGTAGGGTTGGAGGAAGAGAACTACCAGACCACCCAACCTTCTATAGGAATTATACCCTATCCCACAGGTCTTCCCAATTTCCCTGTGACAAGTATCTCTGTTTCCAAATTTTGTTCAATCAAGTGACAACATGGCAATGACTGCTAGGATTTTGATCCGTTTCCATGACACCTAAAACTTAATAAATAAGGAAAGGGTGATTGGGAGGCCTTGTATTCTGATCACTTTTCTTCCAAGAGCTTTTCTCCCTGTTTCTCCCCCTCCCAAAGCTTAGCTATTCAAGGGGCGGTTAGAAATCAGCTATGTACGATTCCATAGCAATTGATTTTCCCAACTGATGTGTTTCATAGGCGACTAGCACAGAACAGAGTACCTTGCCATCAAGAACAAGAAGAGACTTCCCTAGAGCAAGTAAAACAAAACCCGAAATGCAACATAGATGCAACAGAAAAGCTTTCCCATTCTGGTTTGTGTTCTAACTTGTCATGAAGTGTGTGCTGAAAGAGCTTGAAAGATAGGTGGACAGTGCCAGCACTGAGACACCACTGTCACCAAGAAAAATCACTTGACAAATCCAAATCTTGGAAAGAGCCGTGCCTTCCATGGCTCTGATGCTAAGATTAAATTACAGCCGTGCCCCAGGAAAGCAGAACTCTGCCAAGGTACTCCTCCCACTGAGTGTTCTTCGTGTCTGAGCTTAATGTTCTCAACACTCCTCTTGAGGTCTATTTTCAGTTGCTATATGAAGGATTAATGAAAGTAACTCCTTCTAGTGTGATTAATGTTTCAGAAATATGTCCCATTGTAGAATTAATGGTAGAAGACCCTGACTTTGTAGAGAAAGGCCTTCAAAAAATGAGGTAAAGGAAATAAAATCATAGATGTCTGAGGATAAACATTGACATTTTTTTCTTTCGATATTCAATAACGAACCTTAGCCGATGAATGTTTATTTCAAAAGAAAACACATGCACAATAGCCTTCCTACTAATGGTAGGAAACTACGTAGCTATCTAAATATTGAATTAATGTGGGGCACCTAGGTGGCACAGTTGGTTGAGCACCGACTCTTGGTTTCGGCTCAGGTGGTGATCTCAGGGTCATGGGATTCAGCCCCAGGTTGAGCCCTGCATGGAGCCGCTGGGGTCAGACTTTACGCTCAGTGGGCAGCCAGCTTGAGGATTCTGTCTCCCTCTGTCCACCCCCCACTCCCGGCTCTCAAGCACACACTCTCTCTCTCTCCCAAATAAATAAATAAATCTTTAAAAAAATAAATATTGAATTAGCGCAAATTAAGGTGTAAATGTTGGTATTGTTCACTTAGTGCAGAGGTGGACCACATGTTTTCCCCTTACTCTAGTCTCAGTAATATTTTCTGTTGAGCCATCATGACAAATCAGTCCTCTTTGTTTTCAAATCATTGTAAAAGAAGAGGGATAATACCACTGACATCACATCATTATTATGAAAATAGAGCAAAATCAAGTAAACAATAGTTTTTAAACTATTAAGAGTATAGAGTTATTAATGAGTAGTAGTGTAAGAAAAGGAGCACAATAAATTCCAGTCCTCTAATATGATCACATAATACACACATGCATGTATATATGGCTGTATATTTGTTCTTGTTAACTCAAAGCACAGTTTTATAGATCTATACCTAACAAAGGTATATGGGAATTTTACAATTAAAGCTAGAGATTTTTCTATCAAAAGATCAAGCACTTTCTTTGTTTTCTAAAATCATGATAGCAAATTTTCTATTTACTATACCAGAACATAATTAGTGGTTCTTCTCATGAACACAGACAGAATTATATAAAAACAACAGGTGCAAGAACTCATAGATAGTCCTTAATGGCAAAGGCTCTGAGGATTTGGAGCCAGAGCTATAAAATACCACAGAAGCAGGTGCTCTAGGTAGTCCTACAGCTCATGTGAGCACTTAGAAATATTTGATGTGGTGCATGGCAGCTTGCTTCACGACGAGGCTGAACAGGACAGCTGGCAAGAGGGTTAGTGGCATGCGGGAAGCTGGGGATTGGAGAACAGAGAAGGTACCATCAGAGCCCCAGCTGTGGCCAATCTGGCAGAGTTGGTTTCTGTGTTCTCAGGACTGTCTGTCTGCTCTGGTGTCTCACTCAGATTCCCTATGCTGTCTACAGCCTGGACTGCACACCGTCTTCATACTGGGAAGCCCTCCCCTAGCTCCTCTGATTGGCTCCTTCTGATTCTTTAGGCCTCACCTTGTGCTACTTCCTCAAGGAAACGAACACCTCCCAGTCCCTCTATTTTTCTGTAGTCTTTAGCACCATTGGCGACAATGTGATTCAATCATTTGTTTACTGTTCACCGTGCGTTGCTGCCTACCAGAAGGTGAGCTTTATAAGAGGAAGAACTACATCCCCGCGGTTTCTGGGTCATTGGAACCATCCACCAAACAACTGATGAATGGGGGTACCCGGGTGGCTCAGTCGGTTAAGCATCGGACTCTCGATCTCCACTCAGGATATTAATCTCAGGGTCATGAGTTAAAGCCCCATGTTGGGCTCCACACTGGGCTTGGAGCCTACTTAAAAAACAAAACAAACATAAACCCCGATGAATGAATGAATACATTAATCTCCAAGGACCCCTACAGCTTGACCATTTTCTCCTTGATTATCTGTTCCCTCAAAAAACATTAGTTTTGTTCTTGATTCACTGCGGTCCCGCCTTCCCTGTTTTTGAGGTAACAGTATGTTAAACATGGCTGATTCTCATTAGCACATTAGCCAGCGAATATGACCACACGTTCACCCATAAAATGATGTCACCTAGTTAAAATTCTTTTGTGCTCTAGTTCTTAGAGTATGTAGGGGGTCCATTTCTAACAATATAGGCAATTGTAGAGCCTCCAATTATAAAACACTTAGAAATGCTGAATGAATTATACCAAACATTCTTTCAAATGCATGGCTGAGTTTACAAGAAACTGTGGGAAAGTGTGAGAAAGCAGCTAAAACTGAAAACCAGAGCAGCACAGAGGATGTAAGTACATGGTTGTTCTGAGGAGGAAGCAGGAGACAGAAGATAATGCTCAGCGAGTAGCCCAAAGCTTGGCGCGTCAATACACACATGGAGACAGGAGATGCGGCCCGGGGCCCCATGCAAGGCATGGGATTCAAAGTACCGTGTTTTCAGAGCAAATATACAGCTTGCTGAAGAACCATGCCTCTAATCCAGGCCTCGCAGAATCTTCACAGATAAAGGCTCACTGGATATTAACTCCCATCTAAAATTCTAAAACACAGGGCGCAGTGGGAGCAAGAGTCAACAGACACCACAAACAGCATGACTGGATGCCTGAGAGTTTAAAACATACGACAATAGGAATCAGGAGAAAAATGAAACTGCAAAGATGAAGGGGAAAAACACAAAAATGCATTTGTTGAAATTAAACACTCTAAATATAANNNNAGAGCTAAGAGAGCATAGTCATCCTGGAGGATAGATGTGAGTATGCATCACAGGGCGATGAAGAGATGAAAAATATGAAGAGAGATGAATGGACATTGAGGATGAGATGAAATGTTACCTAACAGGAGTTCCAGATGGAAAATATATTAAAAAAAAAAAAAAAAGGAAGAGGCAATATTGGAAGGTACAATGATTAAGAATTTTCCAAGATGTAGGAAACACATAGATCATCTGATTCAGAAAGTTCACAAAGTCCTGAGCAAGATAAGTAAAAGTACGTCCATTCCTAACATACTGTAGTGAAATAGAATATCAAAGACAAAGATCTTAGCAGCGAAAGTCCAAAAAATGTACCCAAAATGTACAATACGTAGATTGATCTGAGAATTCAATGACTGCACTCATATCATCAAGGTCCTGAGAGAAGACAGTCATCAAGCTAAAATTCTATGCCCCGCTAAATTATCATTAAAGTAATAATAATAACAATTGGAGGTGCACCTGTAACAAACTCTACTTCAGGAAGAACAAAATTGAACTCAAATGGAAGGAGATGCAAAAAGGTATAATAAGCAAAGAAATTAATTAATAAATATTTAGATAATTCTAAATAGGTCTTGTATAAAGCAACATCATAATGATTGGTTTGCAATTAGAAAAATAGGATGGAATTGAACCAAGATGAAAGAGATTTTGGCTGAGAGTCTTCTGAAGTCTATTAGTTGGGAGGTGAGACATGTGTTAACCTTGAAAAAGTTGAAAGTCACATAGGCACGATCAAATGTTAACTACCACCACCAATAGAAGTATATATTTTTCAAGATACAGTTTTCAAATCAATAGGTGCTGTCAAAAAGATTGTGGTCTAGTGCGGCTGACAAAGTATCCCACAGCACCAGAGCTGGTGTTCTACCCGCTTTATGAAAGGTCGACCAGACTTAGAAGTTCATTCCTCTCTTCTTGGGCGCCATGGACAGACCTCCGATAGCTTACATTGTAATGGCCCGTTTCGTAGGTCAATTTCTAGTGCCTTTCTCACCACGGTATCCCAGTGCCTGGTACAGAGCTGGTGTTCTCATGCTTGTAGAACGAATGGATGCAACTTACTCAAGGGCACACAGCTACCGAGTGGCAAATAAGAATGAGAACTCAGATCTTTGCTCACCCAGGCTTGTTCCTTTTGGGGGAAAAAAAGTTATATCTGAAAAAATTGTTGTGTCCCATGAAAAACAGTAGCTGCTTGATTAAAGTGATAAGAAATCCTCTGAGATCAAAACACCAATGAAAACAGAAAAATTCACATCAGTAATTATTGCCAATCTTCTGTTTAAAGAAAATCCACACTTGGCAGGTTATGCTAGTTAGAGAACAAGAGTCCTAGAACTCTCCCGGATTTTTCCAGGGAGAACTTGACCATATCTATCCCAAGGCAGCGTCTCCAAGAGCATGATCCCAGGGGATAGAGAAGATCCCTACCCACCAGTTTTGTCACTGCTGAGAATTAAGATGCCTTGTTCAAATGCAGTGTGCCTTGAGCCCCTACTGTTGATCAGCTCAAGAGGTGGAAGGTGGAAGGGCTGAGAGCTAGCTGAGGATTTGCTCTTGGAAGGTTCTTCACTGAAGAAGCAGGGAAGGGAGAGGAATTGAAGGGAGGACAGATGGGGAGGGGCAAGAAGCTAAAGGTGAAGGAAGATACCAAATACCTATTTCATAATTTTGCTCAGGGCCAACTCTGTTCAGATTTTCAGCCCCAACAACCACACTTTAAAATGGGAAGTACCACATTTGATCTCCCTGATCTCACAACAAAATTAAAGGGTGGGAAGGAAGTGGAAGATCTTTTGAGATGCCTCCGTAGGCAGTGGGCACCTGCATTAGAGAGAATCTTACAGCTCTGTCTTCATGCAGCATTTTTTCCAGCCCTTTCTTATCAGTCAAGACCCAAGAGGGGCAGGTTATTCCAAAGGCAGCTTTCCATCAAGAGGAGGATCGTGACAGATGGCAGTAAGGGGAAGTAAGGACTGAGGGTGGGCAGCCCTGCACAGGAGGGAAAAGAAGGCGCTGAGGATGAAAGCTCGAGTTTGGGTTCCTATCTGAATTTCTTGGAGGTCGGAGTCCTGCTATGTCCAGGCATATGCCTTTGGCAAAAGGATTCATGTTCTTAAATCAGCGTCTTCCCTCCACATACACAGTCCTTTCTCTCCTTCACCTGTCTCCCACATGAAGAAACACCAGAAAGCAAACACACTCAACAAAAGGACTAAAAGAGGTGTGTGTGGGTGTGTGTGTGTGTTATCAAGCATGTGTTATCAAGAATGGACAGAGGAATTTGGGCAGCGGAAATACCTAGCATTTTTGCCACACTGAAGTGACTAGGGTTAATTTTCTATCCATCCTTCAACTTTGAGGTACCGGATGAATCACTCTTTTTTCGTTAATTAATCTCTTCAACACTTTTCACACGATTGTGGAGCTTTACCAGAGAGGGATTTCATCACTATCATCAAGTGGAATAAAGTGGAAGCCTACAGGCTCCCAAGGAGATCTGTTTTTCCACAATTAGCATTTCAGTCAAAGGCTTAACTCTGCAAAAGGAAAGCATAATGTGGAACAAGGACTTGTGAGGCAGCCTGTTCTGCCTCTGGCTCTCTGGGGCTCTGAAGGAGCCGATTGTGATCTAGCACTGGAAACAAAACCGAGCTTTCTCTCTTGAGCCTTGCTGTTTGTGTTTGTTCAGAATGCATGAGCTAAGACTTTGATCTGTGATCACTTGCTTATTTCCAGGGACCGCATTTGTACGCATTTGTTGGTGGGAAAAAAATCTCCATTTTCTCACAAGCGGATTTGAGGTGAGAAGAATCCAGTTAGAGGTAAAGGTTTCGTCAGGGAAACGTTTCAAGGCATCAGGGTAGGCACTGCCACCATCATTTGTCCAAGTGAACGGCTGTTATAAAGAATCCCCTTGCAAAATGTTACCTGTGGAACTGCGTTCAGGCCTTCCTTGACAACAGATGCTTGGCATTAGTGAATCAACCACTGGGTTAATTAGAACTCAGACTTGCAGTCTATTCTCAGCTCATAGAATAAACACTGTTTTCCTTTGACCTAATTGCAAAATGTTCTTAAACATCATCATTTTGTGAAAGAAACTGACTACAAATTGCTTCATGAACCACATTGTCGGGATTCAAAATGTGCCTGCAATTTGGAGAAAGTGTTTGCAATTTGCCGACAAAATACCATCCACAGAAGACAGCACTTTTCACAGGCTGTGGGCATATTCTCTCTGCAGATGCTATGTTCTTCCTCATATTTTTCCTCGTCTTCTACATAGCCCCTATCTGAGAAAGGTCAGATCAGAATCAGAATGTTCTTTCCCCTTATCAACAGATTTTATGTGGTAGGTTCCATAAAGGTGCTGGCTTCAGTGATATTTTAGATTTCTTCTCCGAAACCCCAGCAACAGTTTCTGTCGTCATGATTGAATTAAAAAGCCAACAAACACAAAATTACCGCACCACCACCACTATCAACAACAAAACTCAGAAACAAAGTGACTTTCTTTAAGGCAGTGAGGCTTGATTAAACACCTGGGGGTACATAATGGGTCAACTGTTTTGGAACACATCGGGTTGTTATTACAGAATTTTGCTTGAGTGTTTACCCTGTAATACCTGCAGCCTTACCAAACGTGATCTGCATAGGTGCCCCTATGCCGTATGGGAAAATACCTGGGCACGAAAGGGAGAAAATACATTTGAAGGGGCCTGTGGGATGCCGCTGGGACCCCAACATTTAGAGTGGTAAGGACTCTGATCTGAAACTCCCTTCCAGAGAGATCCTCCCGTGGATGACCACAGATTCTTAACCAAAGGACTGCAAGCCTCTTATTCTAAAAAGCAGCAAATGAAGACTGAGATAACAGTTGTGTATGTAACACGCAGATTATTACACAAATGACTTTCAATACCATTCTGGAGAACTAAAACTCCCAGGGAGTCTTGAAGGTGTTCTGCAACTTGGCCACCACTAGAGGGCGGAGCAGACCACTTTCACACATTTCCTCCCGCAGAAAGTTGAAAGAACGTTAGGAGCCAATATGGTTTCTCTCATCTATGGAACATAAGAACTAGGAAGATCAGTAGGGGACGAAAGGGATAAAGAAAGGGGGGTAATCAAAAAGGGAAATGAAGCATGAGAGACTATGGACTCTGAGAAACAAACTGAGGGCTTCAGAGGGGAGGGGGGTGGGGGAATGGGATAGACTGGTGATGGGTAGTAAGGAGGGCACGTGTTGCGTGGTGCACTGGGTGTTATATGCAACTAATGAATCAAAGAACTTTACATCAAAAACCAGGGATGTGCTGTATGGTGACTAACATAATATAATAAAAAAATATGATTATAATAAAAAAAAAAGGAGCTAAGGGACTGAATGCTGGGCAGACCTCTGCCCTGAGAAGTCTCCCCACCTCTTAACTTCACCCAATGTGTGCATCACCTCTGAAGGTTAGGAGTAGAAGGAAGAGCAGGCAAGCACGACATGAAAACTGCATTGAAATTTAGTATTTCATTGAAGAAGAGAATCTTGCCCTTGATAATTTTCATCTATTAAAATGTTTCAGCCCTTTCCACATGTCATCAACTGGGGAAATAAATCCAAGTAGCTGTTATTTCCTTCTACAGGCTCACAGTTTAGGCAGCAAGGCCGACATAGGTGAATTCATCAAGACACTCATTTGCTAGGTGCAGTGCAGCTGAGAGGAGGAGAAGCTGCATCAGATTGGGGTGTGGCTCGTGAGCACGCAGCCTTTCCCCACAGACTTAAGAAGCGAACATGCTGGGGGCCCAAAGACCAAATCGGAAGTCACTGAGTAAAGTAGAAAGATAAGGCAGAACCAAAGGGTTTTTTGAGAAAATGCTTTCTGTATATACAGAATATATGACAGGGAAAAAAAAACAAAACCCAAATGCAAAATAAGAGAGAAAAGTCAGTAGTTAGTACAGAGAAACCATTGTTTTTGTTTTTTTAGCTATAAACTTTTTCTAGATTTCAGAAGGTTTGGGATAAAAGCAATTTCGGAAGAAAACAATAACAGGACCACCATGCTGTGAAGGAAAGCCATTTGAATATCATTCCTGTTGTGTGCGTAGGGGTACACGTGGGAACTCTGCAGGCCAGTGTAGGAGTCATGGCAGAACCTGTCTCCATTTCTCCAAGATGTCTACCCAATCCACCAAATGTGCTTGGAGTTCATTAGCCAAGTAATAATGGAGCGGGCTAGTCCTGGCTACACCAAGGTCACTCGAGGAGCTTCTCAAACAGAATGTCCAGCCCTGTCCCCCCTCCCAGTTGTGATGTAATTTCTCTAGAAAATCTCTAGATTATTCTAATGTGAGGTCAGGGTAGGGGCCTACTGAGTTATGCACTGGTGACATTCCAGAGGGAAAACACAAAATTCCAGTTAGGGCATCTTCACCTTCTTCTCTTGAGCACCAGAAATGAACTGAATCCTCTATGTTAACTTTTAGTACCTTCAATACCTGGGATGGTTTGAAGGCGAAAATATATTATCCCAAAGAAAATAACATTAAAATGAAAATGAATACACAAAGGGTAGAGAACTTTGCAAACGATTTCTTTTCACTGTTCTCATGAGTCTTTTTGTTTTGTTTTAATTTCTAAAGAGTCCCCTCACTCTGAAAGGACATCTGGAAGTTCTTCCCTTTGGTCTTCCTTCTGTCCTCCCTTCAGGATGCTCCCATACCACTCTGCCCTTCCCTGGGGCTCCCAGCCTCACCTCGGAGCAGCAGAGATGCCCCAGCCTCTGAAGTTCCTTCTTGGCTTCGTTCTGCACGTTGGGCGGCAGCCCCTCCTGTGCTTTCTTATGAAGTATGTGTGGTGATGGCAAGCAATTTTGAATTCTTTACCCTACAGGATCTAGGAGGCTGACATTGCTACCATGTACCTCCTGTCATTATTACGCTAGTGCATTACTTACTTTTGTCAGGTTACATCATCTTCCAAATAGTTTTTCCCTAGGGTGGTGAATTTTACACGTCCACTTGCCTGGGCCATGGGACATCCAGATAAACAGACTAGACATTATTTCTGTGTATCTGTAAGGGTGTTTCTAGGAGAGAGAAGCATTTGAATTGGTGAACTGAGTGAAGGAGATTGCCCTCCCCAGTGTGGGCATCCTCCAAGCGCTGGGAACATGAATAACACCGAAAAGCAGAGGAAGGTTGAATTTTCTCTCTCTGCCTGACTGCTTGAGCTGAGATCTGAGTCTTCTCCTGCCCTTAGACTGGGACTTTGACCATCAGCACTCCTGGTTCTCAGGCCTTCAGATTTGGACTGGAATTTCTTGGGTTCCCCCTCACAGACAGTAGATTATGGGACTTCTCAGCTTCCGTAATTGTGTAAGCGAACTTCTTTATAATAAAGCTCCAGATAATTGTTAGATAGATAAATAGATGGATAGATGGATGGATGGATGGATGGATGAAGAGAGAGAGAGAGAGATTCCTATTCGTTCTGTTTCTCCGGAGAACCAGGACGACTACTGCATTCCCCATCAGGAGGGAGTATGAGAGGACAGAGGAAGATAAAGGTGGTGGTGAAGAGGGGGCTCTGTCCCCTCTCACACCTTTCCATTCTTCCTCCAGCGTGCCGAATGGTAGGCTCACATCGAAGGATCCCAGAGTAGTTACTACAAAGTGGCATATTGTATGCATCAGGATGGCCTACATTTCTTGGGCACTTTGATTCAAACTGGGGTCCAAGACAGCCGCTGTCTCTTAAAGTCGATCCTCTTCTGGCAAGAAAGCTGCATCAAGCAGGAGCTCTACCTATTACTGAGAAATTGCCAGGGCTGCAGACTCACCTTTGGCAGCCTCCAGCCTCAGGGAAGGTGGAGGAGCCCCTGCTCCGACATCCTTGTGCCACTAGAGGGCAGGGCAGAGCAGCAGCACGGGCTCGGAGGCGGGGAGCTCAGCGTTTCCGCAGCTGTGGCCCAGGTGGGCAGCTCCTTAAAAAAGCAGCACAGAGTCAAGCATCCAGCGAGGAAGGTTTCTTTGGGACTTTACTAGGAGAGTAGAAACGAAAGGTAAAAGGTAAGATTCGCTGCAAACAACTTTGAGTAATGAGACTTTCTTGCAGTAACGACGACAGCAGACTCCTTTAGAGATAGAGAAGGGAATTTTGAGGTTCTCTGAAAAAGTGGTTGACCTGAGAAGACACATAGCACGTGTCCATTTCAGGGATCGAAAGCTAGCTGCCCGGGGGCTACGGTGGCTTTTCCAGGTGCCATGAAACACTTCCAGTAATTCCCCCACTTGCGTTGATTTCCTGCTGCAAGCTCCAAAGGGAACCGTGGAGACCCGGGTTTGTTTCCCAGGAGAACCGGCCCAGGAAACCAACTGCAGGCGGACTGCACAGTGGCGCCCGTAGAGACAGAGCGGCGTTCAACCCTCATCATTTCATCTTGGGTGGAAAGAAAGTACTTTCAGGGAAGGCTTTCCGCGATCACATATTTTGTATTCATATTTTGTATTGCCAGTGCTTTTCCCAGCCTTTATTGAACCTTTTCCCCCTGAGCATGGAGCTTCATAAGAGAGAATCACAAGGAAGAAAAAGTGGGTCCTAACTCCCTAAGAGTTTCTCCAGTGTCCTGGAGAAACTGGGAAGTGTTTCGAGCAGGGTGGCATGCCCAAGTTCTAGGACAGTTTATTTACTAGTGAGTGGGAGAGGTGTAGGGGCCCCACGAGAGACAGCCCAGAAAGTGACACAGATAAGAACATTAGCAGCAGGGCGCAGGAAGGGAGTGCAAATGAGGACGCTGATGGAGAGAGTCATGGAGAGGCCCCCTTGTGAGGACTGGTGACACAGGATGAAGCCAGCATCAGGTGATGATGGGACTAGAGCCATGCCGAGGGGTTGGGCTTCTCTGTGACACTGAAGACATCCTAACGGTACACAGTGTTCTACCAAACAAGAGGAAACGCTTCTTGTAAGAAAAAAAAAAAAAGTAAAAAAGAAGATTCAGATACAAATGAAAATTTAGTCATGACCGAAGTGCACAGGTTAGGAAACTGCTTTATGGTGGCCCAGGGGATGATCCCGGACACTAAATCAGGATGCCAAGTCTGAGAGGACTTACTGCCAAAGACCCACATGGCTCTCCTAGAAGGGGAAATGAAGGCTAATGTGGAAAATGGAGGTTTTCTGTGCACCTACATCTTTAAAAAACTACAATTTCTGAAGGATTACTATGTGATCACAATACTAATTACATTATATACACAATTTCATCGATGCTCACAACAGTCTTGTAATCTAGGTGCTATTTGTTCCATTTTGACTCAGAGAGGTAAAGTTACTTTCCCAAGGACACATAATTGATAAGTTCTATAGCTTGAATTCAAATACGGAAAGGTTTACCTCCAAAACCTGTATTTGAAGATGACAGAGACCAAGACCTTTTTTTCTTTTCTGCCGCAAAAGCAGTCCAAAAACTGATCTGAAAATGCCATTTTCCTCTGAGGCTTTCAGGCTAGGCCAAAATACCATTCTGTGTAAGAGTCCTAACGTTTTTATTCTCTTTTATTGTAAAGCCATGATTCATACCGTTGGAAAGTCTCAGTAGCAAATTGTTTCTTGTATACTATTAAATGAAAGAAACAGTGCAGAATAACAAAATGGCTTTTGTGCAAAAATTTGTATGTCTGCAAATAGATACCTATTTTAGGATATATGCTTTTTTGAGGTATCGTTGACATATAACATTATATTCGTTTCAGGCATACAAAATGATGATTTGATATTTGCGGATATTGTGAAATAGTCACCATGATAAGTCTAGTTACCAACCATCACCACACAGTTACAAAAAAAAAATTTGCTTCTTGTGACTTTTTTTTTTAAGATTTTTTATTTATTTATTTGACAGAGAGAGACAGCCAGCGAGAGAGGGAACACAAGCAGGGGGAGTGGGAGAGGAAGAAGCAGGCTCCCAGCGTAGGAGCCTGATATGGGGCTCGATCCCAGGACTCCGGGATCACGCCCTGAGCCGAGGGCAGACACTTAACGAGTGAGCCACCCAGGCGCCCCACTTCTTGTGACTTTTAAGATCTACTTTCTTAGCAACTTTCAAATATGCAGTAGAGTATTTTTAACCAGAGTCGCCGTGCTGTACTAGGATATATGCTTTTTTATCATGAAATACTGGAGACAAAAAGAAGGTGAGGTATAGGAGAATCTTTTCACCTTTCATTCTGCTCAGTTCTGTACAGATTATAAGTGAGTTAAGTGGATGGAGAAGTCGTGGTACATATTTTGGTTTGTTTTTAAGTCTCCTTGGATTGCAAAATTGAATTGATATTCATCGTTTTCACAGCTCTTTTAGAAGTCATTCCTGAAAGGTTTTTCTACAAATAGCTTTTTCGGTAGCTATCTTAAGGTGGAGAGGGTGAAAGAGATTTCATGATGAAGTTTCCCTCTCTCAGGATTCTGATAAAGAGTATCATTTAAATTAATAATTCTGCATATCATCCCTGAAAACTCACTGAGTGCCTCCAGACTACCCCAAACAAAGATTTGTGTACTTGAACCAAACCCAGATGTATTGGAGCCCAAATCATCTTGCTTTGAAGAGTCAGAAGAATGGCTGATTATACTGAGAGGCAATCCAACCTTGGCACGCTTTGTGGATTTGGTAACTTTCTACCCTTTGTACATGCTACAGGAAGAGAGACTTCTCGATCCTATGTTCTTAAAAATGGACTTGCTGCTTTATAAAAGTGTTTTACCTAAGTACTTAACTTCAAGTGAATTTGCGTTGGAATTTAGAAAATTTGAAGTTAGAGTACTTCACATAAGAAAAGTAATACGTTTTCTTGATTAAAAGAAAAAAGTATGGAACTCTCGCTATTCAGTAAGGAGACATTTACTAAACTACACCAGAAAATAAGTTTCACTTGTTGGTAGTCCTATTGCAAATGCCAGATACTTTTTTAAAAATGTGTTTATTTGTTTGAGAGAGAGAGAAAGCGAGTTTGGGGAGGGGCAGAGGGAGAGAATCTCAAGCCCACTCCCTGCTGAGCGTGGAGCCCAACTGGTTGGGGGGAGCTCGATCTCTGGACCCTGAGATCATGACCTGAGCCAAAAGCAAGAGTCAGACACTTAACCGACGAGCCATCCAGGCGCCTTGCTGAATACTTTCTAATAGCTATTCTGAATATGAAGTTTGAAGCCTTATCCATCAAAGGATACAATTTATAAGACTCCCCTTGAGGCCAAAGTGGAGCTCAGATGTTGGGCTGTGCAACAAACAAAAAACAAACACAGATTCAACAAATGTGTGCTACACTTCCTGAGGAAGCTACCTTTGATCTGAGTCCTGCAGGATGAGAAGCAGGTAACAAGGCGAAGGAGGGAGAGAGTGGGAAATGATACAGACAGCGGCATGTCTGAAGTTTCCAGTGAGGAGGGAATATAGCAGTTATACCAGAAATTGGAAGAAGACCATGGAGAGCAGATTGCTGAAGGGACGGTGACTCCTAAAGACTATCAGCACATGGCATTGTAGACCATGCAAAAATATTTTGGCCTCTATTCAGAAGTTGATGGGAAATTATTGAAAGGTTGTCAGTGTGTGTGGGAAGGTTCTAAAAGAATTGTCAAAACGTCAGTCGCCTGATCTTGTTCCTGTGGAAGTAGTCCTCTTTTCATCATGGCTGTTTTGCCGTACATTTTTATTATGACATGTGTGGTGTGGATTAGTGTCCTTCACCAGTTGTGGAAAATTCTCAGCTGTCAGCTCCTTAAGTGTTTCGTCATTCCCATTCTAACTTTCTCCTCTTCATCGAGAACTCTAATTCGACCTGTTAGATCCACCTACTCTGTCCTACTCGTTTCTTAACCTCTCGGTCAGTTTTTCCATCTCTTTTTCTCTCTGTGCTGGATTCTGCAAAATTTCCTTGGAACATTCTTCTAGTTCACCCTTCCTTCCTCCCTCCCTCCCTCCCTCCCTCCCTTTCTTTTTTCAATTCTAGATGCTCTACTTATTTTTAAAAATTTACTTGTTCATCCTTTTAATTATCCTAATCACTGCTCATATTTAGTTTTTCCTGAAATTTTTATTAAAGTTTTTATTTTGTGATACTCGCAGATTCTCCTGTAGTTGTGAGGAATAATACAGGGAAATCCCACGTATTGCTTACCCAGGTTCCTCCAGTGGTAACTTCTTGCAAAACTGTAATGGAGTGTCACACGAGGACCTTAATTAAAAAAAAAAAATTATATTGCCTTTTAATATTCTGTGTCTGATAAGGCCAACAATAGAAAAGTCTTTGTAGGTTTTTGGTTTTTTTTTTTTTTTTTACAATTTTCTTATTTTTTTTAAGATTTTATTTATTTATTTTAGATTGAGAGATAGAGCACACATGAATGGTGGGGAAGGGCGGAGGGAGAGAATCCCAAGCAGACTCCCCACTGAGTGTGGAGCCTGTCACAGGTCTTGATCTCAAGATCTAGAAATCATGACCTGAGCTGAAACCAAGAGTCAGAGGCTTAACTGACTGAGCCACCCAGGTGCCCTCTGGGCTTTTTTTTTTTTTTTTTTTTTTTTTTATTTTTTTTTTTTTTTTTGTTTTTTTTTTTTTTTTTTTTTTTTTTACAATTTTCTTATTTTTGTTGGTTCTTATTCATGGTGGCTTGCTTCCTTGTGTAGTATATGATTTGTGATGATGAACTGTTTTTACTTGGTTCTGTAAGTAGGGAGATTGATTTTAGCCCTTGGATTGAAGTTGGATTCCATCAGATAGGACTTGTCTTGGATTCTGTCCAGCAGCTTGGGGCACTACCAACCCAAGTCTCCTTTACACTAAATTCCTGGCTGGAGGTATTTGGGGATGACCCAGACAGTACGAATTTCACTTGCAAACCCACATGAAGACTGTGTTGTGGCTGTTTAGAAAGGTGGTCTTCTGGAGATGGTGGGAGTTGGGCTCCCATGTAGTTCATGCCACAAGGGGTTGCATAGGGCAGTGAGCTCAGAAGAGCCCCTTACTGGGTTTAATGCTCTGCTATTACTATCTTAAAATTCTTAATAATTTTGAATGAGGTACCCTGCATTTTCATTTTGCACTGAACCCATCAATTATGAAGCTGGTCATAGGAAGGGGTATGACTCTTTACAGAACCCACCTTTATAGGCTGATATCTCCTATTTTATGGGGCTTTTTTTTTTTTTCTTGTACTCTGTAACTGGCAAGTCCCTTAAACCTTAAAACTCACATTTACTAGTTTGGAAAGAGCAGCTTCTGTGTTCTTCTCACTCCATATTCCTATTATAGGTTTTGTCCTGAATACACTTTACTTTTTTTCCAGGTCATCAATGCTTTTGAGAAGATTATTTCAAATATATATATTTTCGTCATTTCAGTGGAACATTCAAACCAGGTACTTAGTCTCAAATGCTGCTGGAGCAGAAGCCTGGGCAGTACCCAGTACTGACCCCATTTCCCCTTGGAAAAGTTCCCCCAGTTGCACGCCTCTGCTCATAGGATCACCAACCTCCTTCCAGATCATGCTCCATCCCTTCCTCTTTCAAACTCCACATCTGGACAATGCTAATTTGTCTGCAGGCCCAGCGCCAACTATTTCCTCTCCTATATGTTGGTTAAGGCACAGACCCCATCCCCTGATTCCTTCGGGGTTTTGCTGTTTTTGATTCTCAATAAGCCTTTCTTCTCTCAAAAGTCTCTGGTTTTGCAAATCCAAAGCTCTTTCAAAAATTTGTGTTATGAAAATTTTAAATATGTTTAGAACTTGAAAAGAGATAAACACTGACTATTTTTTTTTCTCTTTGCTTTCCTGCTGTAACAATCCTGATCCTTCCTTGTGGAAGGCCACTTCTGAGTCAGTGGGGGTGCTGAGTGTGAGTGCAAGGGAACAACAAAGCAAACCTTGCTCTAGGACTCCCGGTTGTGTCCTACACCACACGTGACTTGAGTCCTCGGGGTCTTTGAGACCAGTTCCACAGCTGGACTGCCTAGTTATAGGAGCAAATAAATTCAGATTTTGAATGTAAGAAGTTTGAGTTGAATCTCTTGCCTTACAAATAAAAGACTCTCAACCAATCCAGTGGTTAACCAGATGTTGGACAACCCTGAACCCATTTCTCAAGAAGTCAAGAGTGGGGTCCCAGTGAGCTCCAATGCCTATTTATTTGGTGGAAAATAGCAACAGGCAAAGCCAGTTTGGGATACTTACAGTGTGTTTTTAGATTTAGCTTTCATTTCAAAAGAGAAGAAATGCCCAAAGGTCAAGCACTGGAAACAGAAAAGTCAGTTGGTACTTCCTGGAAAGCAGAGCAAGACAAACATGGTCCACCAGTTGGTGGCAGCCTAGCTCTACATCAGGCATGTCAAGCTCTTTGTGGGCACACCTAGTGCTGGCTGAGATCTCTGGGCACCAGTAAGAGTTCGTTAAAATGGGATGGGCTGTACTGCTCATTCCTGCTTTCAACCTCGATAAGCTATGTTTATCCATTTTATTAGAAGCATTATCTTAAGTCAAAGTTAAAGGAAAAAGCATCAGCAAAGCATTGTGCTTTTTTTTGTCTTAAAATCCATGTAAATGCTCTGAGAATAGTTTTCTCAATGTTTAGAGAATTCATTCTCCTGTTTTCTTCAGCAGACTTGGGACAAAAAGTCATTTAAAAATCTTTTTTCTGACGTTCTGGATAGCCAACATAAGTCCTTCCCTTTTTTTCAAGATTTGCTTTCCTTTCATTTCTGTTATCTGCTCCAGAGTGAGATCTGCTCCCAGATTTTGAAGGATCCTTCTCATCCTTTGGGTGGTCTGGTGGTTGCTTTGCACCCCTCAAGACAATCTCCTTCTTGGAAACAAAGGTTCCACGGCTCCACCTTCCTTGTTTCCCTCAGAGGCACATTTCCTTTTAGTGTTGAATACAGACTCAGCGTGAGAAACAAGCGTCCTAAAAGATGCTGTAATAGAGAAACATTTGCCATTGTAACCAACCACCAAGAGGACTGTATCAGAGGCTGGCTAATGGCTGCCTCCAGCCACACATCTTGAGGTCATGCTTGGTCCTTAAAGGACTGCCAGAGTGACCAGAGAAAGCCACCATGGCGCCTGTACCACCCTCTGTGGGACCTGCTCCAAGGCCACACACAAGGAGAGTGAAAGCACTTTTGTAATCAGAAACATTATTTTTGAGGCCAAAAAAAATAATCGGTACAATAGTCCTCCCTCAACCAAGACCCCCAGGTGGCTGAAACTGCAAAAGTACTGAACCCTATAGAGACTGTTTTTTCCTGTACGTACATATGATAAACTTTAATTTATAAATTAGGCACAGTGAGAGATTAATAATAGTAATAAAATAGAATAAATACAACTATACACTCTAATAAAAGTCAGGTGATTATGGTCTCTCTTTCTCTCTCAAAATATCCTGCTGTCCTGTACTCACCCTTCTTCTTTTTTGCTTGTAAGATTTTATTTTTAAGTAATCTCTACACCCAATGTGTGAGAGTTGCATGCTCCACTGACTGAGCCAGCCAGGGGCCAGCCCCTCACCCTTCTTCTCATGATGATGTGCGAGGATAACACGTCTGTGTGAGGAGATGAAGTGAGGTGAATGACGTGGGCACTGAGATGTAGCGTTAAGCTACTACTGACCTCCTGACAATACGTCAGAAGGAGGAACATCTACTCCTAGACCACAGTTGACTTTGCATGACTGAAACTGCAGAACACAAAACCATTTCTTACGATTACTGACAAATTGTATTTATTTCTGCCATCTTCTTTGGTGATCGCTTTGTTATGTTTTTCATTTGTTTCTTTTTTTTCTCCTGAGGTGTTTCATATTATTTTTTTTTCACTCTGTACATAATACACTCTACTTTTATTCTTTTAGTGGTTACCTTTAAAATTGTATATATAATTTAACAAAGACTCCGAGTAAAATAAAATACAGATTCTGCTTCCAAAAATGTAGGAATCTTAAAATTTTATACGTCTAACCACTGCCTCTCAGTTGACCTACTATTGTTGTCCAGGATTTTGGTTCTATCTTCTTATTTGGAAAATTGTTATTTTAAAACGTGTTACTAAAAGTGTATAACCTCTCTGTAAGTATGTATTTCATGGATAATTATTCTGTGTTCTATATCTGATAATTCCAATATCTGAAATCTACCAGGGTCTAGAACTGTTTTGTGTGTGTGTGTTTGTGTGGTTCTGGTCAGTCTCACTCATGGTATAATATTCCCTAAAACATCTGGTAGTTTTTTACTATAAGCTCAGATTTGGAATAACCTGTGGGAGCTTGATGGGGGTGTTTCTCTCTGGAGAGGATGTGCGTATGTACCAGGACCAACACTAACTTGGGGTCGCTTCATTTCTAGGTTTAGGGTGTCCCTGACTGCGTGGGTAGTGTGGATAGGAAACCCAGATCCTGGAAAGGGCACGCCTCTGGTTATAGATCCTTAGAGAAGAAGTCATTATTGTCATTTTTTTTTTCCCACCAACAGTTTTTTGTCTGTCTGATTTTGGTGGTGCCTTTTGCTGTAAGGCAGATTTTCCCCAGCCTGCCATTTCATTCCACTGAGAATGTGACAGCTTCAGGTGTCTTGGCTGTATAGGGAGCAGGGAGAGTCTCAGGTTTAGCCCTGCTTCTATGGTTTCTGGTTTTATTATGTGTATTTATTTTTTAAAGATTTATTTATTTATTTTAGAGATGGGGGAGGGGCAGAGGGAGAGAGAGTCTCAAGCAGACTCTGCGCTGAGCGGGGAGCCTGACACGGGACTCAATCCCACAACCCTGAGATCACAACCTGAACGAAAACCAAAAGTCGGATGCTTCACCGACTGCACCACCCAGGTGCCCCTCTGGTTTTTTATTTTTAAGATTTTTGTCCTTTGGGCTTGCCTTCAGATCTTAGAAGTTCAGCAAGGCACGGAAAGGTGTACTTGCTGGAATTTATCCTTCATGTGGACAGTTTGAATGGGATGGCATTTCAGAACATGGCCCTCTCCTCTCCCTCTTAGCTTCTCCAGCCTGGTCTACACTCCCCCGTCCCCTGCGAGGGCTTTGGGCCTGGAAGCAAACACTGAGAGGCTGCATCAGTTCACAGAGAACCGTTTGGATGACAGAGACCTTGAGATAATCACAGAGCCAAAGCCAAGATGGTAAGGAGCACTGAAAACCAAAGAGAAAAAAAAAGAGCAGGAAACCCCTAGCCTAAAGGGCCAGCGCTCCTCTGAGAAAGGTAAGAATGAAATGACACTTCAAAACATTTCAAAGATAATCTCATAGATCGTTTCACAGCATCACCTTACACCACGTAATCAAGAACATCACATTAGCCACATTATGGGTTTTTTTTCCACTTATCAAATAGAAGCAAAAATCAGAATCAGATGAAACACTCAGGTGGATTAGTTGAAGTAACAGCAGAAGGTGCTAGAAGGCTTCAGCATAGCCACAGGACCCCAGTACTGCTGCCGGAGTCCGGAGTAAGCCTACTCTGCAAAACCCACATCAACGCATTGTCCCCATCCTTCCAAAGCCTTGTGTCTCCATCCTCAAGGAGCATATGAATCCTCTCTGCCTCCGACGATGGGATGGCCAACATGCAGCTGACATTTTCTGCTAGAATAAATTGTTGCAAAGGAGTTGTTATGACTTTAACAACAGTTTGCTTCCTAAAAACTTTAACTGTTGTTCCTATTCCAGTTGTCAGGTTTACAAAGTAGAGAGACGATCATAGATGGCCGTCACATTTTACTGTGATCAGTATTGTATTGACCTTCTTCTAAGAAGTAGCAATTCCTGTGTCAAATGGCATTACTTCAAGTCCAACAAGTAGATCCTGTTGGACTTTCAGGATAGTAAATGAAAGCCTATATAGGAGGAATTTATTCTGAAAGATAATTACCCTTGCCTGACAGTCCTCTGTCTTAAGATTAATGAAATGTAAAAGCTACCACTATTTCCAATGAAGATTTCACCGAAAATCACCAGTCAAATAAGAAATCATGTGTCACTTCCATAGCACGTGAAGATTGCAAGTATAATTTTTAAAATAATGAATCATAAAGTAATCTCTCGACATGAGCTATGCAATGTCCTGAACACTTCCGCTGCACTCAGAAATAGTCTACAATGCCTCGCTCGTCAGGATCACTGGCATCGGAAGAGAATGAGCCCCTCTGACAGCGGGCCTAGTCCAGAGTCAGCAAGACACCAGAGAGGTGAGCGATGCCTGGCCGTTGGCCTCGGGAAGCCAGATGGTTCTGGCCAAGCCCTGGGATTGGCACACTGACTCAGACAAGCACAAAAGTGTTCCCAGTCACAGAGACACCTTAGGGTATACACAGGCTCCTGGGGAGGCAAGCGTATGCCTTCACAGAGTTCAGTCTCCCTAGGATATATCTGGGCTTTTGGGGTAATCTAGGAACAACTGAAGCCCAACTTAGAGCCTGAACCCAAACCAGAACTAGTGTCTTTCTGCACACACACACGCGCACACACACACATTCCCAGAGCGTGTTAAACTTCCAGTTCCCGTGCTGTTATTTTATACTTGCCTCTCCACCATCTTTCTCTGCCTCCTCTGTGTCTCCACAGGCTGACCTTTAGATTGCCTCATCAGGGTCCCTTGCCCTTTGGCTTCTTGATGGGTGTGGCCAGTGGAAACACCTGCAGGATATCGGAGATCAGAAAGAGAAAGAGGAAGAGACATTTATTCTCTCGCTCCTTGCCTGTGTTGCCGTGGCTCTTCATTCCATTGTCATAGCTCTAGGCAGGCGATCTGCCTTCTGAGGTTCCCAGCTCTCTCTAGACTCGATAACACAGTTATCTCTCTTTGCCCCGTAAGGACAAGGAGTGTAAAGGCTTCTCTCTCTTGCCAGCTCCTTGGTGCTTCATGTCCTTCGCTGGTTCCCTTAATTCTGCCCCCCACCCCAACGCTTCTTAGTTAAACCCTATGAGGGTGTTGGCTTTCCCATTACTGTCCTGACTGGTATAGACACCTTCCCAAAGATTTGTATGGACTCCAGAAAGTCTTATGGTCACATGTTCACTGCTGCCCAGGCATTTCTGCCTCTTTATAGGTCTAAACAAGAAATAGCTTCTTTACTGGTTTCTAAACAAAGCAAAATTTAAAACATAACAAGGCATTCATGAGTATAGTAGGGTTTGCTGGAAAGTTGGGGGTAATGGGAACTAGTCAACAGGTTAAAAATCCACATTAGTCATGTGTAGCCAAGTGTTTTGGACCATAGACTCTAGAGTCAACTGTATTGACTGAAAGCCATCTCTACCACTTTCTAGCTGCTGTGTGATCTTGGGTAAGTCACCTCATTTCTCTGAACTCAAATTAGTTTCCTCCTTCCTCCCTCCCTCCCTTCCTTCCTCCCTTCCCCCTCTTTTATAAATTGGGGTAGTCATAGCTCCTACCTCCCAGGGTGGTTGTAAGGATTGAACAAGTTAGTATATGCAAAATTCTTAGAGACCTGGCCATAGACATTCCCCAGATTCCTTCTCAGCTGGGTTTCTTGGTTTCTCTCAGGGCTTTTATCAACTTGGCACTCTCCTTTTTCCAATTTCCCATTCCCTTCTTCCTTTCACTTGTTTTCTCCAGGGCCACCCCAAAGGTTGAGGGGTGGAGGGGACAACATTTTTTGCCAGGGCTTTGTCTGTATAAACAATTTGAGTCACTCAGAATCAGCATGTCAGCCCCACACTGGCTCCCCAATCTCATGCAGTTCCATGTGAGAAATACTGAGCAAGATAGTAGATGTGATCCACTTGCCTCCCTTCTGGAACTGGGGCCCAGCCCCAGAGCCCCCAGAAGACCTCATAGGCACAATGTCCCCCATGCTCCTTAGGGCATCTAGTCAACCACATGTGGGGAGTGGGGGGTAGAGGATCAGTGATTGCCCCAAAAAGGAGGAAAAGAGTCCAGAGTCCATGAGGCTCTATAAAAGTCCTAGTCTAGGCTCAGGGCACCCCACCAAGAAGATTCTGCCAACCCCATTAATCCGAGGCACTAGAGGGTGACTTAGATGATTTTGAGGAAGTCAGCAGAGAATGGGGCCTCCTGAGGTGCTGGCCTAGTCTTCTCAGTTCCTTTCTTCTAGGTGTCCCAGGGGGTCTTCTGCCTCTGTAAGACAAAGTAATAGAATGTTCCATAGTCTCACTCCCAGGCTTCTGTGGCCTCACCAATCAAGGTGCCCTGTGGATGAAGAGGACTTCCAGCTCACAGGACCTAATCTCCCTACAAAGCACTTACAGTGATAAACATTTGGTAATGACAAATATGGAAAAATAAGAAGAGAAAAATTACCCCTGATTCTACTTCTATTACCAACCAAGATTGTCTGGCCACATTTAGACATGTGGAACCCTATGCCAATTTAAACAAACAGATCTAAAAGTGCAGATATAGTAGTGTGTTTGTAGTACATAAGACAGAACTCCCAGTGAAATTTGAATGTCAGATCAACAATGAATCATTTTTTAGTATAAGTTTGTTTCATGCAGTATCTGAGACATATTTACACTAAAAAAAATTCTTATTCATCTGAAACTCACATTTAACAGGGCATCCTGTATTTTTATTTGCTAAATCTGACAACCCAAAATACATTACTAAATGAAAAAAGCAAGTTGCCAAACCTGATGTTTAGATTGATCCCATAAATGTAAAGAAAAATTAATCTACACATAAACATGCTTGTTTAGACACAGACAGACATTCAGATAAAAAGCTCCAGAAGACTGTAACAGAACTAGTACCTCTTAGGTTTAGGAAACAGAAGGGAGGGGAGCTTTTACTTTTCACTTGATGCACTTCTATGTTATTTATTTACATTTTTAAGCCTGAGTGTATTTTGTGACAAAGTAATTTATAGGACATAATGAGAGGTGCCTGGTTGGCCCAGTCAGGGGAGCATGTGACTCCTGGTCTCCAGGTCATGAGTTTGAGCCCCATGTTGAGTGTGGAGATCGCTTAAATAAATAAACTTAAAAAAAAAAAAGATGTAATGAATGTAAAGTGGGTGAAAATACTGATGAAATAGATGAACAAGCAAAATGTATAACTGTATATACAATATAATTACATCTGTAATTATTAAAAATCCTATCTGAGAACATACACTAAAAAAAGTTGATGGTTCTAGACAGTTCTAGGGGTTTCCGTGTATAACATCAGTCCACTCAAATGGTAGGTATGTGACTCTGCTGTTTGATTTGCTTTCCCCTCATTTAGATCACTTCCAGTTTACCCAGGGAGAAGGGAAAACTGGAAGTCCACAAAAACGAGAGGGCCTCCTAGATGAGGCTTTGAGCTGTGGGTTCATGGAGCAAGTCCAGTGTGACATCATGTGTTTGATGAGTGCTCACTTTGTACCATAGTATTACCAAGAGTCCCTGAGAGCTAAATGTTCTCTGAAGAGTTGGAAAACTTGGAAGGCCCTTGACACCATTTTATTTTATGTTTTCGTTAAGCTTTTTATTTTAATTCCAGCATTGTTAACTTAACAGTGTTATATTAGTTTCAGGTGTACATACAGTGATTCAACAATTCTATACTTCTCTCAATGCTCATCATGACAAGTGTACTCTTAATCCCCATCACCTATTTCACCGATTCCCTCACCCACCTCCCCTCTGGTAACTATCTGTTTGTTCTCCAAAGTTAAGAGTCTGTTTCTTGGTTTCTCTCTCTCTTTTTTTCCCTTTGCTCATTTGTTTTGTTTCTTAAATCCACAGATGAGTGAAATCATATGATATTTGTCTTTCTCCAACTGACTTATTTCTCTTACCTTTATACTCTCTAGCTCCCTCCATGTTATTGCAAATGGCAAGATTCCATTCCTTTTTGTGGCTGAGTAATATTCCATTGTATATACACCACTTCTTTATCCATTCATCTATCGATGGACACTTGGGCTGCTTCCATAGTTTGGCTATTGTAAACAATACTGCAGTAAACATAGGGGTATATGTATCACTTTGAATTGGGGGGTAAATACCCAATAGTGTGATTACCGAATTGTAGGGCAGTTCTATTTTTAACTTTTTGAGGAACCTCCGTACTGTTTTCCACAGTGGCTAGACCAGTTTGCACTCCTACCAACAGTGCAAAAGGATACCTTTTTCTCCACATCCTTACCAACACTTATTGTTTCTTGTGCTTTTGATTTTAGCCATTCTGACAGGGGTGAGGTCATATCTCATTGTAGTTTTGATTTGCATTTCCCTGATGATGAGTGATGCAGAGTATCTTTTCATATGTCTGTTGGCCTTCTGGATGTCTTCTTTGGAGAAATGTCTATTCATGGCTTCTGGCCATTTTTTAATGGAATTATTAGTTTTTTGGGTGTTGAGTTGTATCAGTTCTTTATATATTTTGGATACTAACCCTTTATTGGATATGTCATTTGCAAATATCTTCTTCCATTCAGGAGATTGCCTTTTAGCTTTATTGATTGTTTTCTTTGCTGTACAGAAGCTTTTTATTTTGAAGCAGTCCCAATAGTTTATTTTTGTTTTTGTTTCCCTTACTTCAGGAGACACATCTAGGAAGATGTTGTTAGGGCCAATGTCAGAAAAATTACTCCCTATGTACTTTTTAAAGATTTTTATGGCTTCAGGTCTTGAATTTAGGTATTTCCTCCATTTTGAATGTATTTTTGTGTATGGTGTAAGAAACTGGTCCAGTTTTATTCTTCTGCATGTAGCTGTCCTGTTTTCCCAACACCATTTGTTGAAGAGACTTTTTCTCATTGTATTTTCTTTCCTTCTCTGTTGAAGTTTAATTGGTCATATAACTGTGGGTTTATTTCTGGGCTCTCTGTTCTGTTCTATTGATCTATGTGACTATTTTTTGATAGTATCACATGGTTTTGATTACTACAGCTTTGTAGTATAACTTGTAGTCTGAAATTGTGGTAGCTCCAGTTTTGCTTTTCTTTTTCAAGATTGCTTTGGCTATTTGGGATCTTCTCCAGTTCCATACAAATTTTAGGATTGTTTGCTCTAGCTCTGAGAAAAATGCATTGGTATTTTGATAGGGATTGCATTAAATGTGTAGATTGCTTTGGGTAGTATAGACATTTTAACAATATTTCTTCTTCCAACCCAAGAGCATAGAATGTCTTTCCATTTTTTTGTGTCGTCTTCAATTTCTTTCATCAGAGTTTTATAGTTTTCAGAGTATAGGTCTTTCACCTCATTGGTTAAGTTTATTCCTGGTATTTTACTATTTTTGGTGCAATTGTAAATGGGATTGCTTTCTTAATTTTACTTTCTGCTGCTTCATTATTAGTGTATAGAAATGCAATGGATTTCTGTACATTTATTCTATATCCTGCAACTTTACTGAATTCATTTATAAGTTCTATCTAGCAGATGGATAGATGATAGATAGATAGATAGATAGATAGATAGATAGATAGATAGATAGATAGTTTTGGTGGAGCGTTTAGGGTTTTCCCTTTAACACTATTTCAAAAGCCTGTGGTTTATGAAAAGGTTTTAAATTGTGTTCCTAAGACACCAAGGGCTTTGTTATATATAGGAAGCATTATGTAAAACTTCAGAACATTAGCCTGTATCTGATACTGGCAATTTTACACATATAACTTAATCGCTATAGATGGCACATAGCTATGAACTTGACCAATTGAGCTTTTTGGTAAAAATCATGCCTTCAAACTTTTCCAATCTGTATGTTTCTCATCCTACTTGATAACATACTTTAATTTTTTGAATCCTCTCCCCATCCTGCCCCTCAAAATAGGTTGTCAGGCAGACCATTTGTTCCCTTTGATTCTATTTTTAGAGTGGCTTTCCTTTGGACAGGGTCATTGGAGCAGCTGCAAGGCTGATGTCTGTTAATCTGTGGCAAAAAAAAAAGAAGAGACAGAAAAGATAAGACCTTCCCTAATGAGGGGATACCAACACCCTCCCCGAGCCACTCCCAATGAAGCTCTAAGCAGGCGAGCCCTGCTGGTCAAGAGATGTAGGGTCCTTTTCTCCTGAACCAGTTGGTGCTGGATTGGGGGATATTTATAATAAATATGTGGCTATGAAAAAGGAACTGGACTAATTTATAGCCATTAACATTAAAAATTACTTTTTTAGGATACATCATCAGAAAGTATTAAAGAATAGAAGGGGAGAATTTATGTATGCCTTTGCTAGGTTAATCAAGGAGGAGTCAAATATATGTTCTGCTCTCAAGGAGTGAATAGGTTGAGACACAAGGTAGCAAGTGATGAATTTTATATGTAACACCTAATATTTTTGCATGCCAACCATGTGCCGTCACTCCCCTAAGCACCTGAACCCATTTTAGCTCATCTTCCCAACCACTCTGTGAAGTAGGTTGCTGGGAAAACAGACAAGAACAGCAAGAATCAAGCAATTTCCAGGAGATGAAGTGACATTAAAAATGTGAAATTTCATTTCTTCATTTCCAAGCCATAGGCTACGTAAATGAATTCTAAATACCAGCTAGTTGGAAGCTCAGGGGAAAGGAGGACATGTGTCCACTTGCTGGGTATCCCGTAACCCGACCTGCTCCTTCCTCGTGCCAGCAGCAGCCCCAGCAGGCTGCCTGTGCCCCCGTGCTCTGCCCCCAGGATCCAAGACTGTTCGGGGCACTTCCCTCAAATGGCCATGAGCAGTGCATCTGTTGACGTTTCTGAGATGAGGGACAGAAGTAAAGGGTCAGTCTGGAGCCAGAGAGGCAGGTAGCCAGTGAAGGTTGCTTCAGAAGAGGTAACATGTTTAGCTCCAATTCAAAGTCCACAGTAAGCTATTTTTACGCCTGGCTACCTTAAAGGAACCTTATTTCTGCCCAGAGAGTAACGCAGACTCGGAGAATCTGGCTCACATAATGTGACCTCAAATTGTATTAAAATGCTTTCAACTCATGAATGGCTTTAGGTCAGAGTTGTCAGATAATGAGCCCATCCATAGGCCTCCTCTCTATGGATGGTATTGTTTTTAGATTCTGCTTCCCAGGTAAAGCTGAGCAAGAAATTAGGGGCAGAGACCCTGCCTCTGGTCCCCGGTATCCCCCAAGGCACGTGGCTGCGCTGAGACACATAGTGTAAGTTCAATACATTGTGGCTGAATTTATCCCTGAGACATAAATGTTAATTCATTATGGTGTGTCCTCATGTTAGAAGGGGAATCAAAAAGACAGTAGCATAGAGGATGTATTCCATTTTTCCTGGTTGGCAGGCAGAGAGTGAAAATTTCCCTTTACACTCTTCCCCCTCCGGAGCCTGCCATCTGTCCTGGAATATCGTCATTCATGCAGGGTTACCCCAGCGAGCCTTTTTAGACAGTGTTTTGTCATGAACTATAAGTAGCAGTGATCCAAAAGAGAGCTTAGAGATAAGTTTACTCCTCATCCCTCCCCCACCGACACGAGCAGTTCTGTACAGAAACACGGTGCTTGCTCGTGTAGCTGGAGAACACCCCACACAAGTGCTTTTTCAAGTCGTTCACCCAGCTTATGGACGTCACCCACCAGCGGCACCATACCCACTGTTCACGAAGGATCTGTTGAGCAGCCTGCGTGGGCAAGCAATTATGGGAGGCACAGGATGAGTAAAATACAGACATTTCCCCACGGGACATACAAAACAGCAGGAGAAATAAAACACACAATTGCAATACAAAGCAAGAAGTGATAAAGTGCTGGAAGAAAGATACACACACAGTGATCTAGGATAGGACATAGGAGCTCCTGCTGGAGAACAATCCCCGTGATTGGGAGTCGAGGGGAAGAACGCCCTAGAGGCTCTTGAGCCAGGCCAAACCAAAAGGTGGGATTAGCCCTGTGCAGTCAGGACCTAGCAGGGAACAGCGGAAGTCGAGGCATAAGGTTGGGAATCACATGGACGTGGTCAGGAAATAGTGAGCAAGTAATTTGGTGTCATCAGCATCAGCGTCCATCAAGGGGAATAAGAGGAAATTAAAGTTAGACTCGTGTCAGATCAGGAACCACATCAAATTACAGGCTACACAGTCGCCTTACTCCAGGGGCCAGTGTTTGGTGCTCAGCAGTGGCATTCAAGCTGCATTTGAAGAAGTCTGACCACCACAGGCCCTCCGGGAGGCAGCTGCGTGAACCCACCTCTGGGTGCTTCCCATGTGGAGCCAGAGAGCAGGGGAGCTTCGGGGCACAGTGCAGAGTCGGAAAGGGTAGAGTGACGTCTGGCGGGGCACGTGGAAGATGTCCAGCCCGGCAGATCCTGTAGCCCCATGTCACAGGTGAGCAAATGGAGGCACGAGAGACCATGTTGTCGAAGGCCGAGTGCACTGTCGACTACCAGAGGCAGGATTCGAACTCAGGTGTGCATGACTTCAAAGCTGGCATTCTTGAATGGTCTTAGCCTTGACCTCCTTGCAGAAGTGTTGACATCCATTTGACAACACAGACATGCAGCTTAATTCCTATGGCCCCCGCTCCATTTCAGCAACCAAACTTTGGGTCATGCTGGCAGAAGATCCAGAGTGTTGGCAAATATGACTGTAAAGTGACAAGCTGGGTCCCAGGCTTGGTAAAGAAAAAAGAGAATCCAGAAAGGTGCCGGACATCTATAAAAATAATGAGGGGTTCAGGGACCGGAAGATGAAAAAAGAAATAATAATTATAATAATTTCATTTTGGTAAGTGCTAGTCAATATTGGAACACTTTATTTATCTGAATTTTCACAGCGGCTGATTGAAATGGGTATAATTAATATCATCCCTGGCACAGAGAGGTTCATTAACTTGCCCAAGTTCACACAGCCAAGAGAGTGGCAGAGGCAGGATACAAAGCCAGGTATTTCCGACTTTAGAGTCTGTGCACAGAACCTTCACAAACTGTCTCTTTGAAAGATGTCAAATAACCATAAAGAAAAGACACAGACTCTCTAAATATGAAATAAGACTCTAGGATTTTGGAGGCTTGTGCTTATTGCAAAATCATGTAGCCCATGGCTATCTAGAGATGGGTTTTTCCAAGGTAACCATTCATTCTTTATGTTGGATCAAAGTTTGCTTCTTTTCAATTTGCCTCCACAAACATACCCCCCAGGGCCTCTCCACCAGGACACTGTTGTTAGTGCTGGCCACTGCTCAAACCCACCTGCCTCCCGGGTCTGCCTCCTTCCTCCCATTCCTGGAACCGAGCAATCATGCTGCTGGCACTTTGGGGCTAGCAGCAAAAAGACTGAGTTTCTTGAAGCAGGAATTTCAAGGGTCCACTTAGGCATGCCCCTCTTGTCTTCAATAATAGCATTTTCCTCTCGGTGACTTCAAAACTTTGAATTTGGAAAGTTTCATGTCATCTCTCTATTGTGGATAGGGACAGTCGACACTGAGGCATACCTGGTCTTAGTTCTTTATTCATATTAGCTTCTTTATCCCCAGAAATAACCTGATGAGATGATACTATTGTTATCTCCGATTTGCAGGTAAGGAAACAGGTTCAGGGAAGTTACCTTATCTCTTGTCCCCTGGTCACGTAAATGTTGGAAACAGGCAGAATCGGTTCTCGACTCTGTGAGTTGAGTTAGGGCTCATTTACGGTTTACTGGAGCCCCGGGGAGACCCATGATGCTGAATATTAACATGATTGTATCTCTGCTCAAGGGATGGTTGGTAGTCCTCATTTTGGATGACATGCCCATATGTGTGGAACCACATTTTACTCACTTTTGAAAGTCACAGTCGTAGACCTGAGGGCTTATAATCCATCTACCCGTGGCACCATATTATATGAGACAGGAAAACTGACCCGTATCACTTGCAGGCAAGAGCAGCACAGTGTCCAAGCTGCCATGTTGCAAAACCACATTACCTAAGACAGTAGCTTCAATAGCAAGATCCACAAGACACCGTGTGGTTGAGATTTGTCTCTTAAATCTCCACGTTCTTAGCAAATGGCATTATCCTATGTGGAATCAACTCAGATATTGACCAAAATAACAATGTTTTATTTTTATTTTTACTTTGTTATGGACAGAGGCAGAAAAAAAATCTATTCGGATAAAAAAAACTGATTTGCATACTCCGAAAGAAAAATTAAGAGGAAGAGAAAAGAAGTAACAACCTCCCATGCGTCAAATTCTTCATTGTGCAAAGTTAAATAACACTGTCTTAGTGCCCTCATCTGATTATTTCCTTAGTATACCTTCCTGGAAGTAGAACTGCTGTGTCAAAGGGTATGATGGGAAGGTTTATGCAGTTGACCCTTGAACAACAGGTTTGAAACATGCAGGTCCACTTATATGCAGATTTTTTACAGCACTGAAAATGTGTTTTCTCTTCCTTATGGTTTTATTAATAACATTTTCTTTTCTCTAGCTTACTTTATCCTAAGAATTCAGTATCTAATGCAGATAGCATACAAAATATGTGTTAATTGAGTGTTTTCATGATCAGTAAGGCTTCTGATCAACAGAAAGCTATTAGTAGTTAAGTTGTTGGGGAGTCAAAAGTTATACTGGATTTTCCACTGTGGGGGTGGTGGGTGCTCCTAACCCCCCTCACCCACAGTGCACAAGTGTCAACTATAACACACTTCACCAAAGTGTCCTCCAGAAAGGTGTCTCCCGGCATTCCAGAAGAGCTCTGCTTGCCCACACTCACCTGGGCTGGTATTATCCAGATGTTTTTGAATTTTGGCCCTGGAATGTGTTCAGATTCTGCTTGGTCTGTTTTTCTTTACTCTGGGGGTCTGCAATGCACACAGTCTAGCCCCACCTGCCACTCTGATCCCATTTTATACTCTAGTTCATCAGGGCTCAGCTCCAGCTACAAGGGTCTCCTTGCATTTCCTTCAACATCTCCTGCCTCCACACCATCTTTGCACATGCTGCTCTCCTCCTGGAATCTTTCTCCCCAGGCTCTGCCTGGTAGACTTGTACTTTTCCATCAGCTGTGCACTTGACCACCTCTTTCTCAGGAATGCCATCCCTCTTACCCACATGAAGATCAGACCTGTGTGAAGTGCCCTTCAAAGTACCTCTCGGGTGAAACTTAACCCACTATGTAGTTAACTTATTAGGGTTCTATCTCCACAACTAAATTGTAGCCCTATGAACCCATCATGTTCTATTATTGTTGTTTCCTGTTGTATTCTTAGCCTATAAGTGCCTAGGGCATGCTAGATACCCAACAAATAATATTTGAATAAATGAATTAATGAATATTAACAAACAAATAGAACTTACCTGAAGCCGCTGTTACACAGGGAGCATAAGTTAAACCTCACTAAATTGATTGATTGATGAAACCCTGAAGAGTCTCAGAGATTTTTTTCATTTGAAGAGTTCTCCCTTTAATTACTTGGAACCATTCTGATTCCTCTCACTATATCCCTCCTTGACATTAATACCTAAACCATGGACTTCCTTCCTAACACAATGACAAATTCTGGGATCCCATCCCAGTGACCGGGCATGACCTCTTTCCAGAGTATTTGACCATCTTCCTGGCTCAGATATAATCTGTCAGAGCGTAGAGTCCAAATAAAGAAAACAACGGTGTGTGTGTAGAGACTGGTGAGTACATAGCACTAGCCAACAAACCAACCCCCTCTTCTCCTCACCATCTCCTGAGTGATTTTCTGCCTGAGCAGTCACTTATTTGTCAAACCCTGAGCATGGCTTCTGTAGAAGGAGATGGTGACATAGATTTAGAAGCAACCCAGTGGCTTTTTCCATCATTTCTCCCATCAGAGGAGATCTACTCAACACTGGACCACAATTCAAGGTCATTATATATTTGGTATAACCTGAGAACAAACCAGATTCTAGGCTTTATGCAGGGGACTCACTGACTGCCCGTAGGCTGAATCCAAGCCCATAAAAAGCTTCTGTTTGTACAGAACAGCGTGTAAACAGATGTGAATGTCTGCAGGCAGGGCGTGCCCTCTCTGGCCTGTCCCACATCAGCGCTGCCCTACAGAGCAGCCGGCACCCCCTTCTCATGCACATTGCCCATCAGGGAGCCCCTGGGATAGAACGCAGCAGATTATACTAATTTTCCCACTGCTGATAACAGTGACTACTCTTCCCACACGTATGTTTTCCTTCATGGGTTATTGTGAAATCTTTGTACCTATCCCTATTATTTTGAGAGGTCTTATGATATTTTCTATCCAGTCTTTCCTCCCACCTTTCATCATACGTCCCTTTCTACTGTTCACTTGGCCACAAAATCCAACTGTTTTGGAGCCTGGCCCTGTCCATGGTTTTTGTAGAGAGGGCGCCAGCTTGAATCATGAGACGAGACTTTATTCTGGACTCTGCCCCTGATAAGCCATGTGATGTTGGGCAAGTCACCTTGGAGCCCCAGCCCCCACTTGCCCATCCCAAAGTAAAGAAACGGGAATAGATGACCTCGCTTTCCTATCGACTGTCACATGTTACACTTGTGTGATTTTTTTTTTCTTGATCCTAATCCAAATAGAAGGAAATGTCAGGAGAAGAGTAACATTCACTTTATTTACTCAACAATTATTAGTTGAACAGTAAGTGCTGGGGATAGATCGGTGAGGAAGACAGATGAAGTCACTGTCTCTGCTAGAGGGAGAGAGTAAGCAAGTAAACACAGATGGCCAGATGGCAGTACATGCAATAAAAGCATGGTCACTTCATAAAGAGCCACTGGGTAGTGACTAATGAGACCAGGGAGGGCATCTCTAAGAAGATGACATCTGGGCTGTGACCTGAGAGAGGGGAAGTCGTGAGCCGCAAGAGGAACTGTCAAGGCAGAGGGGACAGCAAGCGCAAAGGCCGCGAGGCACATTTGAGGGCGAAAAGCAGGCCAATGTGTCTGAAGAGTCCCAAGCGAAGGGATAGAAGGTACAAGGAGAGGGGAGGGAAGGAGGAGAGGTCAGGTGATAAAGGGCCTTGCAGGCTCAGATGAGCGCGGTGCTCTGAAGGGTTGTAAGCAGCGCAGTGTCATGGGACAGTCCCTGAGGCTGCTGACCGGGGTGTGAGTGGGAGGCTCGTCAGCACCACTGGAGCTGTCTGGGGTCGTGCAGGTGGAGAAAGAAGCAAATCTGGTTCGGTCTTGGTGGTGGGCCTGGCAGGTGGTGGGCCTGGCAGGACTTGCTGACAGGCTGCGGAGATGCAGGAATTCAGAAGCACCCTTGGGATTTTGGATTGAGCGGCCAAATGGCCACCGTGTCACAGAGCTGGTGTTAGGAGATCCCCAATCACAAGCATGAAATCTAGCAACCCTTCCAAGTCTTCTCCTAACATCTCCCTGCTCACCTTATAAACACCAGTTAAGACAGCTTTGTTCTTCCATTCAGCACATAGTTATTAATTGCTTACTACAAGCTACTTTTAAAGTAACATGGCTGTTTGGTTAATTTTAGTATGGTTGGTTTAAACAGCTTAAATTGGAGCCCACTTACTCAGTAATCTAAGCTACTGATGAGATGAATTCTTTTCTTAGCATTGGCAGGCTATTTGCAACCAATGAAGATGCCTCAGCTTCATGCCAGCTGTAAGAAAATAGTTTTGGTTCTCAATTTGTAGTATTCTAGAAATTCTCAGGAGATAGCCAAGATGAGGCTTGGGAATGTCTTACCCTTGTCAGACTCTGTCCAGTGGCACAGCTCAGCTCTGCACTGAAAATTTCGCTTGCTAGAGAGGAAAGGCACGCAGTCAGAGGACTCCTCTGGTGTCTGTCATGGTGTCTGTTAGTAAGCGATGTACTCAGTCTGATCAGCTCCTTAGAACTGATTGTGGGCGCAGGTCTGAGTATGCTCTGCACAGTGGGTTTTTTATTTATTTTTTTTTAAGATGTGTTTATTTATTTTAGAGAGAGAGTGCATGAGCGGGTAGAGGGGCAGGGGGAGGCAAAGAGAGAGAATTCTCAAGCTGACTCCCTGCTGAGCACAGAGCCCGCCAGAGTGGGAGGGGCAGGCTCGATCCTTGGACCCTGAGATCAAGACCTGAGCCAAAAGCAAGAGTCGTCCACTTAACCCAATTAACCCAGGCACCTCACGCACAGTGTTTTTAAATATTCAAACCTGCAGCTGAGATCGCCAACTTAGTAAAAGCTCCAGTCTTAAGGGGTTATACTGATGAATTATCTGAGACCCTTCATAACTGGGGCAAAAGAAAAGCAAAGCCTGGTTAGCTGTCTTGAAGGGAAAAGAAATGAAACCTTGACCAACTCCTGACCAATTTGGGTCCTAAAACTCGTAAATTTGGTTGTTTTATTCCACTCACGAACCCTGACTTATTCAAGTGCATAAATATTCCGCTTTCTGAGGATGATCATTCTAAGAGGCCTCAGATAAACAGGTGCAAAGTCGTTTACTGAGCTTGGCTCACTTCCAAATGCCGGAAGCCTCATCTAGACTTTGGACATTTTCAGTTGCCATTTGTGGATATTTCTGCTCATTCCCACATTAGCAAGGGTGGAATCCCAAGCTCACGTCCCAAGTTCACTCCCAGCATTGCTGCCTTGAATGGCTGCAGCTGTCCTGGAAAGTCGTCTACTTTTCATGGCTTGAGGGACTCACAAAGACTTCCTCACACTCCAGATCCCACCTTCCAATACTCCGCAAATGATGCCTATTAGACCCGAGTGATAAGGCATCAGGTAGATGCTTTTTCCCGTTGTAGGGAATTTTGCGGAGGCCCGAAGGAAAGGGGAAAAGTCATTCCCACATGCAGCAGCTGGAGTCAGCCACCTCCCCACAGGGTTGTTGGAGAAGCACCCATTCGAGAACTGGAAGTTCTGCTCCTGAACCTATCCACCTCTACCCCCATTTGTTACAGGATGACCAGGTGGGAGAAGGGAAGTTGGTCTCCTCTCCCCAAACTCTGGACAGGAAGGGAGTCTTGCCTCTCTTTTCCTCTGTGTAAATCTATCCACCCCAGGCTGGTGGGGCTGAGGGGGGCAGTAGAAGGGCACCCTAGACACCCACCATTTGGCATGAGTATCCCTTGGAGGGAGGGGAACGTGGAAGGAGGGTCCCTAGCACTGGCTGCCTCTCTGACAGCCCTCCCCAGAGAGAGCCACCTGCTGGACGAGGGCTTGCTGCTCCCTCTGCCTGCAGTCCTGCTTTATGTACGGCTCCTTCTGGCCATTCATCGCTCAGTTCAGACATCATCTCTTCAGGGAGGCCTCTGCCCTCTGGATCTTATGCTCCAGAACAAGAGTATTCATTCAGTTGGGGGAAAGCATGGAGCATCTTGGAAAGTGCATCTAGGGTGTTCATTTTATTACAATAGAGATGGCCTCAATTGGAGGCTCAGTTGGAGGCCTGGAAAACATAGCTCTTAGGATATCGGGCTTCTTCCCAGATGTCTGGGAAGTAGGAGAGTGGAAAGTACCTCAGATAAAGGAAGTACTTACAGATATTTCCGTTCGAAGATTCAAATAATTTAAATACTAAAGAAAGTAGGGAGGATTATTAAACAATTCATAGGTCAGGACCTCTCCATTCCCACCGCCAGCGGTTTTGCACGTGGGGAGAGATGAGTGATATCTGCTGCCAGAAAAATGTTTTATCTTACCGAGAAGCTGAAATCGCCTTGGCCAGAATGAAATACTTCTTAGTGCTGTTATTTTGTGTAGACAAGTGAAATATCTGGTGGTTTTTTTGTCTGACTCCTTAAGGACACTCTTGAGGCTAAAATTTTTGAAGGTAAGCTTCTCAGGCCCAACCTTCCAGGTGACGTTGGCTTTGTGCTATTGTAACTTTAGTGTTTGGTGGCAGTTAAAGATGAGACAAGCCCCACTGAAGAAGACCTTTTCCGTAAACTCTGTCATCTCTCAAGCACATACATGAACTCCATGTACACGTTGGTGTTCTGATCGTGTCACGTCACTGCGTTGTGTTGTCATTGCATCCCACAAATGCTAATCACATCATGCATGGTTTCTATGGACAGTTTAACACGGTTTGGATATCACTGAGATTGTTTTGTGTTGGTGGCAAGAAGGCAAGCCATGGTCAGTAGTGCAAGTCACAGGAGTGTGCGTGTGGGGAAGAGTTTTATAGATTACATAGTTACAGAAGACAATTCAGTATGTATGTGCAACTATGGATTTGGAAATAATGCACACCTGCGTGTTCAAGTGTGAACCTGTCAACTGTTCTTTGTGGTACGGGTCAATATGATGGTCACTTTATATGCCTGTTCCGCAAGTAAGGCACATTTTAGTCCTTTTTCTCATTCATTGGCTTCCCCCCCATCTATTATTTTGTGTAGACTATAAAGTAATCATCAATGATAATGAACAAGATAAAGAACAGGAGCTAATCAGTTGCATGAGAGACTTAAAAAAAATGCCTACACTTTTGAGTGTGCCTAAGTTTTTCCATGACTGGTTTCTTCCTAATACACATTAATACACAGTAATTCGGAATCTAGGTTCTGTACTGAGTGTGATGGTCAATTCCTACTGACTCGGTGGACTATTATTTCAACGTTGGCATTTTGATTTCATTTGTAATACGAGGGAGGCCAAAAGAAGATTCGGATAATACACACATGACTAATTTATTTAAAATATGCTTAGAATCTACCAGATTCTTCAAAAAGCATTCCTAAGCTACTTGCAGATGAATGGGGAAAAGGTGGAGTATCTTACTTTTTGCTCCTTGCATGACAGCCATGCAAGCATTTTGGTACAATGCAAACTACTAATTTGGCTGGCGTTCCAGGTTAAACAAATTAGATTACTTGGTGCGGTCACTCTCTGTCATATGCCTGGTTAAATCCTACCCTACGCTGCACTTCCTTATCCCCCTTTCCTCTGTTTTCTTTTTCTACGTAGCATCGATCACCATTCTCCCTCTGCCTGCCGCTCCCCCTGCTCGTGCTCTCTCTCTCTGACAAATAAATAGAGGGAAAAAAAAGAAAGAAAAGAAAATACTGTTCCTCAGACTCCAAAGTTCAGTTCCAGACATTGGACTTAAAATGACTTTACTAAGGTGTAGGTCCCCGCGGAGGCCAAGGACGGGACAGCTGCCCTAGTTCAGTGCAGCGTCAATGCCGTTGATAAGACAGTCTGTATTCTCCAGCTGGCTTTTGTTACCTGATAGAGAAATCAGAAAGATGGTTGGAAAATATGTAGCTCTGATCAAAAAACAGTTTAATGCAGTGATTAGAATTTAATTCCTGATATGTCACTTCACCCTTGGTAACGTAATGGAAGGGTCCTTTGACTGCCTGGGCATGCAAAGGTCACACTGATGACCAGTCTGATTAGAAGCCAGACCATCCCAGGAGAACTCCAAATGTTGCCTCTCCTTACTTTGCAGCCCAAGCCTACTGTCACCCTCAGGCCTCTGAACACACATCCTATTGATTGCTTCCTGCTTCACTTCACCAACATTCCAGGATCCTTGTTTCTAACATGAGTCCAGGACCCTGCCTTCAGTTCTTCATGGCTCCCTTTCCTTGAATGCTTGCTATTAGTGTTCTTGACCTTGGGCCACACCTCATTGTACATAAATTCAGAACTTGGACTTCTTTTTTTTGACATTGCATACGCAGAAGGAAGAAATATTGTTGAAAGAAATAAAAGTACTTTGAGGCCAGACTGACTTGGACTGTAATTCAAGCCCCACATTTGCTAGCCCAGCAGACTTAGAACCCTTTTTTTTTCCCTTGTGAAATGGGGAAAATACCTCCTCCCGTCCTGCTCACTTGCTGGGACTGGATGAAACACTGAGTAAGCAAAGGTCTGTGGCAGTGCTGAGACTTTCTGGGCTCTCAGTAATCTTAGCCTTTTTTCTCCGAGCTGCCTGCATGATTTTCTAGACCAGCAAACTATTTCTGCAAAGGAGCAAAGGGTAAATATTTTTGGCTTTTCTGTACAGATGCTGTCGCAACCAGTCACGCAGGCCAGTAAAGCTCATTAGCTATGTAAATTGGCACCCGGGTTGTCCATGAGCATTGCATTCCACAATCAAACTGCAACCCAATACTAGAATTACTGTAATTCAGTCACTAAGAAGGTCTCTGACTCTTTCTGTTTCTCTCATAAGTCTCAGGCACAAATAAAAATTAAGCAGTTCCTTTCTACCTCATTCTGCTTTTAATTTAGAGGAAAATCTACAATGGCTCTGGGATGGCATCAATTTTCCTGAAATCTGTCTAGCTTTACAATCTTAGGAATAAATTGCTGGTATATAAGCTTTCTTTCTTTCTTTCTTTCTTTCTTTCTTTCTTTCTTTCTTTCTTTCTTTCTTTTTTAAAGATTTTATGTATTTATTTGAGAGAGACAGAGCACAACCTGGGGGGAAGGGCAGAGGGAGAAGGAGAAGCAGACTCCTGACTGAGCAGGGACCCCTACTCAGGGCTTGATCCCAGGACCCTGAGATCATGACCTGAGCCGAAGGCAGATGCTTAACTGACGAAGCCACCCAGGCGCCCCTGTAAGTTTTGTACGACTCACAGAATAACTCCTTCTTGTGGCAACACAAAAGTGGGGGGAATAAAGTTACTCCAGGCATATTTTAACCGTGAATCCAAAGTGGCTAGAAAAATTATCAGAGAAAGGAAAGCATGTCTATATGCCTTTTAAGATTTATACAAACTTTTACAGAAAACAAAAAAACCACAAGAGCTTGCAGAAGAGTATAACTTGACTTTTCACCTTTTAAAGAGCCTGAGCAGATAAAAGTCTGGTTGCGCAATGCCTCCTCCTCCAGGCTCAGCTACAAAGTAACCCTAGCTGATCTGAGATCATCAGCAACTACCACAGCATTTCTTTCTTCCTTCCTGGCTATACAATTCATCAAGGCTAGTGAATAGTCCGGGAGATGTCACCGTGCAAAGAAGAATGATGATGTCTTAGGCTTAATATAATGATAAGTAAGAAGCAGGGAGGGCAGTGTCATAGAAGCTATCTACCAAGCAAGTACTCGGTGCCGTGTATCCTCTAAAAGAATCCTTCAGGATAGATTGTCCCCATTTTACATGTAAAAATGCGAAAAGGTTCAGGACTCCTGGGCGGCTCCGTTGGTTAAACATCTGCTTTCGGCTCAGGTCGTGATCCCAGTGTCCTGGGATCGAGCCCCATTTGGTCTCCTTCCTAAGCAGGGAGCCTGCTTCTCCCTCTGCCCACTGCTCCCCCTGCTTGTGCTCTCTCTCTGACAAATAGATAAAATCTTTTTTAAAAAAATTAAAAATAAAAATATGAAGGCTCAGAGAGTTTATAATTCTTCTTCCCAAATTCATCTAAATGGTAGGCATCAAGCTGGACTTGAAATCCTCAAATTCTCAGCTATAAATGATCATTCTGCTTGTACAACAATAAAGATGCCCTTTCAAAGACAAGGAAAGAATTAAATATGTAGTACCTTGGGAAATCCTACCCTTTCTTTACTTTGTTTTCTGATTAGAACTGATTTTACTTGATCATCAGCCTTCAAGAAAACAATGTCTTTAATTCAGTCGTTCCTAATGAATTCTGTTTAAATAACTGTTTCAGCTACATTGGGGGTTATACAGGCTGTCTGAACTAGTCTGAAAATCTGTCCACCCTTTAAACTTATTTTCCCAATGATAAGTCCACCAAATTGCTGATCACTTATTAATACTCACTTAGAGTAATGTTCAATTACATGTTATGGATTTCCAATGTCAGTGAGCAAGTATCCCAGAGTGTTACATAAAGTATTAAAATTTCTGTATTACATTTACATCCATTCATTTTTATTAGACTTAATAGTTCTGAATGGCTGTGGCTTATGAGTAGGAAGGATGGGACAGAAAGTTAAGATCAATATAAATCTCGGCTTTGGCTATACCAGGAAATCACCCAGGGAGTTTTTTGGTTTTTTTTTTGTTTTGTTTTTTAAGATTTATTTATTTATTTTAGAGAGAGAGGGGAGGGGCAGAGGGAGAGGAAGAGAATCTCAAGCCAACTCCACATTGAGTGCAGAGCTGGCTGCGGGGCTTGATCTCTCGAACCTGAGGTCATGATCTGAACTGAACCAAGATTCAGACGCTTAACCAACTGAGCCACTCAGGTACCCTGACACCTGGGGAACTTTAAAATGCACAATGTCTGGGGTCTATTGCTTAGAGATTCTGATATAATTTGAATTAAAGCCTTGCTATCAGGTATCAAGCTTCCTGGGTAGTTCTAAAAAGTAGCCAAGATTAAGAAGAAATAAAAAAGAAACAACAATAAAAAATACTTTGTAGAAAAAGCAATACCCCATAGAAAGTACAACACTAGGTGGGGACCCTGATGTAAACTATGGACTTTGGGTGCTTACCATGTGTCAGTGTAGGTTTTTCAATTGTAGCAAATGCGCCACTCTGGTGGGGGCTGGTGATAAAGAGAGGGAGGCATATGTGAGGGCAGGAGACATAAGGAAAATCTCTGTACCTTCTTCTCAGTGTTGTTGTGAACCTAACTAAAACTGCTCTAAAAGTAAAGAAGGCTTTAATTTTAAAAAGCATACAAAATAAATATTTTGAAAAGAATTTCTTCTTTAATTTGGTTATAGGAAATGTCAACATATATGGAAATATGTCTAGGAAAATATTTAGTCAAGGTGATAATGTAAGCAGCTCTTTTAATTCTAAAGACTTTTTATGTGATACATGAAAGCACGCTTTTGAAAAGTCATACCTACGTGTGCCAGAACTTTCTAAGTGTCTTACGCCTGCTTTTCATGTAACCAAAATCATACTTTAAGGAAAATGTATGGCTTGTAGGTGTATATATTGGAAAATAAGGAAAACTGAAAATAAATGATTATAGCACAAAACTCCAGAAACCAAAAAATAACAAAGAAAATCAAAGAGAAAAGATAATGAAAGAAGGAAACAATGAAGATAAAGGCAGAAACCAAATAGGAAATCTAAAGAAAAAATGAATAGTAATAAAAAATGAAAAGTTGAGGGGTGCCTAGCCGGCTCAGTCAGTAGAGTGTGTGACTCTTGATCTCAGGGTCACGAGTTCAAGCCCCATGTTGGGTGTAGAGCCTACTTAAAAAAAATAAATAAATGTCTTTAAAAAAAAAGTTGAAAAGAAAAGTAAAATTACTAAATCTAATCTGGCAAACAATCACACCAAAAAGAGATAATGCATAAGCAACATTAAGGATAAGATAGAGTCTATGGTTACAAATATAGTAGGGAATAAAACAACTTGAGGACAATACTATAGTCAATAAACTTAAAAATCTATATAATTTTTCAGATAGTTTTCTAGAGATACACGAATGAAGATTAGTTCAAAAAGGCTTAGGATACCTGCCTAGAATAATAACCATAGGAGAAAACAAAGAGGAAACTAATCATTTACCTTGAATAAGGACACCATTTATCGTTTTCAAAATGAAAGATGTGTTCTTTCCCTCTTTCCCTAGTAGGAAAGAGACTTCTTTTTTGTTGTTGTTTTTTAAAGATTTTATTTATTTGTTTATTTTAGAGAAAGAGGGTGCAAACACGGGGACGGGCAGAGGGAGAGGGAGAGAGAGAATCCTCAAGCAGACTCTGTGTTGAGTGCAGAGCCCAAAGCAGGGCTAGATCTCATGACCCTGAGATCATGACCTGAGCCACAACCAGGAGTCAGCTCCTTAACTGACTGGGCCACCCAGGTGCCCCAAGGAAGGAGACTTGCTAGAACTTCACAACCAACTTCTGCTGCCATCTCATTAGCCAGAACTTAGTCGCACGGCCATGAGAATTTGAAAAAGGTCATCTTGACCTGGCTCCCTGTTAAGGTGAATGAACAGAGAGCTGAGGTAATAAAAGAGCAATCCATATAGGTCACAAAATGAACAAGTGAGGAAATCACATTTAAAGTGATACAGAAGAAGAAACCAATCAACCCATCCAGACGCAAACCCCATATGCGTTTATGTCAACGAAAGCCATGTGAGGAATGGTTTTCGAACAAATTCTTGGGAAATCTTGATTATGTCAGGATCTAGTCAGCTTTTCAAATGGAATTATAAACCCCTAGCAAGAGTGAATCGGGCAGAGGCCTGAAATGGAGTGGCTGGGTGTGTGGTGAGGTCAGCAGCTATGTGTGGCGCGAAGGACAGAGGGCTCCATGACGCTGAACTATAATTGGCTGGTAGAAATGCCAGCAAGTCAGGCTGGCAGCAAAAGAAGGGACTGAGCTCAATAATCTCAGTAGCAGAAATTACATTTGCATTTCTGCCCGTTAGTGAGAAGCACGTGGTTCTTTGTAAAACAAACTTTCAGCAAAACGGTTTTGGCATATTGAACACACTTACTCTTTTAAAAATCATGTCAGTTAATTAAACTGTGTGATTATAATTATGTGGGAGAAGCTCTGCAAATATAAAAAGAATGAAAACTGATACAAGTAAAATGATAATAGTTGTCCTTGATTGCTGGGGTAATTTTTTCTACATTTCTAATTTTTGCTCTCACATACTCAATAACTTCATACTTGAAAAAATAAACTAACAAATGAATTTGGTAAAATCAAAGCTCTATAGCTCCAAACACAATCGATTAAATTTTTAGGCCTTATGCACCTGGTAAGATTGATAATTAGGACATAAACATAGATTTTTTAAATTTGTTTTTAGGAGATAAATATATTTAAATCAACAGTGGTCTTGTATTGTCCGTGATCAATTAGAATGATGATTTGAAAAGAGATGTCACTATATATTTATACAGTTCATCCAGGAATAAACTTAACAAGAAATGTGCAAGATCTATGTTTGTGAAGAAATAGTTTCAAAAATACACATATATATACATATATATATGGAGAAACACATCTTGTTTCTGCATGGGACACTAAATACTATAAAAATACTATAAAAATCCACATTAGTGTATTAAAATGCAATTTCATTAAAAAAAATCCAATTAGACTTTGCTTTAGAACCTGACCGGGGAATTCTAAATTCATCTGGAAAAAAGCAGAGAAGAAATTTATTTTAAAAAGAAGAAAAACTAAAGAATAACAAGGAAGTAGTTGTCTTTCTTGAAGTCTTGTAAAACTGCAGAAATTATAAGAGCTTTGGACAGTCACGGAAAAAAAAAAAAGAGAGCGAGAGAGAGATTAAGGAGGTGAGGAGACCAGACTGCATGTGTGGGGTGGATTATATGATCCAGGGGGTATTTCAACTCCAGCTCCATGAATAGTGCTGAGAATGGTATTTTGGAAGTAAAAGAAACAAAGTAAGAGTTCTCCTTCAAATCATAAGTAAAATACGTATTTTTCATATGGACCAATGACCAGATAGATTAATGAATGACAAATTTATCCAAGCAAGTAGATGGAAAAACCAGAGATCTATTTTATAATCTTGGGATGAGGAAGTCTTTCTTAAAAATAAAATTCAGAAGTCATGAAAGAAAATTGTAACATAAATAGTAAACAAAAGATTCATATAAAAAGGTAAGCAACCAAATAGTTAAAGTGGCAAATCCAAAGGAGAAATACTTAAGTCTAATAAATATATTAAAAGACATTCATCCTCATGCATTCATCATGACATGTAGACTAAAGCATCATTAAGAGCCATTTTTCATACATTAGACTGGTTAATATTGAAAAGATTGATCATACCCAGTAGTTGCAAGGTCTTGGGGAAAAAGTATTTCTAGATGTGATGGTGGGAATGTAATTTGGTGAGCCTTTGGAGCTTAATCTGCATACATACCCAAGGATATGTGCCCAAAGTGTTATCTATAAAACTGAAAAATTAGGGGATGCCCAGGTGGTTCAGTCGGTTAAGCATCTGCCTTCAGCTCAGGTCATGATCCCAGGGTCCTGGGATTGAGCCCTGCATCGGGCTCCCTGCTCAGTGGGGAGCCTACTTCTCCCTCTTCCTCCCCCCCCCCCCGCTCATGCTCTCTCTCTCACTTTCTCTCTCTCAAATAAATAAATAAAATCTTAAAAAAAAAAAAAAACTGAAAAATTGGAATCTACTGAATGCGTGTGAGGGACCAGTGAGATGAACTCCGGTTTAACTGTGCTAGAGGATGCAATGCAGCAGGGTCAATAGGGGCAAGTAGATCTGCATGTAGGGACAAGGAAAAAAGTGCATGACATATCACTGAGTTAGGAAACTGTTGGATGAATGTGTGCAAGGATAGCTTGATTCGATTTTTTATTTTTTAATTTTTTTAAAGGTTTTACTTATGTATTTGTCAGAGAGAGAGCAAGCACAAGCAGGGAGAGGGGCAGAGGGAGAAGCAGGCTCTCCGCTGCGCAAGGAGCCCCATGCAGGACTTGATCTAATGACTTGAGCCGAAGGCAGATGCTTAACCAACTGAGCCACCCAGATGCCCCTTAATTAGATATTTTTTACAAATTCTTTATATTATGTTGAGAACAGGGGATTTTTCGCTTTCATTTTATACACGTTTATATTGTTTCAAATTTTATTACCCTTGTCTTTTTAAAACACTCAAATTAAGTATCTCTCTCTCAGTCCACGGCTCCAACTTCCCTTGCTCTCACTGGGATCCAGGCTACTCATCGCCTCTACTCTGTGTATAAAAGTTTCCTGGAAAGCTTTTGGAAAATAGTGATGCCTAGGTTCTGTCTCAGAACAAGTAAGTCAGAATCTCAAGGGTTAGAACTGAGGCACCCAAAGCCTGGTCCGAGAGCTTGTTAGAAATGCAGATTCTCAGGCCCCACCCCAGACCTACTCCATCAAAGTATGCCTCTTCAGTCACATCCCCCAGGCAATTCATTTGCACATTAGACTGAGAAACGCTGACCATTTCATTTCCTGACTCAGGGTCCATTATTTAATATCTGTAAATTCCACTTTCCTCAACTGTAAAATAGGGGGAAATGATACCTGTGATATTGTGTGTATAAAGGATCCAGAGTCCCACCAGGCACATAGTAGGGACTCAGTAAATGGTAACTCTTTTTGTGCTGGTCACTTTCAACTTTGCACATCCAAAGTGGACGGCTCACCCAACTGACCTCCACTTACCAACTCGCCAGAAAATCCTGTGCTTTCCGTTCTGTCTATGAGGCATACAGACCACTGTTCTTTTTTTTTTTTTTTTAGATATTTATTTATTTATTTATTTATTTATTTATTTATTTATTTATTTTACAGAGAGAGAGAGAGAGAGAGCCAGCAAGAGAGGGAACACAAGCAGGGGGAGTGGGAGAGGAAGAAGCAGGCTCCCAGCGTAGGAGCCTGATGTGGGGCTCGATCCCAGAATGCCGGGATCACGCCCTGAGCTGAAGGCAGACGCTTAACGACTGAGCCACCCAGGCGCCCCAGACCACTGTTTAGGATACATGAGGCAGTAGCTACTCTCCAGTGCATCCACGTGCTTCTGCTCCCTCAAGTGTAACTGTGTTGACCGAGAGGCAGCTGGGTGTGTTCCCAAACCCGTTTATGCCAGTAGCGCTTGTTTTTGAATTACATACTTTAACTACTGTGTAAACTGATGAAATAGGAATCCAAAAAAGAAAATTGTTCCTATGAAACACTAAGTTGAAGGCTTTCAAAAGCCCCAATAAATGCAAGTTTCTAAAAAATAGGTATGGGTGAGATGACCGTGGAAGACAAAAGAAAAGAAATCATATACATGTATACAGCTATATTCAGGTTGCTTGGCGAGGTTTGTAAAATTTTCAGTCCGATATAAGGGATCCAAAATTGAATTCACAGTTGATGTTTCGTGGGTGAGTTTAAGAAAGATTTATCCACTTGTGCTCACACGGAGGCCTTGCTCTAGGTCAAAAGATTAAGGATGAGTATTTATTTATATGTTTCAAGTTAAAATAAAGTGTTTCCAGTACAGATAGCCATCTCTCTGAAAGATTTCCCATGGGGTCTGGTCACGGAAGGCTTGGCACTTGGCAGGGCCCAAAGAGAAATTGTCTCTGCCGCAGCCTCTCCTTGGTACCCACTGTGTGTCCTGATTCTTCCCCTGTCCTTATCTGAAGTCTTGAGCAGCTCTCCCAGTCACTCTAGGTGTGAAATGTCGTGAGGTCACCTTTGGTCTCAAGGAAAGCCTTGTTTCAGTAATTAAAATAATCAGTTTAGTGTAATCATAAAATTCCGAATTTTTTCTCTTCCCCTCCCTAAGCCTCGATTTATGCCAAGAAACCTAGGGTCTTGGGAGTTAAAGGCACAGGGGCCATGAGGGCAGGTGGGTGTCCTTCCTCTTTCAATGCCTCTCCTTACTAGCTGCTTTTCCATCCCCTCCAGGGTTGGGCCCAGGGCATGCAGGGTTAGACAAAGGGCACAGTCTTCCATGGATGGTGACCTGGCATTGCTGCTCGTTGGTCTTGGGTGTGCAGGCTCAACTCTCTCATGAGGTATTTTCCCCATTGAGCATCCCCACCGAATTGCATGATGAAAGCAATAACTCCTCCACCTGCCTGCTCTCACTGCCAACACTCAACCCTCAGACTGCTAGTTTGAGGAACTCTGCAGAAGGCTTTTACTGGGTGGGCCTTCTTAAGAAGACTCCAGGCCAGCTCCCTCACATGAACCTACACAGCTAACCAGAAAATCTCTCACCTCCTTGTCCCAATGTTGGTGAAAGTACAACTTGCTTCCTGTGTTATTATTACATAACTGCAATGTCAGCCACAAGTGCTTGCTCTTGGACACCCAGGGTCTCCAAGTACCATTGTACAGGTTATAAACATTGTCATCTATGTGGATGGCACCCTCTACAGTTGTGCAGTGTACAACTTAAACAGTCATCCTCTAGAGTTCAGACACTAGTCCACCGAATTCCAGAGAACACAGATCAAGTTCCTCAAGTGACTCCCTCAAAGCCTTTTTCACTTGGATGGCAAAGTGAGGAAGCACATCTCTCCCCGCTCCCCAACCCTGACTAAGAAAAGGGGGAAATGTCATTGCTCTCCAAGAATTTTCTCCATAAGAATCCTCTCTCTTTGATATCTTTAGCCTCCTCTTTGACCTCCTAGCTCCATCTTAAATTACTTCTGAGGATCACAAAAAGAGATTTTTTTTTTTTTTACCACCTGGCTTAGGTAGGACACTTTGGAATATGAGTTTATTGTTTGTTCTTATACCTTCCTTCAAACTGGACAGAAACTGCTCTTGTTACACCTTAAAGTGACTTTTAAAATTAATTGACCAACTGTGGACCCAGTTGCTGCTGTACGTGGAAACACTGTATGTAGGAGGATGAGCCAACCAAAGGGAATCAAGCATGCAGAGAACTTTCACAGAAGTGTTGTTTTCCATGAACACAATTTAGATCACCCTTGAAACATCTGCCAACAAATCTAAGTGGAAGGGTAAGGGAGCCAGGGAGGGGTCCTGCTGGTGGAGAGATTGAGATTGAATGTAACTATTCACTTGAATTATGTTCTCATGTCTATTAAAACTTGGTCTGGCAAACATCAAAAAGACACAAGAAGGGAATAATCGTAGCTTCTCTTACTGCTCTGTAAGCTAGAATGACTGTTAAAGAGATGTCAGGTCAAATATTTACGAATTTGTGTCATGCAATGGCTTTGAACGCCATCAAAAGATCATGGCCTAAACCCCCTAGGATGACATACTGCTCAAGAATGCAGTTGCTGGAGCCATGAGGAGGTGGCCCTCCAGGTCCACACTCATGGGCTCAGCCATGTTTCCCAAAGGAGAGCACGAAGCTAGCATGGCCAGGTCCTGATGGGTGTCTCCCCAGTCCCATGCTGCTCCAGAGTTAGCCTTCCCCAGTGTGAGTTCAAGCAGGAGGCCAGACCCCCACTACCCACCTGCTGAGTTCTTCTTTGGGCCCTTGTCCTGTTGGGTCAGACTTGTATGTTATGGTTTTCAAGGTCAGTGCTGCAAGAAACAAATGTCCTTCAAGCCCTTCCAACTATGGTGAAACAACGTGGCCATTAGGTGGATAGCAATGTCTTGTTAATGACCCTGATGCCTAAAGACATTGCCCAGTAGGAGTCACAAAAGACGTGTTTTTGTTTTGTTACCATGGGCAATGTTGCAAAAAATTAGTGTCCAACATTTAGATATTAGGATATTTCGTGTGAAGAGGTGGGATGCTTTTTTTTTCTTGTCTTAAAATTAGGATCTTTCTCAATATACCAGGCCTGAATTCCTGCATGGCAATGGATAACTCAAACACTGTTTCTTGATACCCTGTGATAACAAACACATTTGAAAATGTAGGCCCTGAAATTGTACAGCGGTGTCCAGTGGTAAGGCAGGTCACACAGTTAATGCAGGTTTGCTTACCTGACTTTAAAAAGATCATCCTAAAAATAAAAGCTAAACTTGATATTCTCTTTAAGGAATTTCATGGACTGCATTGCAATCTCCTGCCCCCGTTGGAGAAACACACTGTAAGAGTCCTGACCTGATTCACCTGGAAGATGCCTCCAAATCTTTCAGGCCCAAATGTTATCTCCTATGCCAGAACATCCCTAGCCTCCTCGGGCTGATCCCCTGTGTTTCCATTACACCTAATGCTAGTGAGCCTGTTTCTGATTACATAATCATCACTTGTGTCCACAACTGGACTGTGAGCAATTGGAGGAAAAAGGTAATAATTTACAGGGTATTCCGAGCATCGGAGCTATAATAGCCAATTAACGCTTCTTTCATAGCGCATCATCCTTCAGGTCTCCGATTAAATATCATTTCTGTGAAGAAAGCACTCAACCTTTCCTGACTCAATTGGCTTTACCAGAGCCCCTGTTACGCCTCTCGAAACCTGGTGAACTTGTTCACAGCAGCTGTTACAATGGTAGTTCATTGGTGGGAATTATTATTATTTTTTAAGATTTTATTTATTTATTTGAGAGAGAGAGAGCACAAGCAGGTGGAGCAGCAGGCAGAGGGAGAAGCAGACTCCTCACTAAGTGGGGAGCCTGACTCAGGACTCGATCCCAGGAACCCGAGATCATGGCCTGAGCCGAAGGTAGATGCTTAACCTACTGAGTCACCCGGGCGCCCCCATTGGGAATTATTTGTTTGTGATGGCGTTCTTCACCATATTCATGAGGCTGGACCCGTATCCTCTTGCTCCTCAATGTATTTGCCCGTCTTCCTTGTACAGTGTCCAGCAGCTATTCTCAAGTGGTTGGACGGCTCATTCATAATCGTCCAGAGTCATGAGTATCCAGCAGAATAATTCTGCAGCCACCCCGGGGCTCCTATTTTCTATCACCTATCTGTGTCTGTACGTTCCAGAAGGAAGGGCCCGTGCCTTCTTTTGCTTACTGCTGTGGCTCCAGTCCAGTGCCTAGTTCAGTGCCTGTGTATGTGGAGCACCACCTGTGCCCACCTCCTGTTCCAGCCACTACCCCAGCCCCCAGTTCTGTGCAAGCATTCAGCTACGTGATGCAGGTATAACGTGTCAGTATCCCACTGGGCCCACACCACATCGCTCTCTCTTCCTGCCCTGGTGCTTCTCTGGCCCAAGGTACAGAATCCTGGGAGAACCCACTTGACTCACAAGAATACACAAGCCAGAGGCCAGAGTGTTAATGCCTGTGAGGCCATTCTTGGTCCATGTGGACGGTTACGAGATCCACTTCAGAAATCTCAAGAGGTCCAGGGGGCTGGGGCACAGCAGCCCACAGTGCTAGCCAACTTTTTAATGCATCCTTGTGCTGCTGTCTTCCCCTCTGTCCTTTTTCAGTCTCCTGGCCTCTCACTCCTCCCCGGGATCGTTTCCCAAATACACCTCTTGTCTCAGGCTCTGCTTTCAGGGAAATCCAGGCTAAGACATGATGCAACAATTTGTTGTTGAAAGAATGAATGAATGACCCAGTGAATGAATAAAACCTTAACCATTTTGGAAACAAGAGCATAGTTGGTTTACCAAAAATATCATGAATGATTATTTGCATTCATTAGAGTTCCTAAGAACAATTACCTCTGATAGGTAAAAAATGTTGTCCAAAAGAACATCTTTAAAAGAATACACTCATTAAAAAGCAAGAAGAGAATGGAGGGTGGTTGCCGGGAACTGGAGGGAGACTGGAGGGACTGGAGGGATTCCAGTTTGGGAAGATGAAAAATTTCTGGAGATGGCAGGTGGCGATGGTTGCACAGCAATATGAAGATACACAGCACCCCTGGAATGTACACCTGAAGATGGTTAAAATGATACATTTTGTTAAGTATATTTTACCACAATCAAGAATTATAACAAAAATTATAAGTATAATATGATTACAATGATAAAAAATATGAAGAACATAAATATTAGTAGGAAATAAATACAAATGTTGATAGCTGTGATATGGGAGTGAGATTTTGGAATATATCATTTTTAGCTTCCAATTTTCTCTGCCTTTTTTCTACTGAATTCTTAACCCAATAATGGTGATGACAATGCTATTATTCTTTTGAGATGGCCCCAAAACATGAATCTCCATATTTTAGCTAACACATTAAATTCCAAGTACAAAAGGAGACTTACTAACGAGACTGCCTGTCTTTAATAATGATAGTGGGAAACTTCGTTTTGTTCTCTTCAATTTCTCATTCGTTAGGACTTAATTTTGACAGGAGGTAAAAATGAGACCATAACCATTGTATGGCTTACTTCTGTAATGGACATGCTTATAACATATATTATGTATTTTACAGTCTTATGTGAACCGTGAACATCAAAGGGAGGAGTGCTTTCCCTTTTTACACAAATAAGGCTAAGCCCCCATTAATGACCTCCTTAATCTCCTTTTACCTCCCTTTTTTATTGTTATTATATAGTTTGCTACCATTGATTCTACATTAACATCAGTGTTCCTTTATCAAGGTTGTCACACTTTCCTCTCACACTGTTGTGGATTTAACTAAGTCTGTTTATCCCCAAACTTAGTGATTAGTGTGCGCACTCCATCTGCATCCTGCTACCACTACTGATGGCAGGACTCAGATTCCAGCTCAGTTTCATCACAGCCACAATTTCTGTGTTCTGGAGCAAGTTGCTGTATCTTGTTTCCAACTGACTTTTCAGAAACAGTAGAAGGCAACATAATGAAATTGAGAAATCCTTAAGAATTCCTATATACATTTTCTAAGGGTAGTCCCATGAAAATAGGTTTTATGGTCAAATATATATGAAGAAAGGTTACATGTTCATCCTCCTGGTAGAGACCAACAATGCACAAGTGTTTTAAAGGCTCTAAGAAGTTCTTCACTAAAAAAAAAAAGAAAAGAAAAGAAAAAAAGTAGTAATTTATCTTTGCTGATAAATGAATAAATACCTGACTACTGAAATTTTTCTTTTATGTAACACCAATTTTTGTAAAGATTTTATTTATTCTTAGAGAGAGAGCGTATGCACGCACGGGCATGCACGTGAGTGGGGGGAGGGGCAGAGGGATAGGGAGAAGCCGACTCCCCACTGAGCGTGGAGCCCTTGAGGCCTGCTTGATCCCAGGACCCTGAGATCATGACCTGAGCCAAACAGCAGACACTTAACCGACTAAGCGACCCAGGAGCCCTGTAACACCAATTTTAACATCCCTTGGAATGAAGGTTCTACATAACATACTTTGGGTTTTACAAAAATAAAAGTAACTAAATCAGCAAGGGGGATGCAAGAAGATCTTCTTGGTACAGTGGAGAATTCCCTGTCACTGTAAAAAAGGAAACCGTATGACAATTAGAAAATGGACCATGATATGAAGCTCTTCGTGGCAAACTGAATTGCCTACAGTGACTAGGTAGAAATGAGAAAACCAGCCGGGATGGGTGCCAGGCAACCCACACGTGGGCAATGGAAGTGACACGCGGGGGGCCATGCCCTCTCTCATAGGTGCAGTCACCAATCAGCATCTGCTACTCTTCCCATGTACATGCACCGGCCGGTACTGCCAGACTGTGTGATTGCTTGTGGAACCGCCTTTGTATGGAAATTGTTCTAGGGAACAATGTATTGTTCTGTGGACACCCCTTTATTCAAAAATATTAGTTCAATAAAATAAAAAAAAAGAAACACTGTAAAGGCCAAACAAAACCCTTGGGCAGGCCAAATTTGGTCCATAAGACAATTGTCTTAAGTCCTCGCAGTGGCGCTCAGAAATGAGAGCCCCTACCCTCAATGATCTAAAACTGAGAGTTTGGGAACTCCTGTGCCATGTTTTCAACAGTTGGCCTCCATCCCAATCAAATGGCCACCTCTTGCTGTAAATGCCTTCTTGACTGCCTGGGAACCGACTTAACTGAAACACGTGACAAAAGAATGAAAATGCATTGAGTGAGGATGTGAAGGGACCTCCTATGGGGAAAGAATAGCAATGTATACTATCTGGGTTTTGATCAGCTTATTCTTTCCAGCTGTTTTCCACATTGCATGGAGTCACTGTGTTGCCCGAGAGATCTCAGGGACAGCCATCAAGCTTTCAGAAGATAATTTTAATAAATTCTTCTGTTCAGAAATAGCTTTTGCAGTTTAAAGCTGTTTTAGGACAACATATAATTGATCCCAACTTGCATAAACACAAGCCACTATGGTTTCAAGATTTTATGATTGCTGGTCTTCTTTAAAAGGGGGTTGGGGGCCAGAATGAAAATGATTGATGAAACTTTACCAAAATGACATCACATCTCTCCTTTCAACTTCTTCAAATCTTGCGTAACGATAGAGCTTTTGATCATGGTGAGGCAGAGGAGAAGTATTTTAGTGGAAGAGCTGGATGGGTGAAAAAGGAGAGCAAGGCAGGAAGGAGAGAGCGGGGCCATCACTTATCTAGGGCATTGAATGAAAGGCGCCTTCAGTCTTTTAATTACCTTTTGAAGGTAATTTGACAATGCAACTAATGAGAAACTAATCTTTGGCATCTTGTCTAATCTTGTTTAAATCTTACTTAATTCCAGAGTTAGTGAGTCATTAATGCAAGCAAATGGGTCATTCCTAGAGTGACAAACTTTCTTGAGGGCTGACCATTTACCAGGCATCATACTGGGTATAGAGATTAAGAAAAAAAAAAAAAAGACACTACAAGGACTTTGTCCTCCAAGATGTGCCAGGTCAGGGAGGAGAAAATCACATTATCGTAATGTGGTAAGTGCCACGAGAGACAGCTATATCCATGGCATCACAGGGACATGGAAGGAGTCACCTAACAGCCTACAGGTGGGTAGGAGAAGGGAATATGGACAGGTCAGGGAAGGAGTCTACAAGAAGGTCTTCGATGGGGAAATGCCATTCAACACCTGTTAGTAAAGTTATATCATGTTAATTCAATATGACCACGGGAACACTGTGGCCAGGAAAGCAAATTCCCGAATAAGAGGCTTCTACATTTTAGATGGGTTAACTCTGCATTAATCCACACCAAATGAGTGTTAGTCCTCAGCTTTCATATGTAGATTGTTTTTGTTATTTGATATCTAAAAGCAAGCCTCAGTGACTGTATGCTTACAATCACTGGAGAAGCCGGCTGTGTGTTTTGAAAACTGTCATACTTTTAGAAGTACTTGTAATCAATATGTTTTCTCCTTTACAAGGGTGTCTTTATACCAAAACAGTACTGCCACCTTTAAAATGTCCTAATAGAGCATGTGGCTTGTGCGTGCCCTCTTACGTCAAGAACCTCTTAACTATACCAAGCATAGTCCATGCACAGATGGCATCTGTAGATGTTACTGGAATAGGCAGTGTAAATTCACGAATTGGCTGCAGTTTCCATGAAAGTTTTTACTACACTGACTGACCTCATGTTTATTTTCCAAAAGTAAGAATTTAATGAGACCTTTGAATGCCTCTGTGCTGGACTTACATAGTCAGTGTTTTCTGCTTAAAACCTATGTGTTTAAAATAATGAACTAGACCCCTTTGCGTCACCTTGAAAAGACAATGTTTCATGTCTACTATCTGAAAATTCTTGGCATGTGGATTCTTCTAGCTCTGCCTCTCTTTCATTTGTTTTAGAGAGTCACTAACTCTTTCAAAGATTACTACTCCTGTAATAAAGATGAGAAACTTGGTTGTCCCATGTGACCATCCCAGAGCCAGTCCTTCTTAGTAAAGATAAATAGATTAATGCGGGTGTGACCCTGATGTCAGCTGACATCTCCAAGCCTTTTTGATATTAAATAAAATTGGCTTAACCTTCCTAAATCACAGCCAGTTGAGAAGTTCCAAGCCCTCACCAGGATTTGGGGGAATTAGCCAGGGCCCTAGGCTCACGTGGTGTCACCTCTGACTCCAAGTTACTGCTCTGTTGAGCTGTCCCTCACAGTTCATCTCCACAGCTCTCCTGTCATTTTTGTTCTGTGCCAACCTGGGTGACTTCTCATTGATTTCCACAGAAAACACCCACCCAGAATATTTGTATAGCAGCCTTTACTGGGACTTTTGTATGCCGTGGAGAGCATTTACAGGGCAGAAACGCAAACTGCTGAACAGGAATCATGAGGCACCTTTGTTGGTCCGGGTCCCTCCGCCACCCTGCCGTCAGAAATGGCTCCATCCTCCCTGGCTCCCCCCCGCCCCCTTGTCACTCGGCCAGTCTCCCTCAAGACTCCCACCATCTCCGTGCTTCCCCGGTTTCCAGGCTGCCCTCCCTCCGTTTCTGTCCCTCGGGTCCCCTCATTTCATTATGCAGAAGGGCTGAGCTCCTGAGCCTGTACGCGGAGTAACCAAGGAAAGAAATGTCCTGAAAGGACACCGTGCAGCTCACAGACTCACTCCCGGACCACCAAAGACACAGACCAGGAAAAGGACGAGAACTAATGAAGACTCCGCGGCCGCAGCCAGAGCGAAGAGCCCCGGACACCACGGCTGCCCCTACAGAACAGTCGAGGCCCCTGCTGGAAGTCCCCGGCCCTCCGGCTGAGGATGCAGAGGCCGCCACTGGCCCTGCTGCCCAGGCAGCTACTGAGAAGGGAGATCGCCCATGCTGCTCGCGGGGCCACCCCGGAGCCGGAACAGCTTCCCCCTTGCCCTGCTCCTGTGCATCGCTAGCTCCCACTTCCTAATGCGGGGTGCAGGCAGCTGCTCGTCAAACCCATGCCCAGCCCTGTCGTAGCCGCCAAGAAGCCCGACAAATCAAGCATCCGGCTTTTTGGCTTCTATGGGGGAGACTCTGCTTCCCACCCAGCCTCATACAGCGGGAGGGTAAACACAACCATCCGAAAGGGGTTCAGATAGATGTCCAGCAGCCCGAGGTAAAAATGTCCGTGTCGCCTTCCATTGTCCATTTGTCTCCTGGCCTTTCTGGCGCCAACCAAAGACTGAACAATAGCCTTTGTAAAACAAAGGGCCACGTTCCCCATCTTTGCCTTCTAGGAACGCAGAAACTCAGTTTTGCTCTCTCAGACTTTCTCTCAGGCTGTCTTCTGCCTGAAAGGAAACTGCGTATTTCAGGCAACCGAAATTTTGGAAGCATCAAGGCAGGTGCCCAAACCCTACTGTTTAAGATGACTCGTCATTTTTTTTTCCAGGTTCCGTTTAAAGGAAAACTTTAAGACAATTTCTGTCCCTAAAGTTCAGTTTTTATTTTGAGCAGTTTCTAGTAAGTCCTGGGATTGTAATAGAAGGGGTAATTATAAGGACAGGAGAGAGACTCTGTTGACTCCCAGAGGCTGTGTCTTCCTTCCACGTTTTCTTTATACCTGCACTGACCATATACCTGCATTGCCCGTATACTCACAGTGTCTAATACTAACTTCTGGGCACTTGAAATAGGGCAAATCCAAATTTCAACACTTGAAATGTATCAAAAGTATAAAAGACCAGATTTTGAAGACTTAGTACTTACTTAGCATGTAAATTATCTCATAATTTTATATTGATTGTCTATTGAAACAGTATTATAGATATATTGAGTTCAGTAAAATATATTATTAAAATTCATTTCACCCGTTCCCTTTTTCCATTTTCTAATGCAACTCCTAGAAAATTTGAAGTTACATGTGTGGCTTATATAATGCTTATATTACACTGCTTTGCACTCTGAAATACACCTATAATTTTTTAAAATTTTATTTTAATTTCAGTATAGTTAATATATATTGTACTAGTTTCAGGTGTACAGTATAGTGATTCAGCAATTCCGTATATTACTTAGTCTTATCATGATAAGTGTACTCTTAATCCCCTTCACCTATTTCACCCATTCCCCCACCCAACTGGTGACCATCTGTTTATTCTCCAAAGATAAGAGACTGGGTTTTTGGTTTTTTGTTGGGTTTTGTTTTGTTTAGTTTTCTCTTTCTTTTTTTTCTCCCTTGTTCATTTTTTCTTTTATTTCTTAAATTCCACACATGAATGAAATCATTTGGTATTTGTCTTTCTCTTGACTGGCTTATTTCACTTAGCATTATACTCTGTAGATCCATCCATGTTGTTTGCAAGGGGCAGGATTTCATTCTTTTTATGGCTGAATAATATTCCACTATGTGTGTGTGTGTGTGTGTGTGTGTGTGTAATTATATGTACATACACACATATACCACCTCTTCTTTATCCATTTATCTATCAGTGCACACTGGGCTGCTCCCATAATTTGGCTATGATAGATAATGCTGCAATAAACCTAGGGGTACATGTACCCCTTTGAATTAGTGTTTTTGTATTCTTTAGGTAAATACTCAGTAGTGAGATTACTGGATCATATGATTATTCTAGTTTTAATTTTGGGGGGAGCCTCTATACTGATTCCACAGTGGCTGCACCAGTTTGAATTTCCATCAGCAGCGTATGAAGTTTCCTTTTTTCCACATCCTCACCAACACCTTTTGTTTCTTGTGTTTTTTATTTGAGCCATTCTGACAGGGATGAGGTGATATCTCAGTGTGGTTTTGATTTACATTTCCCTGATTATGGGTGATGTTGAGCATCTTTTCTTGTGTCTTCTGAGAAGAAATGCCTGTTCGTGTCTTCTGCCCATTTTTAATGGGATTATTTGGTTTTGGGGGTATTGAGTTGTATCAGTTCTTTATATATTTTGGATACTAACCCTTTATTGGATATGTCATTTGCAAATATCTTCTCCCATTCGGTAGCTTGCCTTTCAGTTTTGTTGTGTGTTTCCTGTGCTGTGCAGAAGATTTTTATTTTGATGTCACCCCAATAGTTTATTTTTTGCTTTTATCTTCCTTGCCTCAGGAGACATACCTAGAAAGATGTTGTTATGGTCGATGTCAGATAAATTGTTGCCTGTTCTCCCTACTAGGATTTTTATGGTTGCAGGCCTCAAATTTAGAACTTTAATCCATTGTGAGTTTATTTTTGTGTATGGTGTAAGAAAGTGGTCTGGTTGCATTGTTTTGCCATATGGCTGTCCCATTTTCCCAACACCATTTGTTGAAGAGATTGTCTTTTTCCCAATGTATATTCTTCCCTCCTTTGTTGAAGATTAATTGACCATATAATCGTGTGTTTCTTTCTGGGATTTCTGTTCTGTTCCATTGATTGATGTGTCTATTTTTGTGCCAGTATCATACTGTTTTGATTACTCCAGCTTTGTAATGTAACTTGAAATCTGGGATTCTGATCCTTCTAGCTTTGTTTTTTTTTTTTCTTTTTCAAGATTGCTTTCGCTGTTCAGGGTCTTTTGTGGTTCCATACAAATTTTAGGATTGTTTGTTCTAGTTCTGTGAAAAATGCTGTGGTATGCACCTATAATTTTCAGTCATTTAGCATGTAGCCCATTCTATTCCTGCATACCACAAAAAAAAAAAAAAAGCCTTTGGGACCAGAAGACACAGTTATACCAAAAATACTCTTATAAAATTCCTTTGCATGAACAAAAACAAAATTTATTCATCATCATTTAGCAATTTTCTAAATTAAGTAATGAACTAACCAATTATTGATCACTAGTACGTGTCAAACCCTGTGTTGTTGATTGGGACTATGGTGATAAACAAATCAGTTACAGTCACTGCTTCATGCAAAATGAAGTGGTTAAATTAGCACAGATCATGGAGCCTGACAATGTGGGTCCAAATTTTGGCTCCATCCCTTACCAGCATGTGCTCTGGGATAAGTTAAAAGTTCTTCAGTTTTCTTACCTACAATACATGAATCCTATCTGATAAAAATATCGTGAGGCTTATGTCAGTTTATAATGAAAAGCACATAGAAGGGTACTATATTAATTATCTATTGCTGCATAAATTAGCAGCTTAAAACAATATACATTTATTATCTCACAGTTTCCGTAGGTCAGGGATCCAAGCAGAGCTTAACTAGAGTCTTTCTTTCATGAAATCAAAGTACTACAAAAGTACTGCACAGTTTGATTACTAAGTCATTAGTTGAGAAGCAAACCTCACAGAACAGCTTCATGTCAGCCGAGGCCACAAACAGCATGTATGACACATTTGAACTGAAAGATTTTGACATGTTCAGAATATAACATTAATGCACATTGCAGATCCCTGGTGCCAGAAACAAGAGTGACAGGAGGACAAAGCTAGTCCTTAGTAGTTTCATCCTCCTCGATTTTAACTGAAGCACTCTCTTGAGCTTTGGCCAACATACAGCACTTGATCTCTTTCCGGTGGCTTTTACCAGGGTAGAAGCACTGTGTTACCCAACTGCCTGTGCTTATCCAGGATGCTTACAAGGGTTGAGGTCTCATCTGAAGGCTCAACTGAAGAAGGACCTACTTGCAAGTTCATGCAAGGGTGGTTGGCAGAATTCCACATCTTTGGGGGATGTTGGACTAAGGGCTTCATTTCCTAGCTGGCTGTTCCTTGTCTGGGTATTTCAGGTGTGACACTGAGTTTCATTAAAGCCAGCAAGGGAGAACGTCTACTTTTAAGGTGGAAGTTGGAATCTTTTGTAATCTAGTCATAGACATCATATCCCCTCAATGCTAAGGTATTCTGTTGTTTAGAAGTAAGTTGCTGAAAGTTAAGAGATTATTTGATGCTAGGAATCCCAGGGGGACGAGATCATTTAGGGGTCATCTTAGAGGCTACCTACCACAGGTACCTGGTACAGAATACATGCTAGCTTTTGTTGTTTATGGTACTTACAGTCCAATGAGGGGTTGTTGAACTGTGGAGGAGAAGGGAAAATAGACAGCTTCTTGGGAGCAAGTTTGAGGACCTTAAGGCAGGAGAGAGATATGGTATATTTGAGGCACTTGGAAAGGACTGGTTTTGCTGGAGCATGAAGATGTCATAGAGGAAATCAGGGATCAGATGGCTGAAAGGCACTGTAAGCCAGAGAAGGATCTGGGACTTTATCCTGAGGAAATGGAAAGCTATTGAATTTTCTGCTTGGAAGTTACATAATGAAATTTGAAAATATCACTTTGGCTACATTGTGTGAAGGATGGATCAGAGAGAAGCAAGAGGGAACACAGGAAGCTCATTTTGGGGGATTTCACAATGGTCCAGGTGAGAGGTAATAATAGCTGGGACCAGAATGGTAGCAGTGGGAAAGATATTACAGATATGTAATAACAGGACATGGTGAATAATGAGATGAGGAGATGGAGGTGCAGGGTGGTGAGGAGGCAAATGATGATCCCAAGTCCACCCTTTAAAGAACTAGATGAGTAATGGCTTGTATACTACCAAAGGGAATATTGTTTTCTAGAAAGAGCATATTTTGAGGGGGAAAGATGACTTGAGTCTTGGAAATAATGAATTTAAGGATCCTGTGAGATATCTAAGAATATATGAGCTTATCTGCCAAATGCAGCTTTGGGAATTGAAGAGAGCCTAGGAGCTCTGAAGTCCTTTAACCTGCAAGAGTTGCAAGGAAGATCTTCTTTTAGAAAAGGAGAATGAGAAGAAATGACCAGAGCAACTGGAGAAAAATCAAAACCAATAGGAAAAGAGAATTTTAGGTGGAAGTGATTGGTCAACTGTGTGAAGTAATTCAGAAAGGTCAGGCACTGGCAAATGGCCAAGAAGCGAGGTAACTCAGGGTTATTTATGACTTTGGCACAAGCACTTTGGTAGAAGGGCAAACAGGGAAGCTTAATAGGATTGATTTGAGGAGAAAATGGGAAGCAACATGATAGAGGCTACAGATATAAATATACACAATACATCTGAGAAGTTTGCCTTTGAAGAAGTGGGGAGAAATATGGCAGTATCTGGAGGGGCAGATGGACTAAATTGAAAGCTTTGTTTTGTTGCACTTGTGTTAAAGAGAAGAATTTATGTGCCATTAAACAGGTAGAAATTGGCTAGCAGAGATGGGGGTGGGTGGGTAAGAGGAGAGTAGGATGAACTGATACAGCAAGGTTGGTTCCTGAACAGATGTTGTATCTGTAACCCCAAGTTCCAGCGCAGGGGCTGGGTTTAGAAGGAGGGCTTTCCACTTTAACAAGGCACAGAAGGAAAGGTTGTAGACTTCTTCATGGTGCATTTGTAGATTTGGTATTAGAACACTGAATATGTTCTGATAGAATGGCTTTTATTGCCTTTTTAAGAAACCCTTTTCCTTCAGGTGTTAGGTAGCCGAAGCATTCTAAATCCTCGCTACCCCAAGTGTGGTCTTTAGATCAGCAATAGCAGCATTACCTGTGAGCTTGTTAGAAAAACAGAATCTCTGGCCCCACGCCAGACCTACCTTGTTAAAATCTATCTTTAACAAGGTTCCCAGGTCATTTCTGCTTACTTCTTGAAGGGCCTTTCCATAATCATATAACATTATCATAAATACTGATCTAAAGCTGATTTTTATCATACTGCTAGGAAGAGAGTTGAATGCCTTGGTCTTTTACTGGAATCAAGGAGGTGGAGACATGAAGGATCACTTGGGAGTGGTTCTCTGTTAGCTTTGTGTAAACGATACAATAAAGAACTTCTTTGATATACTTCTGACACATTTGAAACTGGAGATCTATGGGCGAAAACAAAGAATTTTTTTTTAATGAAAATAGTTTTCCCTGCTAAAAAGCTGAACGGGACTTAATTATAAGTGGTAACGAAGATGCTAACCAGTGAGCTGAGAGGTGTGGGAGGACTAGAAGCCAATACGTATGGAATCATAGAGTCAGAGTTGGAAGGCTATCAGAGATGATCCAGTACAAGTGCCCAGCCAGAGCGAGAGTCCCGACATCACCCAGTCCTGTAGTTTCTTTCACTGCCCCCCCCCACTTCCACTCATAAGGAACTGGCTCCTTTTCATCAGTAGGGCCCATTCTCATCATTAGAAGCCAATTGTTATCAGAGTTTTCTTTCCTTATTTTTAATATTTCCCTGAAATTTCTACCCATCAGGCCCGATTTTGGCCATGATAGGCTATAAGAATTTTCACTGAACCCCCTTGTTGCACAACAACCCCCAATACACTTGCTACAAGAATTTCATCCATCCTAAGTCCTCTCTTGGTATTTTCTTCAGAAATATTCACAGCTTCTGAAGCTCTCTTTGTTCCAGCCACCTCCTTCAGGATGCAGAATGATTTCCCACTGTGCCACCAGGCAAAGCAATGCCTAACACATCGTCTGACTAATGAAGAATAATTACAACATTAATTTTCCGTGATCTATTTTTCTATTATTACAGCCCAATATCACATGAACTCTTAGCAGCCATTTCACATCTTCGGAGTCTGTTAAAAACTTGTGGTCAGTTGTAATCCTCTGATTTTGTTTTGTTTTGTTTTCACAAGGAGTGTTACCGAATGAGGTATTTCTACACCTGCATGTGTGCTTGAGTGTGTGTTAGTCTCGGACCTTCCCGTGGGTCACTGGAGAGTCAAGGACTGGTTGCAGACCTCAGTGTGGGGCCCTATACCATGACCTAATCATGTTGATGGCACCTGTGAGGTATCAAAGAAAGCACCTTGTCCTCCTAGATGTGCTCCTCTTCTAAAGAACAGCCTATTTATAAACTCAGTCTTTTCAGAGGACCTGAAGTGACCAGGCTGTTTACCTTGCTAATTTTTTATTCACAAACTGCCCCTCTTCTTACCAAGTATGTACCCTGAAATCCCTGCTTCCAACAATTCAGTTCCCACCTAATTAATTTTCTTTCCTTGCAACCAGGGTGACTGACTCTTGACTCTTTTTTTTTTTTTTTTGGAACGACTGAGCAGGCCAAGAAACCCAACCCCTCTCCACCAACCAGAGCCCCGCCTCTGCCCCAGGAGGCCTGGAGCTGAAGGCCAAAGAGGGAGAGGGGACTGCGCTCCTGCTCCGTGGGTGGCAGGCCGGGTGGGGGAGCGTGGGCTCTGCTGTCTCATCCAGTTGGACCGCCGAGGGTCACTCTAAAAATTGCTGCTGCTGGGACTCGTCAGGTGGCTGCTGGTGGCTCCCCACCGTATTTTCCTTCTCCCCCCCTCTCTCTCCACAGATTGCTTCCCAAGAGGAGCCCGCTGCTGAACACTCATCATCACAGGTCCAGACACCACACAGGAGGGTAAGGAGCTGGGGCCACGATCTCCAATTCCTGTCTTCTAGATTCGAGGGTGCGTATGGCTGTGTGGGTGGGAGAGGGCGGAGGTTTCCGCGTGCTCGCGGTGGTCGAGCTCTATCACCGACAGGCGGTTTTCAGCCACATCGCCAAGTTCTGGATCTGAAATTGGGAGCCAGAACACATTCTCTCGAGATGTAAGGAATGCCAGAGATCAGGAGAATGTCCTAGTAATAGAAAGGCAAGAGAGGGATGCCTTTAAAAAGTAAAATGACTCGTCATTCCCATTAATAATTTTCACTCTCTAAAGCCTAATGCCTGTTTTTCTTCCTCCACTTTATAGAGAAAGGAGGGACGAAGTAAAACTCGCAGGTTTTGTTCACAAACTTTAGAATTCCATCTTCATTTTTATAGGAACCATGTAAACGTTTAGTACATGATACTTTTAGATGAAATACAATCAGTTTCAACTCAATTGGTAGCACAAAAATCAGAGGACTCCTTGAATTCCCAGAAATATTCCTATTGGCAAAACAGAAACTCCCCCTATAAAAAGAACACATTTTTTACTTAACCATAAAGCGAGTTTTTGTTCTCAATGTGCACCCATGGCTGTCCTGACCTCTGCTTTACGTTAGAAGAGAAACGGTGACGTGGGAAACCCCCCCGTAAGTTGGACTTCACTTAAAATGGCAAAGCAGCAGAAGCTTGAGTGTTTCTATTCCCGGGGTCCGTGCTGATGAGCTGGGACAGATGCAGCGACTGGAATGTGACAGGACAGGGGGAAGGCGCAGCTGATTCACCTCTTTGGCAAGGACACATTCTGGGATCCCAGCTCATTCTGGCATGAGAGTGACAGTGACACTTTGGCACACATGGCTTTTCAGCTTGCCCTGTGCAGAGTCTCTCCCAGGAGGCAAGGGGGGAGGTGGCAGAAAAGAGAATGTTCTTAAATATAAAGTGACAATTCTTTTCTATAATCAGCTGTAGGAGATTTTCATCTGAGAGCTGTGTCAGGCCAGGAGGAGCTTCCCTCTAGGGTAATTCTTTCACAGGGACTTGCCCACTCCTCAGAGTAGAAGGACGTCACCATTTCTTGTCTGCACCGTCCTCAGCCCGGTGGTTCTGGGTCTATTTTGGGTCAGGGGTCTTTTTCAGAACCTCGTGGAAGCTCTAGGCCCACTCTATAGAAGAAGACACATAAACACACATGCGTAACATGTTTCATAATATTCTAGAAATTTCCTTGGAACTCATGGACTCACTTGAAACCCCACCCAGAGCAGGGTTGCTAGATAAAATATAGACCATCCAGACTACACCTGAATTTCAGATAAACCGCAAACCAGTTTTTGGTGTAAGTTTGTTCCAAAATATTGCAGGAGATCTAGTTATTCTAAAATATGATTCATGGTTGATCTGAAATTCAAATTTAACTGGACATCTTGTATTTTTATTGGCTAAATCTGGCAACTCAGCCCCCGCTGCGTGCCTCCCAGGTGAAGAATGCCCTGGTTCAGTTGGTGTATCTCTATCTGATAGAGTTGATTCTAGGATTCTGGGGGGAGAAAAGACGCAGGACCAGATTTTGACAATTTTGGCAGCAAAAGCCAGCTGTTTATGCTTAACTCTGTGTAAAGTTTTAGACCTGGAAGGTACACATATCCTCATCTGACAGAGGATTAAACAGAATTCCTAATTGCTTGATGTTTTGCCATAGGTCTGTTAGAGGATTAGAGCAAAAAGAACACTAAAACCCAACTTCCAGTTCTGTGACAACCAAAGAGACATGAACCTGAAAAATTACATTTCCAACCACCCCCCCCACACACATATAAACACACAAAAGACTAGCAAGAGAAAGAGCTATTTTCCTGAAATTTCAATAAAACCCAAAGCAAAAATCTTAGCACTGGACCCTTGTGTCCTATCTCCAGTCTTGGGGAATGGAATTACAGCTAACTTTGTGCGTAGTTTCTGTATACTGTATAGATAAGAGCCAGGCATAAGCCTCTAGCTAAGTTGAACAAGATGGAATTAATATTTGTTTTTAAGAAAAAATTGATAATTTCATATTCAACCCAGCACTTAAAAGGAAGTGCTTTGTGCTCTGATCAACAAATTCATGCAGGATCTCCTTGAACCTATTTCTATTTTTGGCTTACGCAACCTATGGGAGTTTTCTATCTTTACTACTCGTAACAGGATTAAGAAATCCACAGGTTCTGTTCATCCCCAGATTCATTCTACATTCAAAAAGGCAATTCTGTCATTTTAGTGTTTGGAGTTACAAAGAACCATTTCATGTTCTCTATATCCAAAAATTTTTTTTGGCAGCCTCAGGTCTGTATCATTCAGTCTCTATCTTCTCACACTGGAAAGAGGAACTTTTTAACCTGCTACAGATTTTAACCTACCCTGGCTTTAAGAGTGGTGATTATGGGGGTCAGGACTCAATCTGGGCTTGAGTCATTGCTTCACGACCTGTTGCACGTTTGTGTGACCTTGGATATGTTTTTAAACTCTCTCTGAATCTTAATCTCTTCATTTGCAAAATGAACATAATATAACCTATCTTTTCGGATTTCAGTGATGCTTAAATTAAAAAAAAAATCATGTAAAGTACTTAACCCAGGGCTCAGCACACAGTAAGTTCTCAATTAATAAATGCTAGCTATCTAATTATTATTTTAATTAGAAATGGAGGTAACAGTTTACAATTAATACATAATATAGATTCATGCTTGATGATTTACATTTAGGAATAATTATTAATGTACTTAAATCTGGCAAATACAAAAGACGAAAAATGCAATGGTTCACATGACTATCCAGCTGTTTATTGGATGTCAAACGCATGACACTATCGTAATAGAAATGACACGAGAGCCAAGGTCTGGGGCGGGCGATGGGAGGAGAGTGTGGAGCTGCATCTCTGTTATACTTCTATCTAGTTGCTAAGGGGCAGCTCTTCCAGGAACCCAAGAGGCTGCTCTGGGTAATCCCAGATGGAGCAGAGAGGGGAAGGGGGCTGTGGTGTCCATGCCCAGAAAAAGAGAATTCTCTGGGTTTTCTGCACCCCAAAATTTTGCAAGGATAGGGGAACTCATCCTATGCTATGTCTTTTTTCCAACTCTTTATTTTATTTTATGTTTTTTATTCTTATGATATGTTAGTCACCGTACAGTACATTTCCAACTCTTGACTCCTCTACAAAATCATCCTGCTTTTTATACTCCCTCTGCAGACCCTTGGTAGTTTCCCCTACTTCTCTCCCCACCCCCTCCAATCCATGCCCACCCCGTCATGCCCTGGAGCTCCTTCCTAAACTCAAGTGGTCCTTCAGAGGCTGGGGTCTTCCCAACAATACTGTATGATATATACCTAAAGGCGGAGAGTGAGCTAGTCAGCAACTTCTCAAGCTTAACTAAGGGTACTTGAGGGTACCTCAATCACATGTGATGGAGGGGAATACCAATGTAGAAAAAGAAGATTGGAAACCGGAAATCATAATCAGTGCTCCTACAGTGCACCTTTGCATTCATTTGGAATTCCCTGCTGGCCCTTTTTCTCCTTAGCTCCATCGTATCACTGTGTTGTCGAGGCCAGATTCTCTCTTTTCTCTGGAAATCTCAGAATTACATCCTGTCCCTGCGACAAGAATGATTCAGTACAGTATACCAGTTGTTAAAATAGTGAGATCCTTCTGTATGGAGTTGGTAAATAGGCAAATCAACAGCCAAATAGTGGCTGCTCTGATGTCCCCCCTGAATCCCGCCCACTCCTCCATTCTTCTCTGAGAAGCCCCCGGGCCCATTATCCAGCAACTGAAGACTTACACGGACTGTAAGTGTACTCCAGGGAAGCCTCTGGAATCCCGCTCCAGAATTCTGGCCTGTGAATCCATACTATTTAGTAGGTGCTCTGTTTTATCTGGTGTTGACTATTTAAATACCACCCTGTTTGCTGCCAGTGAAAACAGGAGTTGCCCCTCATCCACGGGGGAGACCTTCCAAGCCCCGCAGTGATGCCTAAAACTGCAAATAGTACTGAAGCTTAGATATAATATGTTTTTTCCTGTACACATACACCTGTGATAAAGTTTATTTTGTAAATTAGGCACGGTAAGGGATTAACAACAGTAACTAATAATGAAATAGAACAATTATAACAACATACTGTAATCAAAGTTACGTGAATGTGGTCTCCCTCTCAAAAGGTTTTATTGTACTGTAGTCGCCCTGCTTCTTGGGGGGCTGTGAGATGATAAAATGCCTACGTGATAAGATGAAGTGAGGGGAATGATGTAGGCATTGTGACCTAGTGTTAGCCTACCACTGACCTTCTGATGATGTGTCAGGAGCGTCATTGCTTCCTGACCACCACTGACCATGGGTAACTGAAACTGAGGAAAGCAAAACCACAGATAAAACGGGGACTGCTGCAATCATTTAATGGTAGATAAAAAGAATATTTACCATTTCAGTCTAAAACATTCACGTTACTGCTCAAGTTCAGGATTTCCTTCAGAATAATGAGTGGTCATGAGCCCTCCATCTATGTGAATAGAAACTTCTCCAAAGGGGTTCTTCTAGGAAAATAGACAAGGCTTTTCCCAAAGACACATGGGTGCTTCTACTCCAGATGGTAGAAACTGACGTTTAAATATATATATATATATATATATATATATATATATATATATATATATATATATATATGTTCTGCTGTGCTCGCCTAGTTACTTGTTACCATTTGGTACTTGTCATGTCTTGTCGGTCTCGCGTAACTTACATATCATATGGCGCCATCATTCCCAGCACAGCGCTGCCCACACAGCAGTAGGTGTCTGATAACTGCTAGCTGAACAAAATTTTTAAAATTTTCCCCAGAAATATCCATCACGGGGACACTTAACCACCTAAGTCAAATGCATTTGAAGACTAAACTGATGGTGGGTTGAAAATCTATTTCACAAGGTAAGGTCGCATCTGGCAATGCTTGCAAGAAAGAATGAGGAAGGACAAATGTGCTGTAGTTTGTAAACAAATATAAATATGAATACGACAGTTTGAGCTTCATGAAGAAGACAAAAGCCCTGGCAAAGAGATAGATCTCTGTGCCTACGTACTTGCTAGGCTTCTTCCATGTGGAAAGGAATAAGGACAAACACAATAGAACGGTTATGGAATTTTTAAACGTACATTCCAGTAATTAAATTGAAGGGCCTTTCAAGGGGAATCAAAGCCAAGTTTCACCCTTCAGGATGAACTCAATGGTGTGACTTAAAAGAGACGCATACATACACACACCCCTCAATAAGCTATGAAACACCTACTTACCTAAATCATTGGACACATCGGTAGGAGAAGAATAGCATAAGTTTTATATCTTTACTATGGGATACTATGCAAGTATTAGAGAGAATCCTGTAAATTTATGTGTGTGCTGATATGGAAGGAGGTACACTAGTTCTGCTAGGTAAAAAAAGCAAACTGCTGAATAGTAAAGCATATTGTTTGCTTTGATGTAAGTTCTCATAGAGTGGTGTGCTGGAGCTGACTGTGCTGGCTCATGAGATCTAACGGTTACATTTTCAGAAATTTGACAAGCTGGTTGTTAAGCAGTAGATAGCTTAAAATCAGCTACAGTGAGTGTATTTGCACCAAAGGAATCCACACCTTACAAATAAGGGCTTCCCCCCACCCCTTAGAGAGCTGGTTTATCAGCACACTGCTGCTCAAAAATGGGCAGATACGAGTTTGTATAAGCCTATCCAATTATCTGGAATAATATATACCAAACTGTGACTTGTTGAATTTACACCTACTGATTTTACAATCTTAAAAATGAAAAAAAAAGAGTAATCTCACAAAAAAAGTGAATGCTACCATGCTGTAAGTAAAATCCATCGAAAAGTCCAAGTATAACATCTTCTGATGACTATGCTCAGTATTTTGAAAAATTCTAAAACAATTTAATCGATATTTTAAGGACTATGCATATACTTGCTAAATTTAATGTATTTCAAGTCTGTCTAATACTAAAGCTGCTCAGAGCCACCTTAAAGTTTCAGACCACTTCATACGGGTTTAAAAATTGGTTCAAATATTGGGGCGCCTGAGTGGCTCAGTCAGTTAAGCATCCAACTCTTGGTTTTGGCTCAGGTCATGATCTCAGGGTTGTGAGATTAAGCCTATGTTGGGCTCCATGTTGGGCATGGAGTCTGCTTAAGATTCTCTCTCTCCTCCTCCCTCAGTTCCTCCCCTACTCACGTCTGCTCTCTCTCTCTCTCTAAAAACAAACAAATAAAAACTGGTTCAAATATATATAACATTGATCATGGAAAATGGTTATTATCCATATAAATATATCTTTATGAGGATATATCTCCATGAGCATGTTCCTGGATATAGGTTTAATGTCAAAGCAAAGACTGTATCAATCATACTCCCATCCACAATGTATGAAGAGTACCACAGCAAAATCTGATATTGTGAATATTAAAAAATATTTTAACCATCTGATAAGCAAAATGTGTCCACAAAGAAATAAAAAGGATCTCTGTATTTCAGTTGACAGTTCCCTGATTTAATTAGTTTAGCTTTAAAAAATGTATTTATCAGCTATTTGTATTTTATTTTCTGTGAACAACCTAGTTACCTAGTCACAGTCTTTGATAATTTTTAATTGGATTACCTTTTTCTTATTAATTAATTGTTGGAGCTCTTCAAACATGTCAATTAACCTTTTATCTGTCAAGAACGTCACAAACATCTTCCACTATCAATTGCTTGTCTTTTAAATAGTTGATGTTGTTTTACAGAAGTATTGAGGGGTTTTCTTTTCTTTCTTTCTTTTTTTTTGTTGTATTCAGATATTTCAGTCTTTTCCCCCATGGCTTCTGAATTTTGGGTCATGCTTAAGAGGGCCTTTCCTACCCTAAAATTAAAACAAACAAACAAAAACCTACCTTGTTCTAGTCTGTGTGAGTGTGTATGTGTGAGTGGGATGTAGAGATTTCATACATCTAGAAGTTATTTTAGTGACTATGTATAGTAGAAATCGGTTGAACCAGTGTATCGCTACAAGTCCTTACCCATTGATTTTTAAATTACACATTTATTCTGATATATATAGATTTTACATGGATTCCTGAATTTTAGTATTTTTTGAGGAAAACTTCAGAGTTATAATTCATTTTTTTCAGGAGAGTAAGCTAAGCCCTTCAAGTGATGTTTAAGGACTATTCTATAATTGCTGTACTGCTAGATCAGAGAATATTTGGTCTTTTCTGCTGTATAAAATGACTTGGCAGTAGAGCTATTAAGAGGTCTCATTTTATAATATAAATCTTTCTAGAATTGTCTTCAGTGCTTGATGCTGAAGTAAACAGTCAATAAAATGTACTTCTAGTTTAATGTATGTCTTGAAAATGAAAAAAAAAAGAGTAATCTCACAAAAAAAGTGAATGCTACCATGCTGTAAGTAAAATCCATCAAAAAGTCCAAGTATAACATCTTCTGATAACTATGCTCAGTATTTTGAAAAATTCTAAAACAATTTAATCGATATTTTAAGGACTATGCATATACTTGCTAAATTTAATGTATTTCAAGTCTGTCTAATACTAAACCACTTTGAGGTTTAATCTACATTATGCCATTTAAAAGCTATTGTGAAAAAGAACAGTTTCTCAATGTAGCATTTCAAAATCCAAAGCTCTGTTAAAATAAAACCATGCCTTCTTTTCTTTTTTTTAGCAAGATCTTGCCTGTGACAGTGTGTTTGCCAACATGGCCCCCAAAAAGAAGACTGTCAGAAAGAGCAAAGGAGATATCAATGAGATGACCATAATCGTAGAAGATAGCCCCCTAAACAAACTGAATGCTTTGAATGGGCTCCTAGAGGGAGGCAATGGCCTTAGCTGCATTTCTTCTGAATTAACAGATGCTTCCTATGGCCCCAACCTCTTGGAAGGCTTAAGTAAAATGAGGCAGGAGAACTTCCTTTGCGACCTAGTCATCGGCACCAAAACCAAATCCTTTGATGTTCACAAGTCAGTGATGGCTTCGTGCAGTGAATATTTTTACAACATCCTAAAAAAAGACCCATCTACCCAAAGGGTGGATCTCAATGATATCTCACCGCTGGGCCTGGCTACTGTCATTGCATATGCCTACACCGGAAAGCTGACGCTCTCCTTGTATACAATAGGAAGCATTATTTCTGCTGCTGTTTATCTTCAGATCCATACCCTTGTAAAGATGTGCAGTGATTTTCTGATCCGAGAGATGAGTGTTGAGAATTGCATGTACATTGCTAACATTGCTGAAACATACTCCTTGAGAAATGCAAAAGCGGCAGCCCAAAAATTTATCCGGGATAACTTCCTTGAATTTGCAGAATCAGATCAGTTTTTGAAACTTACATTTGAGCAAATTAATGAACTTCTTATAGATGATGACTTACAGTTGCCTTCTGAAATAGTAGCATTCCAGATTGCAATGAAATGGTTAGAATTTGACCAAAAGAGAGTGAAATACGCTGCAGATCTTCTAAGCAATATCCGCTTTGGTACCATCTCTGCACAAGACCTGGTCAATTATGTTCAGTCTGTACCAAGAATGATGCAAGATGCTGATTGTCACAAACTTCTTGTAGATGCTATGAACTACCACTTACTTCCATATCATCAAAACACATTGCAGTCTAGGCGCACGAGAATCCGTGGGGGCTGTCGAGTCCTCGTCACTGTTGGGGGACGTCCAGGCCTTACTGAGAAGTCCCTTAGTAGAGACATCCTGTACAGAGACCCTGAAAATGGATGGAGCAAGCTTACAGAAATGCCAGCCAAGAGTTTTAATCAGTGTGTGGCTGTGATGGACGGATTTCTTTATGTGGCTGGTGGTGAAGACCAGAATGACGCAAGAAATCAAGCCAAGCATGCGGTCAGCAATTTCTGCAGGTATTTGATCCTTTATTAGGAACTGAAATGGTTTAATATTATGAGGAAATTACTCTGACATAGAAACAAATGAGTCCTGCCTGTTAGCTTAGTTCGTTGGCTCAGTAAATCAATAATAATAATAATAATGCCACATTACATATATACAGCTGTCCACATTACATAAAGTATATGCATATATAAAATGCACTCTATATTTCTGAATAAGCCTATGAAATGAGCTGGGAAGATGTGGTTATTCTGATTTTACGTGTGTGAAATCTGATACCCAGACAAGTTATACCACAAGTGAGTGGTAATTCACATTCTCATTTATGGTAAGGTACCCTTCACAGTACACTGTTTTTCTGAAAAGAAACTGGGTACAAATTTAGTTTTTAACACGAAGTGGTAAGAAAGGTCAAAATAATACAAAATTTCATTTAAGTGACTGTTACTGATGACTGTCAGATTCATAATTGGCAAATATAATGAGATCATTAGAAATGTGGCAGATAATTAATTCTAAATATTTTTGAAGACTGAATACCATAAAAAATGTCAATATCTTTGTTGCATGTGGAAACAGTAAAGGTATAATATATCCTTCAGAAAATGGAATTCAAATCCCATGTTGTTTGTGTATATTTATAATAAAAACACTTTCATATATATGAGATGTCAGGAAGTCATACTTATATCCTGGTAGAAATACAAAGTCAAACATAAGTAATGAGCAAGATCTGAAAATTTATAAAGTATATCATGAAAAATATTCTTTATTATTTCATTATGTGTCTGTGTGTCATTTAAATCAATCCAAAAAATTAACTGATTTTTTGCCCTTTATAAGTTAAGTTTTGATTTGGAGGTTAAATGGGAGAAAAATGAACATCAAACTAATGCAGGGAGGTCTGTGTTTACAATACTTTGGAACTACGTAAACAGTTAAAACAGGTTTTCTGTGACTGCTTATTTTCCTCCTGCTGACAACTATGTTAAGTATTCAAGTAATTGTTTTTGCAGTACTGACTTCAGTGCTTATGGTATAATAACTGTAATATAGAACACTGAAAAAATCTATCTCTACACTAAAAAATCTACCCACCAATAAGTGCTAGAAAATAGAGAAATATCGAAAGTTAAGCCTCTGGTGATGCTTTTGGATGAGTTCCATTGATCTCATTCTAAGCAGGTGATAGACTTGGTTGAGTGACTTAGCTTTACTGTTACATTGGCCAGGTCAGGTGTATGAATGAGAAGGTGTTTGCGAGACATGGAGAAGTCAAATTAGCCAACTCCTATCTTAATTAAGCAGTAAGAATAAGCCAGGATGGCTGGTGTCTGCAGATAAGTGGAACTGACTTAAATGTGGCAGTGTTCCCTTTCTGATTGCCGCAAATACCCAGCTTCCACCGCCTCCCCGACAAGCACATCTCATAAATCCTCCCCTGTGATGGACAGTGTGGAGTATGTAAGAAGAGGGACTGACAGGTTGGTTTCTGTGGGGACTTCTCCAAGAGGCCCCCTAAAGGCAGTGGTTTTATAAACGGGAGGAGGGGAAGTCACGATGCCCGTCTTGTCTTTATCAAGTGTCACACTTTTTCACTGGCTGAGAAACTAACACTGGCCTCCAGGTGAGAGGCCTCGCTCTGTTCGTAGCGTAGCCTCCTTGCAGGAAGAGTGTCACAATTTCCACGCTGTGGTTTGTGGAGTCACGTGGGTTCCCTGGCTGCCGCCAACAAGGCTGTCACGCTTGCTCTGCCATTTTCAGATACGATCCCCGCTTCAACACCTGGATACACCTGGCCAACATGAACCAGAAGCGCACGCACTTCAGCCTGAGCGTGTTCAACGGGCTCCTTTACGCTGTGGGCGGCCGCAATACCGAAGGCAGCCTGGCCTCGCTCGAGTGCTACGTGCCCTCCACCAATCAGTGGCAACCCAAGACGCCCCTGGAGGTGGCGCGCTGCTGCCACGCCAGCGCGGTCACCGACGGCCGCGTGCTGGTGACCGGCGGGTACATTGGCAGCGCGTACTCGCGCTCCGTGTGCGCCTACGACCCGACAAGTGACTCGTGGCAGGAGCTGCCGGGCCTGAGCACGCCCCGAGGCTGGCACTGCGCGGTCACGCTGGGCGACAGGGTGTACGTGATGGGGGGCAGCCAGCTGGGGCCGCGCGGGGAGCGCGTGGACGTGCTGACCGTGGAGTGCTACAGCCCGGCCACCGGCCAGTGGAGCTACGCGGCGCCGCTGCTGGTGGGCGTGAGCACGGCCGGCGCCTCGGCGCTGCACGGCCGCGCCTACCTGCTAGGGGGCTGGAACGAGGGCGAGAAGAAGTACAAGAAGTGCATCCAGTGCTTCAGCCCGGAGCTCAACGAGTGGACGGAGGACGACGAGTTGCCCGAGGCCACCGTGGGCGTGTCCTGCTGCACCCTCTCGATGCCCAACAGCGTGACCCGGGAATCCCGAGCCAGCTCGGTGTCCTCGGTGCCAGTCAGTATCTGAACCCAGGTAGATTCGGGGACGCAGGAAGGGCAAATAGGCGTTCGTGGGCTCCCTTTGGGTTAGCGAAAAGGAAAATATATAGCATTTACTACAATGATTGTATCTTACACTATATCGAGGCATATGTCTTGGTAGTTTTAAATTCCTGGTATGGCGGGCGTAATCTACCTCTGTGTCTTTTTTTTTTTTTTTTTTTTTTTTTTTTTAAGCAGAATGCAAGGCCCTGGCCAACAAAGAAAAGAAACCATTTATTTCCGTGGCCACTGGGTGGCAGACAGAATTCGTTGTAGGCCCTCTTCCACCGGGGCATGTTCCTTAATGGATAGCGGTTACCCCCACATTTGAGATTTTTCTTCTACCCTTTAGTACACATGAAGCTTATGTGAGTAATCAATTTCATGTACGAAAGTTTATCTTCTTCTCTCGACTTTTTCTGTAGGAAGTTAAAAGTATTCATTTATAGCTTTTATTTTAAAATAGAAGTCTATCCGTATCCTTAAAGACTTAATTCTACATTTAAAAGCAGTTTCTTTTTCTAGACATGACTGAGTAAAGAATATTGAAAGGCGTCCCATGATAAAGCCATAAAGCTTAAAACAAAGTTGGGGTGGAAAGTAACAGGGATTCCACCCTGGGACTGGCACACTGATCCGTTTGGTTTATCCCTTATTCTCGTCTTCCTTTGTGCCTCAGTCCCCAGGGTATTTGCTCTCGAAAAATACTGCTCTCAAAGAAGGAACTACAAGTCATTTAGTGTATGGCGTAAATTTAGGTCAATTCGTTGTTTCTCTTAGGAGTATTTGCACTTTAACTTTTGTCCCCTATTAAAGGAATTGTGAGTATCATGGGAGCCTTACTGTGACCCTAAAAACTACACCGAGATGCAACCTTGACCCTAATATAAGCCCCAAGAAGAACACCAAATAAAACTACGGCCATAAGGACCATTAACTTAAAGTTTATATAGCCCGAAGGTTATACAACTAATAACGAGAATTTGATTTCCCCCATTTTTTATAAGGATGAGAATGAAGGGAACATTTGGAATTCTTGGGTTTGGCGATAACAGGATGAACGGCTTCTCCTGTTGGTAAATGTCACTGTTTCCAATCGCGTAGCAATCCTCCTGATTTCTTAATTAAAACTCTAACACTATTCATTTCACATGGAAATATCGATGCCCATTCTGTTCTGTATGTTTTAACTTCATCCACTCCAAGTTAGCTTTGCAAATTAAAGTGTATCCACTTGATATCATTTTTCTTACATATTTGCCATGTTTTGGAGCAAGGGAATGATTGTAGTAAATGATACATATTTTCCTTTCTTATAATTTATCACTTTATTCTTTGGTGGCTTATTTGTTTTGGAGACGTGGCCTATCAGTTATGGGTTATGTGCAATTGGGTTTTGAAAAATAAAACTATTTCACTGGTTAACCATGAGATATATGGAAACCTAACTGGGTTTTCATTAATCCCATTTCTCCTACCTTGTGTAGATAGGTTATTGCTAGCATTACAATATTTATATTTAAAATATGTTCTTTGAACTGTGAAAAGTGGTTCATGTAGGATACTTTTATATCATTGCCCCTTACGAAAAGGTCAATCTCTGTATTTAACGGTAACGCTTGGTAAAGCGTACAACACTGTGAGCTGAGAACAAGGCATTAATAATGTAAAACCACTGGGCTGTTTCCTCACCCCACACAGAACATTCGGAGCTTCTCCAAGTATGGAGCAGGTCTAAAGGCATTGGCTCCCTTGACTCCTTCTCCGTCCAGGCTGGAAAATCAAGCTGTGTGAGAAACTAGTTTATGGAACAAGTTAAATCATCGAGCCCCTTAAGCTATCAGTGTACAAACCATAGATAACTTTTGTCCTTGCAGCGTCATTGGTAAAATAAACTTTTCATTTTTAATAAATTATTTTGGCCACAACTGACAAAACCTATGTGAGTTTTGACATCTATCGTTTGGTCTAAATGTATATTCTTGTACAATTGAGCAGCCTGCAGTATATTATACATTTTGAGAGAAAAAAAAGGTGACTTATCATGGATCACAGGTCATAAGTGGGCAAATAGGCATAATTCCTGATGTACACTAGTAGGTGTGTATCCCATTGAGATCCTAGAAGTTTTGTGAAGTGGAGGACCTAAGGCTTGGAATGAAATAGGAATCAATCAGTTGTAACATTTGATCTTGAAAGAATGAGGAGAGATTGAAACGAGAGGATTTTTCAGCCTTCAGAACTTGGTAAGATGTACACAGACTTGGCAATGGCTTTCTAGACATGGGACTGAAGACATGTTAGAGCTGGATAAATCCTTTGAAATGACCATGTAACGTATTTTCTACATTGTTTATCTGAAGACTCAGAAAACATACCCGTCTGGGCTTACCAAGTTCCTGGGTGCATTGCTGTGCTGTCTTCTGTTTCAACAGTTAGGTCAATAAATAAAGATCAGTATGAATTTAGAACACTGGAATTGCTGGCATTACAAATTGGTAGGGAGCATGGAACATAAGGGTGGGTGAAGGTGTTATGTCCTGGAACATCCCTCACGGACAAGTGAAAGACACGGAGGTCTATAGAATCAAAGTAAGGTGTGTCCCGTTTCATGTGTAAGTGAAACGTACTTTGTAACCCACCATTGGAGCTATTGCTCCTAGAAAACGTGATGGTTTGTCCTTGTTTCCCAACTGGAGAACAACTTCATTTTTAATGTCTTATGCTTACATTCAATGACACTCCCAGCCTCAGGATCCAACCCTAGACCTTCTTTTATTTTTCTGAAAGAAAAGGGCATATTACTTTTGTAGTGCGTATTATTTTTGTAATTGCCAAGTCCTGCGGTTAAATAAAGCATCAGTTCAGTCTATCAGAGCAGTAGCAAGTTACCCAGCAGCTGATATAATAAGCTCTCTTTTTCTGAATGGGCCAGAGACCTGATGTGCAAGTCTCGAGGAAGAAGGACTTTAATGTAGTCTGTCCGTTTTTAGTTAGACTCTTGGTGATCTGCTGTCATCCCCGATGCACTAGTTGCTTTCAGTGGCACTGAATGATTTTTATGTTTACTTCCTCTGGTGTAAGACTGGTTAAGGATAGAAAGTCAGTGATGGTACAGATTAATACAATTCTAATCAGTGATTCGATGGTAGTGGGGTGTTACTAGCAAAGAGGTATAACCGGGGAAAGAAGGAAGTGAGAATGTGCTGAATGGTTCTGACCTAAGGCTGAGCAGCAATTATAGCAAGTGTATTTTACAAACATGCATGTAACTAGAGGCTTCCCTGGAAATATGTAAGTGTTAAAAGGTCAATTTTTTGCTGGTTATCTTGGCCAAATATCTTCAGAAATCGATCCAAGATGCTAGATAAAAGAAACTAGAATCACTTCATTTAATTTTTTCCCTGAGTTACAAAGAAACACGTTTATGTAATCTTCTTTGAATGACTTTTCTGAATTCTTTTCTGAATGAATGTTCTCTGAAGGAGCTATGTCTCCACCCGAGCCACTGATGAATACGTTCTCCAGCACAAGGCAGCATTACAAGGAATTATTTTTTAGTATGTCTCTTCCTCCCAGTAAAAACTATAGCATAATTACCTGAACACTCCTCCATGGTAATTATAAGAACTAAAGAATCTGAAACATTAAAGATCTACCCTCCAGCACATTCAGAGGGTGTAGACCATTTAATTTCCCTCCCAGAGAATTTGAGATAAAATACTTGTCTTGGACACTCCTTTAAAAAACAAAAAACTTGATATTTATTCAGAAAATTCTGGCAAAACAAATTCTTCGCTTAGAACATTCTGGTATTATAGAAGGAACAACAAACTAAAATGTATGTGGTATCTGTATCCTCATCACTATCAATAAAGCTGTATTCAGTAAGAGCTTAGTCAATGATCAAATGTGGGTAGTTTTGAAGTGTCCTTTGTGTGATGATTGGGGTATTTGGTTTTTTTTCTCCAGTTAGTTTTCATGATGATTCACCTCAACAAAACATAACAAGGAAAGAAATGACACATAATTGAAGAGCTATTCCAATAGCTTGCAGACTAATAGAAGAAAAATGTATAAAACATCAATAGTGATTTGCTTTGTAGCTCAGACCAAAGCCTGCATTTGGTCTGTCTCGGCCCTGACCACTTAGAAATCATAGATTAAGTGTGGTGGTTTCTAGCCTCGTGCTTTCAGTGGCATTGAATGATTGATCCCGCTCTGACCGCAGCCAACCTGGCACGGATTCAGATTTGTCATCATTTGCGACGAAACTACGTTTTAGGAAATGAAATTGTGGTGTTGTCTTGGCAAACCCTCACAGCCTTACTCTTCCACCTCTCCTTCCAAGTGAGCAAAGGAAATGTAACCAAGATGAGATGCTCTAGCTTTGATCTGATTTAGTAGTTAAAGAATATCAGTTGAGGCAGTCATTTCTAGAAAATTCTAAATGGCAGCAATTACTTTTTCTTAAACTTCTCCAAGCTTTCTAACCATGAAGAGAGACTAGAATGGCCCCCAAACAGAAACAAGCTGGTGCCGCATTCCCAGTTTTGAGCATACCGGCAGGAGCCCCAGAGTTTCCTTGAGTTTTCCTTGAATTGCCACATTTAGAACTCCAAGCTTCCCCACAGGTCTGCACTTCCTCCCACGTTCACATACCAGCCTGTCTAACCAATTCACAGCACATGTAAAATTATTTAATGACAGGAATGACATCCAAGGTACTCCAGGAGGTAGCAAAGGAATAACCATTTTGCACCTACTGTTTGGCAAATTTGATAGAAAGACTAGAGACAAAAAGATATTCAGACCCACCTCTAGGCTTTCCCCTCATCAGGGTGGTATAGAAGTGCATTAGGAAGTCCACTTCAGGAAAGGGGACAGGCCTGGAAGGAGAGAAGGAATCCAACCCATGCCCTCTAGAAATACTCTACTCAGCCCCTCTGTCTTCCTTTCCACCCACATTCACAAGTTGGGCTATGAATGTAGTTATGTGATGAATTATTCCTTATGCCAACGCCAATCCTCCTCCCAGTTTCAGACCAGACATGCTCCTTAGAGAGTGGTGAGGAAGGGAGGCACTTTTCCCCAACCTTTGGATAAATACAGTAGCCTCTGGTTAGCCTGAAGATCCTATATTGCTTCTTTTCTTATCCCTTTCAGAGAAGCACCTCTCAAAGTCAGGCTGACTCATCTTGGAGAAATGACCATTCCGATTTTGCCTCAATATTCAGTCATAGCTATAGAAGCAATGTTCAAAAAAGACCTTTTTTATTTTTAAGATTTTATTTATTTGTCAGAGCGAGAGAGAGCACAAGCAGGGGGAGCTGCAGGCAGAGGGAGAAGCAGACTCCCGCTGAGCAAGGCACCCAATGTGGGACTCAATCCCAGGACCCTGGGATCATACTTGAGCTGAAGGCAGTTGCTTAACCGACTGAGCCACCCAGGCATCCCCAAAAAAGACCTTCGAAAATTACTATTTCTCTCACTCAGATGGGGCAATAGGTCAAAATGGAAGAAACAAGGCCATGATTTTGTAACAAACATGTCTCTGTCCCCCAACCCCACCCCCACCATCGCAACATGTACCCACGGGAGGGAAGTGTCTCGTGATACGAATGGAGGACTTACATCTTTTTATCCGGCTGTTTTTGCTTTGTGCTCACATTTAGGTTATCACCATCGGCTCTGCATTCAGAAATTCTTTTTCCGTCTTGGAGACATCACTACCATCAGTTAGGGGGGGAAACTGAGCAGGATCCATTTTGGGCGAGCCAGGTAGGAAGCGACTGATGTCAATTCTGCCTACATCCCTTTGGCCAGAACTAGGCGTATGGCCCTACCTAGAGGCAAGGGAGCTGAAGAAGAAGCCTTCAAGTGAGCCCAAGAGGAAGAAGAGAGGATTTCATATAGCATCACCTCTGCACATTGAATGATTACATTTTGGAAACCACTGCTCCCATCTTCCTTTCTGGTTGCCCAGGAGCAGAGAGCTTCCCAGGCAAACTGCCTCCTCTCAGCCTCTGGATCTATGTTCTCCTCTTTCTCTTTCCTCGCTCATAAGACTTAAGTGTATATTGCCTTTTCCCTTCTGAAGGGCAAGCCCAGGCAGCTCCTGCAGCCTTTTCTCCATTCAGGGCCCTTCCAGACCTACAGCACACATTACGTGTATTTGGTAAGCCTTGAGTATTGGTATAAATCTGGTTCCCACAAACCATCAAGGAAATCCATCCAATATCAGAATCACCCTCTCCTCCCTCCCTCCTTGGGTTTCTCTGTCCCTCTACTTCTAGAATACTCTAAACTCTTCTTGATTTTTACCTCTTCTAACACAATACTGACTATAAATCATACATCTGTGACCAAATTCCTCTCACTCCAGCCACAGGAGGACGTTCCCAATGCTCAGTGGTTTGGGAGAATAGATACATGATGTAGAGACCAAAAGAGGAAATGCAAGGATCTATTCTTAATCACCATACGAAGAGAGGATTCCTCAGAGAGAGAGAAGGAAAATGAAATGGCTATAATCTGACCCCCAAGTCTTCTTCCCTAATCTTTTCTTCCCTAGCCTTTTGATTTGTTGCTGAGTTCCAAGTTGAGAAGTGTTTTCTTCTATCACAATTTTACATATGGGTAACAAAGGAAATTCTGGGTGCAAAAAGAATTCTTTCCTAGTTTAGCATATGTCCATTGAACATAACCGTGTACGAAGCACCTGGCTGGAATACCGTCGTGGAAAGGTGCTGTGTTTCCCCAGGGCAAGTGAAGAACCAGAACTCCCAGGGGACACCGCGGCTGCCTGAAGCACACTCACGGTCAGGCAGAGCCAACCCGAAAAGGCGCAATTACATTCACAGGCGTTTACTTCTTGCCCAGTTTTGTGCTCTCCAGGTCCTGCGGGGAAGAGAAAGGCAAGCCCAGCTTAGAGCCTGCCCTCAAGGAGCTTCGCGGTCAAAGTTTTTCTAATTGACTCCCTCTGGAGTTTATTCTCCTTCTGTTTTCCAACCCCATGTCTCTGATCCTGCTCTTTCTCCGCCCTGCTCTGTGCTCTAGGAGGCTGACCCCCAGGGACTGCATCCTCAGACTCAGACTCTTTGTTCCATAGGTTCTGTTTACCCAATGGGAGGCATCGGGAGAAGGTAGAGGGCAGAAGAGAGTGCTTGGGGCATTTCTTTCCTGTCCTTTCTGGGCCTCAGCACTGCACTCTGGCCAAGCCAGTAACTCTGCAAGTACAGCCCCGCTCAGAGCCCTGCCACTTCGGGTGTTTGCTTGCGGCTCTGTGGATGTTCTGCCGCCCCTTTTAGAATCTGCTCCTTGAAAGTGGGAACCTTGTCTGCCTTGTTCCCTGCCGTTCGTCTGGTGTCTAGAATTGCTGGTGTACAGTAGGGGATCAGTACTTTTTGTTGAGTGAATGAACAAATGCATGAATGAATGAAATGATAAAACCATCATGACTTACTGCTTGCTAGATTCCTATTCCAATTATTATTCATTTATTTAATCAATAAATACTCATTGCACACCTACTCTATTCAAAGCACTTTCCTTTACCCCAGGAAGGGGTGAGCGCAAATTACACAACCACGATAACTAGGTCTTCTCTCAACCAGCGGAAGCCAAAAGTCACATTGGCAAGAAAGAGTACAGGGGGAAGGAATTATCCAACCAGACCTTTACTGTCTGTTTCTGTTTTTAAAAAACCTCTCAGAAGATTGAGACTATCTCTATAGTTATTATTAATATTATTAATATTAAACTTTTTTAAATCACTTTTCTCTCTATAATTGCCAAATCTTCAAGAACAGTTTAGGACTAGTTGCAGCATTTAGCTGGCAAGTGTTCATTTAGTAATATTTAGTGGCAGTATTTAAACTGTTTATTCAATATGTTTAGTTTTATATAAATATATATACAAATTTGATAGAATATATATTGGTATTTATGTATATATTTGTATTTATATACATTCTATCAGATGATGTGCATATATATACACATGTGTATATTTAGTAAGCACTAAATAAATACCAGCTAAATGCTGACACTAGTCCTATTACAAATACATATATGTGTGAATATATATATATATATAGTTATATTGTTATAGACTAAATGTGCCCCCTAAAGTTTTATAAGTTGAAACCACATGTGATGACATTTGGAGGTGAGGCTTTGGGAGGTAATTAGGTCATGAGGGTGGAGCCCCGTGATGGGATCAGGGTCCCTCTAAGAAGAGGAAGAGAGTTAGCTCTCCACGCGCCGTGTGAGGATAAGATGAGAAGATGGCCGTCTGTAAAGCGGGAAGAGTGCCTTCACCCAGAATCCAACCACACTGGTGTCCTTATTTCAGACTTTTCAGCCTCCAGAACTGTGAGAAATGTAAGCCACCAGGTCTTTGGTATTTGGTTACAGCAACCTCAGCCCACACCGACTAAGAGATAGAGATAGGGAGATAAAGAGGTAGGGGCAGAGACATAGACATAGCTGTATGAATATCTTACCATGTCGCTACATGCTTGCACCCTGACTTTTATAGCTGTTCTCACTCCATCACCTACTTTATATGAGAGCTAAACGAGTTGATAGGTAATGTTCATCTCTTTAAATATTTCTTTTTTTTTAAAAAAAAGATTTTGTTCATTTGAGAGAGAGTGAGCAAAAGAGAGAGAGCACAAGCAGAGAGGAGGGGCAGAGGCAGAGGGAGAAGCAGACTCCCCGCTGAGCAGGGAGCCAGACTCTGGACTCGATCCCAGCACCCTGGGATCATGACCGGAGCCAAAGGCAGATGCTTAACTGACTGAGCCACCCAGGCACCCCATTTCTTTAAATATTTCTTGAGGGCAGCCATGTTCCTGGCCACATGGAGGAACCTGAAAAGTTTGGAGCCTACCCGTTGACACCCAGAGGACTTCTTCCAATTCAGGAATAAGAGATAGAAGGAGGGACTCAGGAAGCAGGGCACTTGCAGCCCGAGCGCTGGCACCCTGCAGAACCCCCAGACTGGCCTCCACCAGTGATTCTCTCATTTCTCTCAAGGTTAACGATACTGAGGACAAGGCAGAGTCCTGGGTGAGATAGACAGTAAGGCTCCGGGCCTGAGTCGACCAGAGATACTAGGAGAGTGAGATGTCGTATAAAGAGATAAAAAGGGGCAAATTCAGCTGCAAGGGGGATCTGCCTGTTGTTCTTTGGAGACGCAACCTGGAGGCACACTTCTGAAGGTGACGTGGCGGACGGCGGACCAACCCCGGGCAAGCCCGAGGGCCCCGCGCTGAAGGTAGCAGGGCCGCTGGAAGAGCGTCTGCTCATGGAATGCTCGCACTGAACGGGGACAAATGGGCTCCATCAAAAATCCGTGAAGTATGAAGACATATCCGTTCCCTCTTATTTCTCTTGAATTTTTCCAGTTGAAATCCAGCTCAGTAAGTTAGGACTCTTGGTGAAGCCCTCTGCCCCTGCGTGCGCTGACCAAACACAAAGGAGAGAGGGAGCCTTCAGGGGTGGGAGGTCCCTGTGATCTCCGTGGGCTGACCCGAGTCTGGGCTGCAGAAGGGAACTGTAAATCAGAAGAGTGAGCCTCCGCCAGAGCTGGGGGTGTGTGGGCGCTCTACCGCGGCCTGTGCCAGCCCAGCCCTGACGTGCGGGGCCTGGGGTCTGGAGCCCCACGGCTTGGCCGCCTCCCAGGTTTGCGGCAGGGACTTGGCGGTAGGTTTGCAGGTGGAGCCGAGAGATGCCGGCGCTCTCAGGCTGGTCTTCTCTGGCTGCCTCAGCCTTTTCCATTCTGCACCCCCTTCCCCCCAGCCCCACCCCCAGTGCACCATACAAACAATTTCTTCGTGCACTTTCTCGTTCCTTGGGCAGAGCAAAGTGAGACAGCACTGTTGTACAAAACCTGGCCTCCCCGTGTCCCCGTCCCACCAGCGGTCTGTCCTGGATGGAGGCAGTGGTTTGGGTCAGAGGCAGAGCGCTCTGCCAGTAGCTGTGACTCACAGGACACTGGCAATCAGAGGTGGCACTGTGGTGCCCTTGGGGGCGATAGAGGGCTGCCGACTGGCACAACAATGACCTTCCAGCCGTGCCGGGCGCCGCCAGGGCTGTCGGGAAGCTGGAGACCATGCCCAATTCTCTGTGGATCTCCTGGTGATTCTGGTGTTTGCTTTTGATAATAAAGAGCCCATGTACTTTCAAGAGGAGGAAAAGAGCTAGGTAAGATTTTCTGCGCAGGTTGGAAGAATATGGTAAAGTCGGTGAGACGACTGGACTGCCTACAGGACCAACAAGTCCTCGAGTCTCCGCCAGCCGAGGTGAGTTCTCGACGTTACTGGCACCATGTTTGGCAGCACTTGACAGAACTCTGAATGAGTTCATCTCTTCCCTGGAGGATACAGGAGACCCTCCTGACAAATGATAGAAAAGTGAGACACCCCCCTTTCATTTCATTTCATGGGGCAATAAAGGCTCCCGGTCAAGGACAGACCCATGGCCACTTGCAGATGAATCAAAACCCCTCCAATCCCTAAAACTCACATCAGAAACGTCTGTAAGGCTCTTGATTTCATCTCAGTCACGGTTTCAGAGTCCTGGGATGGAGCTCGGCAGCAGGCTGGTGAACTCTGGAGCAGAGAAATCAGCCGAGCTAACCCACACTTCTAACCTGCCGAACCCAAAGGCAATAAATGTGTGTTGCTTTAAGGCACAAAGTTGGGGTGATTTGTTCAGCCACGTAAGAAAACTGAAGCCCCTGCTATTCAATGAGCCGCCCTGACACGGGCCCAAGAGACTCAGGGCATCCCCTGATCATCAGGTCCCCAGGGGAAGAGCAGGGTTAAGCTGAGAGGACTCTGGAAGCCTGGGTCACATGCAGGTTTGATTCACCTTCCAAAGCACCCGCCCCCTGCGTAGCCACAGCCACTGGCGATATGCCCATGTTCTCTCTCTTTAAAAGTCATTTTGGTGTATCTCTTTTTTAGTTAAACTATTGTTTAAGTTGATGCCACATGTACTGTTAGTGAGGTCTGATAGAATGAGAATTCTTAAGGTCATGTTTTCCAGAAACAGATGGCTGTTCTAGAATTCTCGTGCATACATCATGTCCACTTCAGTGGACCCAGTAGAATGTACATGATGTATTGTATTTTGCTCAAAAAAAAAAAGTGTCCATTATTACTTAAATGATCCCTGAACTCTGACACGACCAAATGGAGACATTCAGAAGAATAAAGACCATTTCTTTACCCTCCCAGCTGCTATTAGAAATCGCTAAAAGTAAGTGATTATTACCTTAAAATTTTTTGGCTGGTTTTTAAAACAACACATACACACACCCCACGTGGCAGCGTCATCCCCAGCTAAACTTAGCAATGTTGTTATTATTATTAATTCATAGGTTAGATGATTTGACATTTTGCAACCATGTGTTTCTTATTTTTCTATTTCTTTTTAACTTTTATTTCATTTTTTATATTCCTTACTGTTAAAATGTTTCTGAATTTTATGCAGTCAAAATAAGTTTTCCTTTTATGAAAAAAATTAAGATCCTTCTCAAGCATTTGCTACGTCTAGCAGCCTGCTAGGTGCCAGAGACCCAAGATGGCTCGTCCTTGTCTCACTGTCCCTCCACCCCCTGGGGAGGTAGGGGTGGGGGCAGAGTCTGGGGAGGCAGACACGTACACGAACTGCTGTTGTATGACAGGATACAAGGAATACATGTAATAACAGGGGTAGGTACGCAGCCTCATGGGATTACTGCAGGGGTGACACATTCTATCCGGAGGGGTCAAAGCAAAAGAGGCAAACTTGGAGCTGATTTATTAAAAAGATTTATGAATTCAGTGTCACTCTGAATTACGTACTATGTTCAAAGACCATTATCAAGTCTATGTTCTTGCCTGTCTTGAATTTTGCCAAGAAATTTAGCAAGTGTTGACCCCAAAATGCCTCTTCTCTGGTCTTTGGAAAGTAGCCTAAACTGAGTTGGAAGGCTGGAGTTTTATACCTAGACCCAGTGTCCGCTAAACAAATAGTTTGGGTCTCAGTATTTGTAAAACTGGCAATTGATCATAACCATCCTGCTTACTTCATAGGACGATTATAAAAATTGAATTAGATCAGGTATGTGAAAACACGAGGTCATTCTACAAATCTATCGAGGTCACACCATTTCTGTTCTGAGTTGCCGGTGGCCAATATTAATTACAGCTATGTATTAAAAGAGACAGTAATCAGAGTAACAAAAATGTCTGATGCCTTAGAGTTTCACAGCACCCTTCCTCTGAAGCTGGGCACCTCTGTTCCCTCCTTAGGCCTTCTGTATCTTTCCAGGATAAGCCAGGGCCTGCGTCATTACCCACACTTGCAGAAGAATAGGGAAGATGAAGTGGGAGGCCCGAGATCGACAGGCAGAATCAAGACGTGAGCTCCAGCTCTTGCCTTCCGACCATTTCCCAGTACATAGAGCCCGCTGAGTACCAGGCAGAAATGACCGTGGTGCCTTCTCACAAATTATTTCAATAGTCGCCCAGAACCGATAAGGATATATTGATTCCAAGTACAGATGGTCAGCAGTAAAGTTCATTCTCTTCAATATTCAACTGGAATTTAAAGAAAAAAATGCCTTTAAATTTTAAAAGGAGAAAACACTTCCCGACTACCTCTCCTCTTTGTCCGTCAGGCTCCACCCATACCAGGCACACACAATCTCCACCTGTGGAAATGCCCCCAGCGGCAATGCCATTCCCTGATCCCAGCGGCCAGAAACATCTCCCTCTCTTGAAATCCCTGGGCTTAGATTAATGGGTGAGAACCCAGGCTCCCAAGGCCATCCATCTGCGTCTGAATCCCAGCCCGGATACTAGCAGCCTCTCTGCCTCTGGTCCCTTATCTGTCAGTGGACACTGGTGGTGACACTAAAAAACAAGCAACAACAAAAGATCGTCATTACTGGGTTATTAAAAAGATTAATAAGGGGCGCTTGGATGGCACAATTGGTTAAGCATCCAACTCTTGATTTCAGCTCAGGTCATGATCTCAGGGTCATGAGATCGAGCCTCATGTTGGGCTGCTGGGCTCTGCACTGGAGGTGGAGCCTGCTCAAGATTTTCTCTCCCTCGCCCTCTGCCTCTCCCTGTCCCCCCCGCCCCGCAACTCCCATGCACATGCACGCACACACTCTCTCTATCTCTCCAAAAACAATAATAATAATAATAAGATAATGCATGTAGAGCATTAATGACACATGGCAACGCCCAGCAAGGATTAGCTGTCCAATTCTCATCTGTTCCTTTGCAGATTTTTCATCTGCAGCCAGGTAGCCAGTTCTCTGGGGATAGGAACAGATTCCATAGCACCCCTTGCCTAGTGTGTAAGAGAACAACCCAGCTCCGCCATTTATGAGCTCTGAGGGCTTAGCCTGTCATTTAATTTCTGTGTCTCAGTCCCCCATCTGTAAAATGGGGAGAAGATGAAAATTAAAGGCAATAATGTATGTGTGTGTGTGTGTGTGTGTGTATCTTAGCCATTATTTGCTGTTTAAGAGTCTATATTAAAATTAAAGAGTCAAGACTCTGATGTCGCAACGTTTCTCAGACCGTATTTTCTGACCTATACAGTTGAAATTGCAGATCCAAATTTGGAGAGAGAGAGAGAGAGAATGCAATGTGAGGATGCTTGGGGCTGGAAAGACAGCCACAGGCAGTCTTATGAGATAGACTCTCCACGAGAGACAAGAAGCCCCCAACTCTGCAATTGGAAGACGGCCACCACCTCCTCCCTGATGAGGGGGAGAAGGAGGAGGAGATGCGGACAGCAGAGCAAGGAGGGGAGAACGTCAGGGCACAAGTAAGATGAACAAGAGGGGTGGCAGAGGGAAAGAGGAGAAGGGAGAGGAGAGGGAGACAGAGACAGGACAGGACGAGGAGACGAGAGAGATTTGTGAATAAGGAAGCCCAAACCTAGTGGCCACGCGACGGAGTGATACAACCTCTAGAGGTGTGGACATTTCCGGGGGTGGTTGTTTGTTCCAACAACTGAGTTCGGATGTGGTAGATATGCGGGAGATGGTACCGCAACTAGGTAGTTCCACGTCCTGCTTAACTGGCCTATTCATTCAAGTAGGCGACAAATTCAGGACGCAAGTCTATTTCTCACATTAATGCAGTGTTTTTTCTTGGTTTTGATACAGGCCGAATATCTCAGCAATGCCACTAAATTTGAGGGGAGGGGCGCCTGGGTGGCTCAGTCGGTTAAGCATCTGCCTTCAGCTCAGGTTATGATCCCAGGGTCCTGGGATTGAGTCCCGCATGGGGCTCCTTGCTCAGCGGGGAGCCTGCTTCTCCCTCTGCCTGCAGCTCTCCCTGCCTGTGCTCTCTCTCTCTCTGGCAAGTAAATAAAATCTTTCAAAAAAATTTAAAAAAAAGAATTGCAAATTCTTGGGGAAAAAAATTGAGGGGAAATTGTATGTTGCTTTGTTGACCACTCTTTTTTTAATCGGGAAGATTACATACTATTTTACTAGTAACTTTACTTAGCTTACTCACCACCGGGAGAAGCTCCCTTCCTGAGGTAAGGCCACTATCAGTATACCACAGCACACCCTCGTATCAGGCATACTTGCATTTGCATATTCAGGTGCAAGCATTTGACTACATCATTATGGCTTAACTAGAGTTGGTCCCAGGCCATAAATATCATACTATTTAATTCCTACTTATTTTCTTTTGGTTTTTTCTTTATGATTCAGTTGAGGCATTACATGGATTTTTAATTATGTATAGAAGTAGGTTATGTTATCTATGAAAGTCACTTTAGGATAAAAGAGTTTTAATAAAAAAATTGTTTAGGTAGGGGGTGTTGGGACTGATGGGATTAAACCCCTGTCCTAGAAGCGATTCTGGCCCCCCCATTCTCTAATCCTTTCTCCTCTTGACCACTTCAACGCTAGGAGCCAGTGGCCTGCAGAAGCTCCCCCAGAAGAGGCATTGGACTCTGGCCCTCTCTTGCCTGGGTCTCTGATACCTCACCCCAAATGTGTGTTGTGTATGGAGGGAAGTAGACCTGCAATCAGTCATTATCACTATCACTAATTCTATTGTATAATAATAACATGATACAAAAATAAAACATTTAGTTTTGAAAACACGATATTTCCAGTTAGTGGGCCTAGTTGGAGAAAATACGACTACTTAAAAATGGTGCCCATGTGGCCTAGATCATTCGAAGGTCAAGAGACATCTGTAACCATCCAATCACTAATGCTCTAGAGAGCATTTCAACTGAATTTCAAAGGCTCTCATTCAGTCCCTTCCTGCAAAGACGATCCCGCAACCTTGGGCAAGTACATAGATTCAAATTTGCATTAGCTGAAAAGGACATAACAACACTGATTTTCAGTGAGGAAAACATGACAACGTTGAGATCCAGGATGGGAGTATTTCCCAGGTAGGAAAGAAGCAGAGTAATGGTTAAAGAAAAAACTTTGCAACCAGACCACTGGGTTCATAATCTTAGCCCTGGCCCTCACCAGCGCTGTGACCTCGGGTAAGTGGTACTTCCCATTGCCATAAATTGGTTCCTTAGCTGTAAAGGGAGGAGAGCAATAGCAGCTACCCCGTAGGGTCCTTAAAAGGATAAAAACGTTATCTGCTGTCAAGCATCTAGAGGTGTTCGGCACATGGGACTCACTCAGGAAATGTTAGCTCTTAGACTTCTGTGTGGGAAATTTCCTTCCTGCATCGCAGAACGACTTTAGCCATACTTACGTGCGATTCTGCTCTACCAGGTACGTGGCGTTCTTTATAACCACGTCATCAAGTACAGATCAAATTAGAGGGAAAAGCTCTAAAGAGAAACAAAGACACCAGAGAAATCCTCTTTGACAGGCACAGCCTAAGACAAAAGGAGCTATGTGATCCCTAGCCATATATTCAGAAGAGTTTGGACAATACAGCGCTTTGTTATGCTTCCTGAATTCATAGGACCCGAAGAAGCTAATACAGGAGAACAATAGCTGACATAACAGCTTTTCAGTCATACTGCCAGTTGCTGACAGTTTGCCAAACTGCTTTTGGCCTGGCTCTGAATTCACATCACGAAAAGAGGGAAAGTATTACAACGATCACTTCCATTGGACTTTGAAAGTCCCAGGTTATCTGCAAGATACATCAAAATAAAGTCAGAATGTAGCCTCTGCCTATGATGACACAGTTACTAAGCTTACTCCACTACCGAGGTATCTAGATAGGAGGAGGACATTTAACAAACATGAGCAGAGGGGAGCGCGCTACAGAGCAGCTGAAACCAATAGAAGTGTATGCTCTCAACAGTTCTGAAGGCTAGAAGTCCAAAATCGAGGTTGCCAGCAAGGTTGGTTCCTTCTGGAGGCCTCTGACGGAGAGCCTCTTCCATGCTTCTCTCCTAGCTTCTGGAAGTTACCAGTCCTCCCTGGTATTTCTTGGCTTGTGGTTACCTCAGTCCAGTCTCGATTCTGTTGTCACTGGCCGTCTTCTCCGTGTGCCTCTCTGCCTTCCCGTGGCATTCTCCTGTGTGTGTGTCTGTGTCCAGATTTCTCCTTACAAAAACACCAGTCATCCTGGGTTACAATCCACCCTAATGACTTCAACTTAACTTGATTACATCTGCAAAGACCTTATTTCCAAAAAAGGGGACATTTGCAAGTCCCGGGGGTCAGCCTTTCACTGGATCTTTTGGGAAGACACAATCCCCTTGATAACAGGTGGTGAATTTGCTAACTGCTGAAGAGAATCCAGCATTAATCAAGTGCTACCCTGCGCTCTGAGCATTTTCAGTCCTTAGATAAGGAGGGCAAACGTGTTTAACCTTCAGACTTGATTTTGGCCAGGATAACTCTCCTCTAGTAGTTTTTCACCCAGATTCTCTGTTTGTTATTTTTCTGCATTTTAGGAGAAATCGCATTTGCCTCATCTTTAACTCCTTTAACTCTTTACTTGGATGGACCACTCCGAAGAAAGTAAAATTCCAAAGGCTGTTTAGATGGGCACTGTTGCCAGTGAAATGGGAGAAAGAAAGAGTAGAGGTCACCTAAGGGACACTGCTCAACTCTTACCAGAGGCTGTCCGTGTGTGCAGAATATTCACTGGATGGGAGGAAGAAATAGCAAATGGGAGCCCTTCTTTAAAATTAAAAAACCTGGAATAACACATTTCAGCCCCTTCTGTATCTTAAAAGCAGGCAAGAAGTTTGATTTAGGCCATTTCCTTCCAAAGTTACAAATGTAAGAGAGAAGGAAAATGACAGTGACTTACAGTTCCATGCAGGAGAAAGGGTTCCCCCTTCCCCCTGTCCTTTAGGAAAAGACAATTAGAATAAAACATTGCTCAAGGAGAGTATAAAATGTATTTATCTGTTTGTCTGTTTCTTTCTTTCATGGATCAGCAACTGTGGCCCGCATGCCAAATCTGATTGCTGCCTGTTTTGTGCATAAACTTTTATTGGAATACAGCTATACCTGCTTGTCTTACTGTCTCATGGATTCCCACCACAATGGCGGACCAGAACGTTGCCAGCAAAGCCTAAAGTATGTACCATCTGGCCCTTAACAGAAAAAGTTTGCCCACCCTTTATTTAGATGTAGGGGATTAGGAACCGAAGAATACCACAAGACAGCAAGCAAGAATGGATTATGCATGGGTTACAAGTAGTAACTTGCAGCAAATCTCTTGGCATTGCCATTTCTCTGACAAGCTTACGGATTCAGCAGTAAAAGCTTGGCATTAGTGCCTATTGGTACAAGCCAAGTAGGATTTAAACAACCAAAACCCTGAGTAATCATAATCATCCTCATGCCAAAAGTCAGTATCACGAACAATTAGAATCCTAGACCTGATGGAAAAGTAGACTGAATCCCAGCCCAGTATAGCCCTTCTAGGGCTCAGAGGAGGGGATAAAAATCCTCTTCTTCTACTTTTTGTAACTACTTTTTGGTGTTGGGATGAAATCTGGCACAGCTTCTCCCTGCTATGTTGATTCTTGTACTTTGTCTCTTCCTTTGCCTGGGTCGCTAAACTGTGGGAGGGTACGCCCAAATAGCACTGGAGACCCCAGGCCCTTCTCAGGTTCGCAGAGAGTACCCCCCACACCAGCACTCTATGGAAAGCAACTGCCACTTTATCCCAGGGGCTGAGATTTCTCTCCAGGGCCCTGCACCCCTTCCGCAGGCCTCTTGCTTTGATCTGGTGCACCCACATTCTCAGTCCAAACCGTGCATCTCAGGCCGGCCCCTATGGTTGAATGCTTCAGTCAAACTGTCTGCCCGGCTTCCCATCAGATCATCTTTGAAGCCAGGCCTGCTGCAGAAGTGCCAGCCCCGACCTCTCCCAGTCTGCTCTGACCTCATTGTTTTCCCCCTAAGGGCACAATGTCCAATCCCTAACACTAAGCCACGGGGACTTCCACGGAACATATTGGCTGGTCCCTTTTTGCTGAATCTACTTTTCCATGACAGTTTCTGGGTTAACTTGTCTTAGAATATACTGGAACCTGAAGGGTCTGCTAATCCTTTATGCCCTAAGAGAATAAAGAAATTAGTGTGTATATATATACATATACACACACACACACACGCACACACACACATATATAGTATATATAGTGTATATAGTATGTATATAAATAGTACGTGTGTTTCTTTGTCAGGCAAGTGTGCCTGACAATGAAAAGCATCTGATATATGTTATTTTGCCAAGGTCTGAGCCAGCAATTGTAGTTTCTTCAGGGCTACGTGGTATTCAGAGAGCTTCTGGAACCAAGCATACACTTCTAAGAACGGTATTCATCTTTAGGATGCTGAAACTCTAGTCTTATCTAGTATCTCTTTTTTTGTTGTTTTTTAAGATTTTATTTATTTATTTGCAGAGACAGCACAAGCAGAGGGGAGCAGCAGAGGCAGAGGGAGAGGGAGAAGCAGACTCCCCGCTGAGCAGGGAGCCCAATGCAGGACTTGATCCCAGGACCCTGTGATTCATGACCTGAGCTGAAGGCAGATGCTTAACCGACCGAGCCAACCAGGCATCCCTTACCTAGTACCTCTTTTTACTGTTTCTCAATTCCTGTTTTCAGGTGAAAAAGAAAGGCTTGGAAAATTTGCCTTTAAGTAGAATGAGAAGGAAAGACCGATTATTTTTCTTATTTTACTTTTAAGCCACTGAAACTCAGTTTGGCCAATAGATAGGTGATCTTTGAACCCTCACTAGCTTTGTCTAAAACCAGCATTTTTTTTTCCATCTTCCTAACAGAATGCTTTTTATACTTTCCTGTGCAGAAAAGAAAAAAAAAAAAAAAAAGACTAGCACAGAAGGAACCGCTAAGAGCAAGAGGCAGTCTTCATCCAATTTGACTCCACTGGGGCCATCTAATTTCATGTCGTGCTAAATTATCCATGATAATGATAATGAGTGTTTACTGCTCATTCCTTGAGCCTCAGGTCCTTTCAAGACCAGTCACTTGCCCTTTGAGCTCTTCTACCAGCTGGCCTTGGGACGCGTGTGATAGAAATCAGGAAGCAAAGGTGCTGGTTCCCCCAGAAAGAGCCAGAGTGGAAGCAGGCCTATTTCAAAGGTCGTTTGGGACAAAACCATGCGGTACTGTTTCTGATACTACCTGTCTGGTGTCTGCTCCAGAAGTAGCAATGTGGGATGGGTAATAATTAATGGGCCTGAAGGGACCTGACCAATAACTTGGTAGCCACTGGGAAATTTCAGACAGTGGGCATGGCTCCAGATATGAGATAATATGTTATCTTTGGACTCATTTAGAATAGCTGGAGCTGGAGCTGGGCCCATACTGGCTTGCAGGTAAAGGACCTCCCAGGGACATTTTGTCCAATGCAAAGCCCGGAAGATTACTTTCATCTTTACTTGCTTTATTGTCCTTATCATACAATATCATAAATGTTTATACTCCCCATTTAAACTCTGAGCTCCTTAAGGGTTTTCATCATATAGTTTTCATGTTTAAGTCCCCAATGCCTACTGATCAATTAATTCATCAATCAATCTATCAAGTTTAGGTTAAAAAAGAACACTGTGTTTACACCCTTCAATTAGACCAAACAGTTGAGATACTAATGAGGCTTTAGGGACTCCTCCAGGGTAGATTAAAAGTGGTGTCTTCCTCTCCCCTCCCTCATTCTCTGAGGTCATTCATAAATGGACTGGAATATTGGTCCTGCTCTTGCCTTAAAACTAAAAGGTTCTGAACATGTGGCCCTGGAGAAACATGGAAGACTAATGAAATTTCTCCCACCCATCTGCCAGGGGCCGTGAACTCCCTCCAAGCCTAGACGGAGGGAGTCACCCAAATGCTTGTTGTCATCTATTGCATATCCTCTCCTAGGATGGCAGAAAATCGCTTCCATATTTCTGTGTCTCTGAATGTCCTTTTTAAATCTAATCTGACCAAATAGCATCTCTTGATCTTTTAGTGCTGACAGCGTTGACCATTCTAGTACTTCTGGTGTTGCCCTGACCAAACACTCTGCAAGTGTGCATGAGTCATCAAGTCCCATCTTCTGGAGGTTACAGTACTGTGACTAGTATAGTAGGGTCACAGCCATAGCAAAAGAGGTGACCAACCTGTCCCTTACCTGAGAACAAAGACCACTGCAAGTTCTTTCCATTCTTTATCCTCCTGAATACTCTATTTGTATTATTTCTTTAAATGAATCTAAATTTGCCTTTCTATTCCTTAATCTTGGTCCCTCGCTCTAGATCAGTTTAGATTCAGTGACCTTTATGCAGCTCTTTGCAACCCACTGGTTCACCATCTGAGTCTGACCTTCTGGACTCAGACCTCTGGTCAAATATTTGATACAAAAATAAAGACTTTCAAATATTCAAAGGTTAAGAACCAGAACAGCACACCCAACCTGGACTAGTCTCCATGTCTCTCGGAAGTCACAACTATTTCGATGTTAAAGGACTAACAGACATTCCTTACACTCCACATCCGCCTGATGAAACTGACTACAAGAAGGGGGTGGAAAACCGAGAAGGGCATGGAGGGGAACAAACCAGGAGGTACGCTGGCTCGAAGCCACATGCCCTGTGGGGGAAACAAATTCTTTGACCACCCCCAACCATGACTCCCAACGTTTTTGGAATCTTGGCACCCTCTCATTATCTACTTGACCATCCAATCTTGATATGACGGCCTCCGATCCTGCGCATGCATGAAAACTAAATGCAATTCATTTAATGTTTTTAAATGACTGTGAATTAACAAGATTTTTATTGCAAGCGTTTTGCAGCACCCGTTGTAACGACTCGCAACACGTTGGCTAAGAGGAACGCCACTTTTTAAAATAAGATAGAGCAGTCGTGTAGATGTTACAGCCCTGTCGTCATCTCATGAGGTGAGCCTTGCTGCAACAGTCCTAGGAAGTAGCAGGAGCAGTTGGAACCTCAATCAGGGAGACCGTGCAAGCCAGAAAGAGCTCCCAGGAGGTCCAGACACACTTCCTTCAAATGAACTCCAGGGCATAAGCTCAGGCCCTTCCGGTGAACCCCCCTTTACTTGAGCTACTCTCAGTTGCTCTCAATCCTTACAAACAAGTGATGCTTGTCTAGATCATGCTGAATCGGCATGTAGAAAAAGGATATGTGGAGAGCAGTAAAAACCCTTGGCAGGCGCCTGCCCTGCCTCCCTCTGACCATCAGAGCGCAGTGCCTTGTGGGGAATGGAAGCGGGGCGGAGGGGTCGCCTCAGCATCTGGAGTTACTATGTGCTGCCCAGTTTTGCTATAACCAACTCTGTGCTCTCCTCCCTGACAGAACCATCGATCCGTATAAGAGAGTTTAACTCTGGATAAAAGGGGGCACTTTGCTTGCTCCCTTGACCAGTTATCTTTGGATAGAGCAAGAGGAAAAGAGACGCTAAGCAACATGGAGAGGAAACATAAAAAATGGAGACTTGTGGCCAATATAGTCCCACCCAAACACGCACCCTCCGTTCTACAGAGTGCATGAAAGAAAAGACTCTAGATTTAGAAAAAGACTGTTTCACGAGAATGATACTTACTGGGCTTTTCAACAGAGACCTTTTGCCCTACCGACCGGTTGGGCTGCCTCATTTCTACTACAAAACAAGCTCCAGCTTGGTCTGGCCTTCAGGGGGAAATGGGAAGTTTGAAACATTTTTATTTCCCCAGCTTCTTGCAGGGCCCCGCCTCCCACGATAGTGTGGTAACTTCTGACTTCCACCCCCACGTACCCACAACTGTCTTATCGGTCAGTGGTCATTTCCTCAAGGCCTTGCTTTCTGCCGTGTGACCGTGGGTGGTCCCAGTTCACGCAGGAAGTAGTAGTGTAGACAAAAGGCTTGGGATTAGACAGGCTGACAGACACAGGTAAGGAGCCCAGTGCCTTCTCTGGGCTCAATTTCCAAGTGTGTAAGATGGAGATTTCTTTGATAGTAAATGTTGGCAAGGATGTGGAGCAGAGGGAACCCTCGGGCACTGCTGGGAACGCAAACTGGTGCAACTGTGGAAAACTATGGCGGGTCCTCAAAAAGTTAAAAATAGAACGACCCGATGATTCAGTAATCACACTACTAGGGTTTTTACCCCCAAAACACAAAAATAGTGACTCAAAGGGATACATGCACCTCGGTGTCTTACAGCAGCTTTATTTACAACAGCCAAATGAGGGAAGCAGCCCAAGCATCCACTGATAGAAGAATGGATAGAGAAGATGTGGTGTACATACACAATGGAATATTCCGCATTATCCATTATTTCAATCCGCATTATTACGGAATATTCCAACAGAAAGGATGAAAGCTTGCCATTTGCAATGATATGGATGGAGCTAGACAATCTAATGCTAAGTGAAATCAGAGAAAGACGAATACCATATGATTTCACTCATGTGGAATTTAAGAAACAAAAAAAAAAACAAGCAAAGGGGGAAAAAGAGAGAGAGATACAAACCATAAACAGACTCGTAACTACAGAGAGCAAACTGAAGGTTACCAGAGGGGAGGTGGGTGGGGGATGGGTGAAACAGGTGATGGGGATTAAGGAGGGCACTTGTCATAGGAGCACCAGGTGATGTATGGAAGTGGTGGATCACTACACTGGACACCTGAAACAAATATAACACCGAATATTAACTTTACTGGAATTTAACATTTCTTTAAATGGGGATTTCTTCCCTCTTGCTGTTGCTGACTGGCTGGAATGAGGTAGCAAATACAAAGCTCAAGGCTGAGGGCGGGCACGTGGAAGGCTCTACACACTTTCCTGTGGGGATCCTGGCCTTCCCTCCTGAGACGACAGAACACTTGCCTCCTTAGAGCTAATGTAAGCGTAGGTCTGAAAGTGCATCGAGTTGAAGGACGGGTTGACTAAGGACGGGGAAGAGGGTGGAGGACTTCCTGCTCCAGGAGGCTTCTGGGCCCTCATGGGTGGAATATGCTTCCATATACCTACTGTGATCTCAGATGAAGACCTCAGGACGCTGAGCAGTAGAACTCAGTACAATGCTGCGTAAGGATCGAAACCAGAATTGTGCAGATAAAATTTTATTGTGAAACATGTGAATTGGGAATGACAATTTGATGACATGACATTAACCGATTTTATATTCCGAGATGGAAAAAAACGTTTAAAGTCATTCTTATTGTTAAACGCTTAGCCAATTCAGAGTCCTTTGGGTGAACCAAAATGTCTCTTAACATGTTAAAAAAAATTAAATTACTTATTTTAGAGCCTTAATAAATCTCTTTGACTCTTTGTTGGCTAAGACTTTAAATCTACCGCTTCCTGAAATTAATTTCGTTCATTAAATCACTTTTGACTCCAAGAAATTTTGAGCTTTCGGATTCCAAGCTTTGACCATGCAAAGGAAACACCAAATCCAGACAATGAGTTTGAGAGAATTTAGCTGATAGTGTGGCTGGGCATTTCATTCTCTGAAGTATTTTAGAAAATGAAGTCTATGGTCGTTAATGTGAAGATAGTAATGCAAGTCACATCACTGTATCAATCTTTAGTTGGTTGTGGCTTTTTTTTTTTAATTTATTTCTTTATTTGAGAGAGAGAGAGTGGCACGGACACCGCAAGCCAGAGAGAGAGAGAGAGACCTCGAGTGCGCCTGAGCAGGGGAGAGGGTGCAGGAGCAGGGAGAGCAGCAGGCAGAGGGAGAGGGAGAAGCAGACTCCCCGCTGAGCAAGGAGCCTCCTGTAGGGGCTCATTCCAAGACCCTGGGATCATGACCTGAGCCCAAAGCAGAGGCTTAACAGAGTGAGCCACCCAGGCGCCCCTAGTTGGCTGTAGTTTTTAAATTTAGCTAATGAGTTAGTTATTCCCTTACCTTAGTCCATAAAGAATAAAAGGGCACTTAGAAGATTTTATGAAAGATAGCTTGATAACATAAGTTACATAGAGGTGGAAACCAAAAGGGAAAACAAAGGTAAGTTCCTGAAATAGAACTGGGAATGAATCCAACAAAAGATTAATTGTTTACTATATGAAGCTATTTAGTCACTTTGGTACCAACTTTTTAACCAAGTGAGGAAAAAATAGTTTTTTTATAAATAGAAAATGCTTAACTTTTTACTCTTTCCAGTTAAAATTTTACCTATTTGAAGGACATTTCAAAAATATTCCAGTGCAAGTCTCAGAATCTTCTTATAAGGCTTCTTAGAATCAAAATTTTATCTTACTGTCAAATTAAATGACTTTTTTTCTATCTGATAGTTCAAAAACTAGGACTATTATATCATTAGAAAATCTTGTAAGAAAGCAAATCTCAGCAATAGCGTGAAGTCCTGGGAAGTGGTAAGATTGTTTTTAGGGACTAAATAGAGAGATACATTTATATCTATCTATCTATCTATCTATCTATCTATCTATATATACATATTTTTAAAGATTTTATTTATTTATTTGACAGAGACAGCCTGAGAGAGGGAACACAAGCAGGGGAAGTGGGAGAGGAAGAAGCAGGCTCCCAGCGGAGGAGCCTGATGTGGGGCTCGATCCCAGAACACCTGGATCACACCCTGAGCCGAAGGCAGACACTTAACGCCTGAGCCACCCAGGTGCCCCTATATCTATATATTTTTTAAGACCAAAAACATTTGTGTACAAATTGCTTGCAACTTTCTATTTCCAGGCTTTGAAGACTTCATGTACACCCTACATCTCCACTTAATAAACTAGTCTTTTACTTAAAAGATTTTTCCAATAAAGGTTTAGTCTTATCAAGTTTGGGTCCCAGCAAAGGCAGTCACCTTGCAAATTTCAGTAACACATAGCCCTTGGAGGATTCAGCATTTCCAATCTTAGATTTTCTAAGTCCTACTTTCCAGGATTCTATCCCATATGCTGTCCTACTGAATCATCAGAATATCCCAGAAATTCCAGCAGCTGGCAAAGAAAAAAAATATGTGTGTAGGTAGGTATGTGTGTGTGTGTATATATGTAATATATATGGTATTGTATATAAACTATATATTAATATATATCATATTAAGGTGTACTTGCAAATCTTTTTATTCCTGGGGTATATCCCAAAATGTTTATAAAGTACTGGTTTTTAAGCCACTTGAAATAATTTTTCTCTGTATAGTTAAGCTACTCACTGAACATAGTAATCTTTATTTTACTTTCTGTTTTTAAGAATTCCTTTTGAAATTTAATTTTATTTTTATAATTACATAAAATCTTTACATGGTTTCAAAATCAAATTCCCCAAACAAAGTATAACCCAAAGTGTAGTTTTTCTTCTGTGTTTCCTTCACCCTATTCCCACGTAGGTAACTGATTTTTTTTTTCAGTTTTTTTTAAATTGCGCCCTTTTGTTGTTATGACTTCAAGCATAAGCAAATAAATATTCGTCTCCCCGCCACATTTGGGGGGTAGAGAGCAGAATATTATATATTTTCCTTCATCTTGTTTTTTTCAGGTAATAATGCGTCCTACAGCGTATATACCGATAGCAGCATACGGAGATGTTCCTTATTTACAGCGGCCGACTCTCCATCGACGGGGGTCTGAGTCCCCTGTGGGCAAACGTGTGGGTTATTTCCACCATTTTATTGTTATAAATAGAGTTGCAATGAACATTCACCTACAGATCATCAATGAACTTTGGAGTTCATTATGGAAAACATAAATATTCTCAGACTGTTTTGGACCTTGTTAGATAATTCATGGATTGAAGAGTTTTGTTTGTTTAAACTTTTCTTAGTGTATGTTAGTTATGATTATATAAATATGTTTTCTACATTTTCTCATTTGTATTATATAGTAAAATTCCTTTTGCGTCCAAGTATGTGACCAGCTGCTGCAAATGGTCCAGGGATATGTGACAAAGGTCTAGTCTCTGCTTGTAAAACACGAAGTCCAGTATCTACCTACTGATTCCATCTTATTCACTTTTCAATCTGTATGAAATCTTGAGAAAAATATGTTCATGCCTCTTACAATTATAGTTGTCGTTTTCTCTTTGCTATTCTGGAAACTTTTTTCTTTATTTCTTTTAGGAAGGCTCGTCTTCATTGTGGGTTATATCTTTTATCAATATAAAATGATCCTTGTTTTCCTGACAAATTATTTTTGCTTTATGAAAAGCAATGTTATGAAAAATTGATATTACTACCTTTGTCTCCTTTCTTTCCTTCCTTCTTCTTCCTTTTTTTTCCCCCATTGCTTATCTTTTTATTTTTAACCTTCCCAGCTGAGAAATGGCTGCCCAGTTTTCTGGCTAGTAACTGTCCCAAGTTCTTGAACCAAAGAGTATGCAAAGCCTCTCTCAACCTCCAGCAAGAGCTTCCATGTCAAGGGGCAAAGCTCTGGTAGCTCCTGACAGGGATCCTCCGTCAGTCTCCATAAGATTTCACTTAATGACATCCCCTTTCAGATTCTGGCTGCCACTCAGGCTTCATCTCAGTGTCACTAGAATTGACAGTGGATTCATCATTTTTACGTGGGTTCATCTGGCTGAGATATTGGCTGTATAAAATTAAAAGAGGTTGAACCGGAGCACATTTTAAAATGGAAACCAACTTTTCATGTTTTGAACATTCACTGCTATTGGGTAATATGATTTGAAAATTAAGTTTGTATCATAAAAGCATATCTTAAAGAGATTTTCATAGCTGACTATGACACAAAAAAAGAAACAGTGTATCAGAGATGATAAAATGTTCTTGCATATTTTTATTCTATGAATGTAAATACTTCCGACCTAATGAAAATAGACAACCTTGTCCTTTCACTTTGGGGTCAACTTATATTTTTTAAAAACTCTTATATTTTTATAGTAAGAACTTCAGAAGAATTAGAAGTTTCAGCAATGATAACTCAATTCCATTACTCTGATATTTGTTTAAGAATTTTGAGAAAAAAACTGTTGGGCAAACTGAGTTCTTGAAACAATACAAGTGGATCAATATACCATTGATTTTAAAATGGGTAAATGACAACTCCGCTATTAACCAATGAATGTAATTTATTAAATTATTTTTTCTCATGTATTTTTATTCTTTTCAACAGAAATATATCCAATGTGTGCCTTCCTTTGTCATCTTTGGAGGATTTTTATATTTAAAACATTTTAGAAGACTCTTCAGACAAAACAGTCCAATCTGCAGCTCAGAAAATATTATCATCATTCTTAAAGACCATAAATTAAAACTCATCTTTCAAGTTGGAAAACTGGGTCTTCAAATCACAAGACTAATTTTTTTTCACTTTTTATTTTGAAATAATTTTGAATTTATAGAACAGTTGCAAAAACAGGAGAGTCCTGTATAACACAAATTCATCAAATGTTGGCGTTTTGCCACATTTACTTTTTAAGTCTCTTTCTCTTCGTCTCACTCTCTTTTCTCTTTCGATGTGTACACACACACACACACACACACACCCAGAATGAGAACAGCCTCTCACATAACCACATCGCAATGAGAAGTCTAACACTGACACCATAATCACTGTCTAACATACAGTCTGTATTCCGAATCTCCCAGTTTTCCCCATCACATCCCTATGGCGACCTAGGGTCCAACCCAGGATCCTGAGTTGCATTTGGCGGCCATGTTTCTTTCATCTCCTCTCGCCTGGAAGAGTTCCTCAGCCTCTCTTTGTCTGAACAGCAATGGCTGTGAAGAGGGCAGACAGTCGTTAGAACAGAGGCTAGTTTGTGCTCTTCTCAACCCCTTCTGGGGTTGGCTCTGCCTTAGCAGCTGAAACTTGGTGTCTGTTCTTCTTCTTCTTCTTTTTTTTTAAGATTTTATTTATTTTTTTGTGTGGGGGTGGGAGGAGAGGGAGAGAGAGAGAAAGTACAACCAGGAGAAGCAGGAGGCAGAGGGAGAAGCAGGCCCCCCGCTGAGCAAGGAGCCCTACGTGGGACTTGATCCCAGGACCCTGGGATCATGATCTGAGTGGAATGCAGACGCTTAACTGACTGAGCCACCCAGGCGTCCCAGTGTCTGCTCTTCTGACCTTCCAGAATCTATTCCTTAAGGGGGAATAAACCCAACAATCCATTTTCAGGAAGCTTTCTGTGTAGCATCTGAATCCACATACACATACAAAGACTCAAAGCAAACCTACAAATAGTAGTAGTTGTGGCAGTGGTAGTTTGTACTTCTCTAGAGCTCGCTCCGTTTCATATATTTACTCGTTTGTTCCTTATAATTCCAGGAGAGTAATACAATTATTTTTATATCCTTTTTATAGCAGGAAACTGAGGCACAAAGAAGTTAAGTAACTGGACAAAATTGTGCAGTTACAGTATGGCAAAACCTGAACTTCAACCCCAGCGATCTGGTGCCAGAAGCTTCTACGGGTCCCTTCTCTTTCAAATAAATATCAGCCTGGCGAATGAATACCTGGCCTTTATGAGAGGTTGGCATGCGATGCAGGTAGTAAAATTCGTAAGAACAACGTTCCGGGCTATTTCACAAGCCCCATACTCTCCATCTGACCTAGGTTGGGCAAAGAAGACCCAGAGAAGCAGTAAGTTAGCCACAGACAGCAGGTCCCTGAAAGCAGGAAATGGCGGTATCTGAACAAACTGTCACTGAGTCATATTAAGTAAGTTACATATTTACTTAGCTGGCGGGAGTAAATATCACATTTCTAATTGTTACCCACTTTAACCAACAGGTAGCTCGTATCCACTGCATATGGAAGATCATATTATGCATTTTGGAAGGAGCCCAAATAGAAGAAAGGGTCTCAGGGAGCAAATACCCATTCATGAAAAGACAAAAGCTTCAGAATCTTTACTAAGCAGCACACATGTGTCGATATATTAGTATCCCATAAAGAAAACACTGTTCCCACAAAACCCAAGGGAGCTGTTAGAATAGGGAATGTTTAAGAAGATAAGTTTTTCCTTGAATGTGTGTTTTAAAACAGGTTTAGAAAACCAAAGGGCTGAGTGGAGTTAAGAGTGTCCGGAGCAGGGAAAGAGCACAGCTGCAAGGGGACCACACACAGGAGGACCAGCAGGGGCAGGAGAGTCTGGGGCTCACTGCAGAGCGCCAAAGGGTGCGAACAGCAAGTGTGACCAGCATTGACCCCACCTGTTTACCAGTTGGGTTAAAAAAAAAAAATGAGCTCAGGGTCATACCTGTCAGGAAGAAGAGACTATCGCAAAGGAGAAAAGACTTCTGGTTGAAACGGGATTTTTGTTTCGTTTTGTTTTTTTAATAATGTCAAACCAACTAAGCTTGAAAGAGGGTATGAAAACAGCCTCCCGGCTCAGGGTCAGAAGGAAAGCACTGAGGCTTTATAGAAAGTGATGTGTCTGGAGGGGCAGTGAAGCTGAAGTCAGGCAGCCGCGAGCTGGGGTGAAAGTGAGTAGGGTGGAAATGCTGATTTCCCCACACCGTGCGTTTTGTCACAGATATTCGTGAAAAATGAAATAGAGCTGATTGGACACTGTAATGAGGTCAAGGGAGGGATCCCTTTTCAGTAAAGAGAGGACACTACACACTGGTTACAAATTCCATGTCTAAGATATAAAATCAATTCTTGGGCACCTGGTGGCTCAGTTGGTTAAGCGTCTGCCTTTGGCTCAGGACATGATCCCGGGGTCCTGAGATGGAGTCCCACATCCGGCTCTCTACTCAGTGGGGAGTCTGCTTCTTCCTTTCCTTCTGTGTGTGTGAGGTCTCTCTCTTTCTCTCTCTCAGATAAATAAATAAATCTTGAAAAAAAAATCTACTCCTGAGGACAGCTTTCATGACTCCAGTCATTGGGAAGATGTTCAGAAGAAACAGGAAATATGAAAAATAAAAACATTTGTGCAGAAAATTGTGGGAATTCTAGAAATAAAACTTCAAACTTTTATGTATAAGGCCATACTGCATATACCTTAAATAAAAAGAAAGGAACCAGAGGGATGCCTGGCTTGGTTGGTAAGGCATGCAATTCTTAATCTCAGGGTTGTGAGTTCAAGCCTCACATTGGGTGTAGAGCCCACTTAAAATAAAAATTCAAAAATAACCCACCAAAAAATAAAAAATAAAAAGAAGGAACCAGAGAAATGCGATCATATAAAAACACCAAAGTCAGTTAAACTTTTACATATGAAAGTTCAAGGCAAACTTAGAAATAGCCGTAATCATGGCGGCATAGTTAACACTTGTGTAGTGCTTCCTCTCTGTATGAGCAAAAGTCCTACTGAGACACTAATTTTTTCATCGCATCTCAGAGTTTTGGAAAAAAAAGTAGAAGATGGATTTATTAATCAACCAGTAAAAACATTTGCTAAACACTAGGGGTATAGAAATGAACTCAATACGGCCCTTTGCCAAGGAGCCCCCCCCCCCAAGTGCAATGGAACTGGCAGATAACTATGGTTCATTGCTCTGGTAGCTATCAAAGTCGAGGGTAACAAACATAAAGTTAATGAAAATTTGTGTTAGTGAAGCATGGGGTTCCACTCAATAGACTCCCAGAAGCCCCCAACCTTCCAGCCCCTTTTTTATCCTGAGAGGATCCTGGGTCACTCAAGGTACTCTTTGGCGTTCGTAGGATTGTCATACTCTAAGACTTGACTCCGCCACCACCACACAGCACACACACATATACCGAGGAAGGATGGTCTCCGTCCATTATTCTATCCCCATTATCACCACTTCTGTCACAACCATCTTGCCAGATGGACCTTGCTGTTATCACCAAGAGGGGCTTCATTTCCCCTATGTTGGAGCTCTCTTACTGGTTTTACAAAAGGTTGTCTGGCTCCTGAAGAGAATTTTTTTGTCATCTTTCTAAAGCAACTTGAAATACCTCTACTCTGTTCAACCTTGAAAAAGTTTCTTAACCACCTAGTAGTGAGGTTAAGAAATACACACACGCACGCGCACACACACACACACACACACACACACACTCCTTGGCTCATTCATCTAAATTTCAGTGTCCTGATGCCTGAACATCAATCCCAACCCCTCCACCCCTGCCCAAAATTCCAGGCAAATCTAATTGAGTCTCTGAGGCATCCAGGCAGCCCGTTTCCCCTGGGGACATGGCCACCCGCACGCACATCGCTGTTTTATTCCGTGAGGGCGAAGCACCCGAAATGTGAGCTTTGGTGAATGAACAGTAATCATGTAACGGCGCCTCCAGCTTACTCCAGCAAAAGAAAGGAAGCGAAAGTCAAGCTCTCGGCATATCCCTTTCACTAGAGAATCACCAAATCACAGTGACTCAGCACCATCGTGCTTTTTTTGGCATTGGCAACTATCACTATTCGTTATGACCCAAACATTGCTCCAAACATGGGGCTCTATCGAACCTCAGCAGCGTTGCTAGGAAAAACATACTCGATGCAGGAAAATACATTTGTTCCATGCAAAGAAAAGAGAGATTGCACGGCAGAATCAGGCAGTGATTTAACCAGACCAAAGTTCTTTTTCAAAAGGAATTTGTTGTTGGTTCACACTCTTAGATGTGAGCTTTTGTTAACTCATTGCACAGTATTCAAAGCGTCACTGAGCTAATGTTTAGAAATCCATTCACTATGGAAGCAAAGTCCAATATCAAATTCTTAAAAGCATGTGACTGGGTCTATTCTTACGTGGTATGAACTTACTCATGAGTCTAGGTACACAGCCACCCACCCACACAGAGCATGACTGTAACAAAATGGAATGGTAGCTGGACTTGGAAGGAAGGTCAGTAAAGGGGGATTTTTCATCAGAATGAAGAACACTACAGATTGGCCCACAACTTTCCTCTGCACTGACATTCGAATGTATACGTATACCTTCTCACATGAAAACTCTTTTTTATTTTTCTTCAAGATTTTATTTATTTATTTGAGAGCAAGCGAGAGAGTGAGAGAGAGCTCGTGAGAGAGCACGAGCAGGAGGGAGGGGCAGAGGGAGATGGAGAACAGACTCCCCGCTGAGCAGGGAGCCCAATGCGGGACTGGATCCCAGGACCCTGGATCATGACCTGAGCCGAAGGCAGACGCTTAACCGACTGAGCCACCCAGGCTCCTGAAAACTCGTTTTTAAAAGCTTAAAACCTGGGGCGCCTGGGTGGCACAGCGGTTAAGCATCTGCCTTCGGCTCAGGGCGTGATTCCGGCGTTCTGGGATCGAGCCCCACATCAGGCTCCTCCGCTATGAGCCTGCTTCTTCCTCTCCCACTCCCCCTGCTTGTGTTCCCTCTCTCGCTGGCTGTCTCTATCTCTGTCAAATAAATAAATAAAATCTTTAAAAAATAAATAAATAAATAAATAAATAAATAAAAGCTTAAAACCAAATGAGGAAAAACAGTTACAGCTTGACCTGAGACCTGTGAATAAGGAGTCCACATTGAGTTGCACATATCATCGACCTTGCTCGTCGTTCAAACAATACACTAGAATACACTTTAAAAAACGTACCGATGTACAACAGACGTACCCTAAAGGGTGCAAATGTGAAGTGTGGCAGCGAGAGATTCTCCCATATTCACTTACCTATGTAACCACCACCCAGTTCAGGATAAAGGACATCTCTGGACTCCCCCAAGAAGGCTGCCTCTGGCCCCTTCCCAGTGGACATCTCCCCACAGAGGTAATACTGTTCTGACCTCTGTCACCAGTGTGTTTTGTCTGTTCTTGAGACATATAATTTGAATCTATCGGATACATATTTTAATTTTATTTAATTTTTAAAAACGCAATACATTTGAAAGGTGTTTCTCAACTCTGACCTCCAGCCACTCAACACCCAAGGCGATCAATGATACCAGTTTCGTGTGCATCTCTACAGAAATATTTATTCATATACATGCAATGCACGTGCCTAGACGTAGTTTTCCTCCTCACACAAGTCCACAGAATGCTGTACACACGGTGTCCTTTACCTTGCATTATTCACACACACACACACACACACACACACACACGAGATATCGCGGATATTGTTCCTATTCAAGACCTTCCTGATCTTTATTCTGCCTTACAGTGTTCATTTCATGAACCAATCCCCTACGGACAAATATTTATTTACTTCCTAATTTTTTGCTGTGATAAACCTTTCAGGCATGTTATTCCACACACACAGGGAAGGAAATCTATGGGAAAACATTCTTAAAGTGGAATCGTTGGGTCAAAGGACATATGTATTGGCAGTTCTTATAGATGTATAAAATTACTCCAATGACATAGTTTTCCAGTTTAAGCTCCACGGGCCTGTTTTCACACACATTTACCAAAACAGGCTGTTATTAAAGTTTGGGATCTTTGCCAATCTGATCAGAAAAAAAAATGTTTTCCTCTTTGTAGCTCTGATTTGCATTTCTCCTACTGTGAGCGCGGTTGAGCAGACTTCCGTGGTGTAAGGGCCATTTGTAGATCCTTTCCTGTGCACTGTCTTTTTATACCTTTTCTTCATGTTCCTATTTGATTGTTGGTTTATTTTTTGAAGATACTTCTTATATACTAAGAAAATAACCTTTAATTATGAAATGTCTTACAAACATTTTCCTCCAAGGTCTTGTTTCTCTCTCGTCTTTCCTATATTAGCATTTGCCGTACAGATTTTTCATGCAGTTGAATTTTATTGTATGGTTTCTGACCTTTCCACTCAAAAATTAAAAGACAAGATTCTCCCATGAATTCCTTTGGTGTTTTAATAGTTTTTTGTTTGTTTGTTTGTTTGTTTGTTTAAATATCTGATTCATCTGGAATTTACTTGGGTATAAGATATTAGGTGCGGATATAACTTCCATCTTTTTCCAGATGGTCATTCAAGTTTACAAACATCATTTATTAAATAACTGCCCTTTGCCTATTGATGTGAAATGCCATTTTTAGCATATTCTAAATTCTATTTGTGTTGGGGCACATTTCTATAACAAGAAACCAACCCGTGAAGATTCTCCTACAGCCCTGTGGTCAAATAGGATCCGCACAGAGGTCTTGATTACCCCTGAAAATATGCTCGCAGGCCAGGGAGTCAGCAGGCAGCATGTATTGAACTACATACAATTCAGTATGTATGAATGAACTTCATACATTCAATGAACTACAACCAATAGAACCATCTGAAAGGAATTTTAAAATAAACGTTGCAAATGCCAAAGACAGAGGAAGGAAGAGAATCTGTAAGGTAAGAAAAGAACATTTTAAGAAAAGGACATGCAGATTTGAAAGAAAGTTAAATGAAATGGGTCGGGTTCTAATATATTGATTTGACCTGAATTAAGCACTAAGCTGACCAATTATTAACTAAATTTTGTTGTAAATTTTGCCTAAGAATAGAAAAAAAAATGAAGGAAATAAATACGAATTTGATGATTAAAATGTTTTGATTATCCTAAAGTTATTCAGAAAAATTACTTTAAAAAATCATTCTAAATGTTTTGTCTCAACTTCAGCAGTCTTTGTTTGATAGCAATTTTTTTTATTGGGAGAAAAGGGGCATCGTATTACCTGAGTCAACACAGGTTGTAGGGAAGGAGAGGACAAAAGCTACCAATGAAAGCAGCATTGCGTTGTAATTCTTCTTCTTGGATTGAAGGTAACCTTGAAAGCCAACACAAGTTCCAGGCATTTCTAATTGGTAAGGTAAGTAATAATGGATATGGACACAGTACAGAGTTATTATTATCGTTCCAGGGAGTCCAGGTGGGTACAGTCGATGTATTGTGTATAAAAATAAATAAGGGTGGAAAAAGTAGTACTATTGTGTAGCATTTAGGAATGTGTTTAGTTACAAATAACAGAAGCTCAAAAACAGTAGCTTGAATACTATGCTTGCCCCGTGCAACAAGAAATTTGGGGAAGTCCAACATTGCTCGGAGGCTCACCAGGCTTTTCCTGTTGTTGTTTTTTTTTTATTCCACCATCCTGAGCATGAGGCTTTTGTCTTCATGTTTCTTACCTCGTAGCTGCAAGAGGGCTGCTGCACACCCACGTATTACATCTGTACCCCGGCTGGGAGACAAAGGGTTGGGGAAGCAGGAAGGCTGGATCTATGTCAGGAAAGCAAAAGCTTCTGCAGAAACCCTTTCTCGTGCAACGCTATGGGATCCCATGGCCCCTCCAGCTGCGAGACAGTCTAGTGAAGCATGTAGTTTTAATTTGGCACAGTGGATAAAATTAGGGTCTTTCAGAAAGAAAGAGGGGATGAACATTGGCGTCAGCAGATAAAGGGTTACCCCTGGCCTCACGTGATATTATGACTCTGTTGATTATTAAACACTCAGAAAGTTAGGTACTATTCCAACACAACCTAGTTTGGATAAACAGCTATTTGCATTCATGTTTGCTTAGTCCTTCCTACTTGCAGTCAAAAGGTGAACTAAAGCACTCCAAAAGCTTCCTCTCATTTTGTCATGACAAACCGGGCCATCTTCCTTTATCCACGACTGCAAAATGTAAAAGCAAGACAGACAAAAACTATGAAAACAGAAAAAAATGTTGTAACCAATTTTGTAGCAAAAACTTGATCTGACCCGAGAAAAAGATGTTTAGAGTCTTCATTCGTATGAATTATTGTGAGTGTTTATTTCAAATGTTGCAGAAATATTAATGTTTGATTAAGGGGTGCTGTCCCCAACTCTGCTTGGGTTAGGACGTAATAAACAGTATCATCTAAACTTGAAAAGTTCTGAATTCCTAAATACTTCTATTCAGTGGATTGAATAGGGGATTATGGAACCACACTTAAAAAGATGGGTAGTGGCACAAGTAACTATAATTTTTTAAAAAATCCTGAAATTTTGAGAACCCGGAAAAAGACCAAATTAATATGCTGCTTAGAATTGGGTCATTTAAACCATTTCTATAGTCACTTATGATGAAGGCATCAAGAATTATTTCTAAATTTTAAGCATTACATACATTTGAACGTTAAACTAGTCCTAGGACAAGTCCCAGAAACATCACTGATCGGTGCGACTTAACGTTAATATTTGCCCCCTCCCCCCCTCCCCCCAGTATCATCCCAGGATGTCCAGTGGGAAAGCTAAAGTGACCACACAAGAAGTCTTTGCTCTTGTCTGTTACTCTGAGAAGATCCTCTACCTGAAAATATCTAAGCAGAGACTTCTCAGCATTGCCACGCGAATCATACCTAGTAGTTTCCTGTGACTATGGGGAATTCTCAAACTGCTACTGTAACACATGTATTTCCACGGTAAGTAATAACCAAGGTATTCGATGTGTCATCTTGTTCAATATCTGTATGAAGTCGTACAAGAACGATTTAGACAAGTAGTGTATAAAGAGTATTGGAAGGCACAAAAAGGCATAAGTTCCCCTTGCCTGAGCTCCCTGCACGGCTGCTGTGGCAGAGCTGAGCCCCACGGAAGCGACGAGGGCCGCGGCGGCCACCGCAGGGCTACTCCACTGTTACTGTGCGCACAAGTGGGGAGGCAGAGGTCGCTAAAATACACGTTCTGATGTCGTAAGCCTGGAGTTGGGCCCTAGATTCTGCATGTCTCCCCGACTTTCCAGTGATGCATTGCTGATGGGTGGACCACATTTTGAATAACAAGCCCCTAAAGCTTCTTCCAGCCCCAAGTGACAATCCTCTATAAAGGGATTCGTACAATCTATCTGTGAAATGAACTACAAGATACGGAGTTATTATATATAATATAACAGTTTACTGCGAGTCGCTTGGGAGGACAGCCTGCATCTCCGAATACACAACGTCTTAGGGGAGCTCCATGTGATTTAGCAATCTAGCTAGCTTGCCAAGAGGATAATGAAAAACATAATTGAGATGTGGGCGAAAACCTCCAAAGACTAAAAGCCTTTGCTCTGACATGCACCCTGAATATGGTTGTCCCAATGCCAAGATTTTACTAAAAGGTAATTAAGCCTAACCTTGAAAAAACATGTGCTCTCAAGTGTCTCTTGAACCCTCTCAGCCTCAAGTGGAGTTAGGCAATTCCGGAGGACTCTGTTAACATCTTAGGTCCATTACTTGCAAGGAACATTTAGACCCCATAAACGAATAAGATGTTACCCAGATAATAGGCCATAAAAGAAGTAGGGCAAAGTGGAGAACCACAATAATCATGAAGGACAAAAAGGAATTCAGAGTGAACCATTTCTACAAGGGCTATTATACTAGATTTAAACGGGTCTCCTTGTTTCTAGAAACTTTAATAACAATTTATGTTTCTTCCCATAGCCAAAGTCATCCTCTCCAAAGAGAATTTTTCACATGCTGTTCTGCTGTGAAGTCTAAGGCTCACAGAGAAAAAGAAATGCTCACTCTTTTTTAGAGAAAGAGAAATGCTCACAATTCTATAGGTTTTCACAAAGCATACAGTTGGTAACCACAACCACGGTTAAGATATTGAAAGCTACCGGGGCGCCTGGGTGGCTCAGTGGTTTAAGCGTCTGCCTATGGCTCAGGTCATGATCCTGGGATCCTGGGATGATCCCGGGCTCCTGGGATCGCGCCCTACCTCTGGGCTTCCTGCTCATTGGGAAATCTGCTTCTCCCCCTCTCTCTGGCCCCCTCTCTGCCCCTGCTCGTGCTCTCTCTCACTGTCTCTCTTTCTTTCAAATAAATAAATAAAATCTTAATAAAAATGATATTGAACACTTCCATCATCCCCCAGATCCTTCCCCGTCCCTATACAGCCAGTCCTTTCTGCCATCCCAGCCCTTGGCAACCAGCGATCTGCCTTCCGTGCTTATAGTTCTTTCTATTCCCAAATGTCATTTAGGGCCTTCTGAATTGGCTTCCCAACTTTGCAGGATACTTTAGAGATTCCTCAGTGCTATGGCCTGGGACAGGAGTTTGTCCCTTTCTGTTGCTGAGCGGGATTCCCATTGCAGTGCCATGAGAAGCCATATCGGAGCCCATGGCAAAAGGAAAAGTATGCCTGCCTACATGCATGTTTTCATGTATTTTATGGGTATTTTCTTTCTAGAACATTTAAGTAGCTGAAAAATAGTGAAAATTTGAAAAATAGGTATATTAAAATTCACATTAAGTATAAAAGTTTGGGACACCTGGGTGGCTCAGTTGGTTAAGCATCTGCATTTGGCTCAGGTCATGATCCTGGGGTGCTGGGATCGAGTCCCACATCAGGCTGGTTGCTCAGGGGGGAGCCTGCGTCTCCCTCTGCTTGTGCTCTCTCTCTCTCTGTCTCTCTCTGACAAACGAATAATAAATAAAATCTTTTAAAAAAAGAATAAAAAACAAACAAACAAAAAAGTATAAAAGTTTTATTTATACCAAAGCAGAATTTACAGTCATTTTACTTTCCTGGCTTTAATGGAAGCAAACTCATCACTGTATTTTCAAAATCTACTTCTTTGCTTACCTCATTTTCTTCTGCAGAAGATTATTGCACTAAGATTAGCGTTGTTAAAAAAAAATCTCAAGATCACTTCCAGGGGCACCTGGCTGGTTCAGTTGGTGGAGCATGCAACTCTTGATCTCAGGGTTGTGGGTTAGAGCCCCATGTTGGATGTAGAGATGACTTAAAAATAAAACCTTAAAAAAAAAAAAGATCATTTCCAGATTTGGACAAGATCGCTCTAAGTAAAGTTTGTTTTAGAAAATCTAAATGCAATACTGATTTTACGTGACGCTATTGATAGTGAATGTTGCTTAAAACTATTTCAGATGAAATTTCTATAGGACTTACATTGTCATAATATGTAAGAGCCAAGTCAGTGGCTGTTTTTTGTAAATCAGATGTAATCATAGAAAATAACAGTTTTCTAGTTAAAAATGTAAAATTTGAAAATGCTTTATGTAATGATTTTTCATCTCTCCACCTCACGTGTGAAATTAGGATACTTATACTCTCCATAGGTTTTGTTTGATGTGCATTTTTTTCATAATAATTGATACTCTCCTGCAGTGATTTGTAAATTTCTTCCTTCTTAATTTTCCTTTTCATTTACTTTCAAATTCTGAAAGTATATTCATATCTCTTGGTAAAGTTTTACATTCATTTTACATTCATCAAATATGCTTTTATTTGATTTTTTTAAGATTTTATTTATTTATTTGACAGAGAGAGAGAGGCAGCGAGAGGGGGAACACAAGCAGGGGGAGTGGGAGAGGAAGAAGCAGGCTCCCAGCGGAGGAGCCTGATGTGGGGCTCGATCCCAGAACGCTGGGATCACGCCCTGAGCCGAAGGCAGACGCTTAACGACTGAGCCACCCAGGCGCCCCTCATCAAATATGCTTTTAAAAGAATGTATTCATTTGTTATAAGCAAAGGAATAGGCCTTCTATTAAGCATGCAACTTTATGTATAGTCATGTGTTTCTAATATACAGCTTTATTAACTTCTTTTCTTAGTTTAAAACATCATCCCATACACATAAGTCTCATAAAAATGTGTGATCTAGGGGCACCCAACTTGCTTAACTCTCAGGGTTCTATTAAGTATAGGATCAGGTTCTGTTTTAAATTTGCATATTTTGTTCATCGTGTATGTTTTGCGTTAGTTTTGATTTTTTTAATATTGCATTAATATTATTTATCTTGATCACTGAGTGTCGCGGTGCCCCTCAATTTTGTGCCTGAGCTAAGCACGTCATTTGCCTCCCCTGCTCCACGCCTGCTCCACTGTACGGACGTGCCACTGCTGGTTTATCCAACTGAAGAATTTTGCATTGTTTCAAGTGGGGGGGCAATTATGAATAAAGCCACTATAAATGTGTGTGCTGAGATTTTTGTGAGAACATATGTTTTTATTTCATTTGAGTAAATGTCTGGGCATGGAGTTGGTTGTCCATGAAGTGTGCATTTACTTTTATATGAGACTGCCAACCACTTCCCAAACTGGCAATAACGTTTCGCGTTCTCACCAACAATGTATGAGAGTTTCAGTTGCTCTGCCTCCTTGTCAGCACTTGGTATTGTCAGGTTTTTTTTTTAATCTGAGTCATTCTAATAGGTGTACAGTGGTATCCTGCTGTGGTTTTAATTTGCTTTTCTCTAATGCTCATGACTTATCCATGTAATGTTTTATACCACGGGCCAATTGAGAACATGACATACGTACATATTTTGAAAAAGATAGGTTTAAAAGGCAAGATGCAGCATATCATGTACTATGATCTTTGTGTAAATAAATATATATGCACATAATTGCAAGAACACATAAGAAATGTTAACCATGATTCCTGTAGGGGAAGAAGAGAAGGCTTTTCCTTAATATCTTTTGGACAGTTTAACTTTTTTCATAAGCATGTGTTACTTTAATAGCTAAAGTACTGTTTAAAAAATTAATAAAATCCACGTCTCTTATGGGAAAATATAATTTAAAAATCATCCAAAAAAACAAAAGAACCTCAGCAGATTGCTCATCTCCGGGGCTCCAACCAGTCACCTTCCTAACACAGAACCTTAGGGCCGCAGGGAGGTGGCGGGATGTCAAGCAAACCCACGCCGGCGGTAGGTAGTTATCACTCCCGGAAGCTGAACCTACAGGGAACAGCTCCTCGCAGGTGTGCCGAAGCAGTCTCACCTGTGCTGAGACAGGAAGGGCCAGGTGAAGGGCCCTTATAACTAAATCTGTCTGCCTTTTTTTTTTAGATTTATTCGAGAGAGAGAGAAAGAGAGTGAGAGACAGAGCAGGGGGGAGGGGCAGAGGGAGAGACTCTCAAGCAGACTCCCCGCTGAGCTCAGAGCCTGTTGCCGGGCTTGATCCCAGGACCCATGAGATCATGACCTGAGTGGAAACCAAGAGTGGGTGGCTCCTGCCCCTTTCTGTCTAGAAAAGCAGAAGCTATTCCACCAGCCTCCCCTAGAACCCTTCTGCTTACAGCTTGTAGGCTAAAACCAAGCCATGTGGCCACCCCTCGCTGCAAGGGAGACTGGCCACTGGGCCTTGCAGACAGCCAGAGGGTCTGCCAACCGGGGTGGTACACATCACACGTGCTGGGAAAAATGGGATTTGAGTGCTGTCTAAAAACACCCAAAATATGGCTTCTTAATTGCCGATTTACAAATACCATTGTCAAAGTAGTAAGAAAAATGAAACAAGTATGCCAAAGAAACACAGAGTGAATGAAGAAAACACCTCTTCAGGAAATGAAATGAGATTGTCCTTCTCAGAAAGATTTGAAGAAAATCACATTTTATTCATTGTCGTATTGTAAATGTGTTGTTAGCCCACACTGGACCCTCTCCCTTTCTGCCACTTTGTGAGAGAAGGAGACCAGGAGACAGGGTTCCCTGAAACCAAGAACGTCGTCATTCCTGGGCCTGAGAAAAGCCTGCTGTGTTCACACTGTCCTAGGCCCTGAGGAGCTTTCAATCCACATGGAGAAATAAGAGTTAAAAAAATAGGGAAGTATGCCTGGTAATAATGTATCCTTCGCCAGACTGGGGGGGTCCAGCCACAGGAGGCTGGGATGCAAGGAGTAGGCGGCCATGCAGCTCTTCAGCCAATTCTCCTCACAGGGGAGTTTGGAGTTTTTCTGATGGAGTCTGTGTCACCTTCCTTTCCTCTTTCTCACTTCTTTCCACGATGATATTTTTCCCAGTTCCACGAGGCAGGGAGAGAGACATTTTCAACTTCTTTCTGGCACTGGCTTCCCTACAAGAAAACGACAAGTAAGTACTCTTCCAGGCACAAAACAGGGAAAAAACCTTCCTTCAACTTTATCCTTTTTTTCTTTTGGAATCAGAGCTTCTGAAAAAGAAAAAAAAAAAAAAGTATCTCCTTAAAACAGAAGCTGGCCAAAAATGTCTTGTCCAGGATTTTAAAAATGGGTGTGCACGGATGAATAGTTTTCAAATAATTTGTCCCAGAGAGGTGAGCCTTCTTTGCCCTGGGGTAATCACATGAGTGGCCTTTTTAGGCAAGCAAATACAGAGCAAGAAAGCAGGCATTGTCCTGGGATTAGGATAGAACTCAAGCTTTTGTGTCTCAGTCAAATCTGAGATCCTTGTGACATAAAATTCAACACTAGGGATACAGCGGGTCAATTTGCATGAGTCCAGGGTCTTCTGGGAGTCAGGAAACTGGTTTAACCAACACCAGGTTGCAGATAGGAGAAGATAGGGAGTATCGAGGTGGACCAGGATGACTCTGAAATTCACTCTAGAGTTGCAGAGGTCTCAGGGAGTGGGGGAAGCTCAGGTCACAGGCCCCAGAGTGGAGGGGGAAAGAATGCATGAAACATAGATC
>NW_024425452.1:11760874-11873203 GCF_017311325.1 Ursus maritimus | reverse complement strand
GCGCCTCCTGGCCAGGCAGCAGGACATGCTGCTTGCGATCCAAGGAACAGGAGCTGAGCCCGGGCTTCTGAGGGGTACGGCTGCATCAAGGCCCAGAACTGAGGGATGGGATTCCCACCCGCCCCCAAGGAAATGTGGTGCCAGGAGTTGGACAAGAGGTACCATTTCAGAGGGGACTGTCATCACCTACAGATTTGGGGAGGATTTGTTTTCTCCATAACAGGCTGTGCCTGGTGGGGATGGGGGCGGGGAGGATGGCAACAGCTGATATATTACTTAAAAGTTAGATAAAGACCCTTTTCAGACTTTAGAAGCACCANGGGGGGGGGGGGGGTGGGGGAGATGGATGAGGAGGGCGGTTATTTCAACAGTTCACAGAAAGGAACCTGAAAGGGGGCTATGAGACTGCCTGTTAATCTGGCTGGGGTTCTCGAGCATTCTTACACTCAGTATGAACATCGAAAAGAATATGGCCGGCTGTACTAAATTTGTGAAGCAGGTAAATCCCCTCGTACATCCTGCATAACCCTCATCCAGGTTATTATCTGAAACAATCTTTGGAGCAATATCAGAGGCATTATAATTTAGGGGTTGGAGACAAAGGCTCTGACAACAAACGAGCTGAGACCAAGTTCTAGTTCTGTCACTTATTTAGGAAGTAATCCGAGGAAACATCAGGGGGAGAGCGAGGAAATAAGATAAGAAGAGGACGGAAGCTAATAAAGGGCATGTTGTCAAGCCATCTGTCACAGGAGGCAACTGGAGCACGATTCTGCTGGGGGAGCACTAGCAGACAGAACAGAGATCACCGCAGAGTCGTCCCAACCCAGGGCGGGAAGCCGGGGTATTTATCCACCAACCTCTGTCATCATCGCTTCAGGGCTGCTCCTGGGGTGCAGAAGGCATGAACTCTCTGGCACTCTGGCTTTGCCACAATGCTGCTAGCACATTCCCAGGACCAGAACAAAGCCCTCAGGTAGAGAATCTCACGTGTTTACAGTAAGCAGGCTTGGGCAGAGATAAGGGTTCCAGGAGGGTAGAACGCTGGGCCACTGGCCACGTCAGCCACACGGGATAACAGGGCTCACCCTCGTGTAATTCAGAAAGCACTTGCAGAGACATTACCACATTTTACCCTCACTACCAACCTGAAAGGTAGAGCTTTATTATCTCTATTTCATTATAAGGAAAGAAATGAGGATACAAGACATTAAATGACTTGCTGAAGTTGTACAGTTAATGGACACAGCAGGTTTTGAACCCAGATTTTCTGTTTCCAAGCACCATAAAAAAAAAAAATCAACTACAGCAAACCACCTTATAAATGGAGCTTTAAAGGATGGAAAACTATTTGCCCATCAGAATAGCTGAGCCACCCCTAGGCCTAGTAGCATGAGCACTGTGAAAGAATCCGCCCCCCTGGAGGGCTGCTGAAGTAGAGTCCACAGCAGAACAAGAGGAAGAAACTATTTAGAGTTTGGGCTGATATTATGTTTTGTGACAATGGGTGGTGAATTCCAGAGGGAATCATAGAAGGGTTTTCAAAGCTGGGTTGGGGGAGGAAGTGAGATAGAAGAGACAAAGGGAGAGTCCACAGAGCCCTGTGCAATTCTTAGACTTGCCTCCTCTCCTGCCTCCTTACACACCACTCCCATCCTACTGACCTCCTTGCTGTTCCTTGATTGCTCCAACTCCCGCCCCGCACAGGGCCTTTGCATGGCTGTTCCTCTGCCTGCAGTGCTCTTCCTCAGACAGCCACTTGGCTGCTCCCTTAACTTCCTTCAGGCCCTTGTTCAAATCATGCCTTCTCAAGAAGACCTAAGTACCCTGGCTACTCTATCCAGGTTGTATTGTGTCCTGACCATGCGCCTAACCTCACACTCTGGACCTGCTGTTCTAATTTTTCTTTTTTCCCTCAATACTTATCACTTTCTGACTTCCTGTATAGTTACTTATTTACTGTACGTATTGTGGGTCTCTCCTTGCTAAAACATAAACTCCAGGAGGACATCTCTGTTTTGTTCACTAATGTATCGCAAACACCTAGAAGAGTACCTGGCCACTGGTGAGTGCTCAGCGAACATTGGGAAATGAGCGAATGAATGCCAACGTTCCTAAGCCCACAAAAGAACAATCAATGTGCCACTCCATACCTTCACCATACCTTAATGCCCCCGGCTTCCAAGGAGAGAAGAGGCTCCATCTTCTCCCTTCTCTGTCCCCCCACGCTTACCCCACACACCCCACTCCACTAGGTCTCAATCTTTCCTCTCCTCCTTGGCCAAGCAACCAGAACCTTCCACCTGGTGAAAGTAGACATTTTCTTCTCTGGTTACTTTTAAGTGTTAGTGCTTTCGTTTGCCAAGGGAAACATAAAGCAACAGTTTCTTTGATAACTGCATGTCTCCTTCCTTTTTTTTGGACACAGTAGAGGCCATGAACCATATTTTGTTCTCAGTCATATTTGTCGAAAAAAGGGGGGGTAGGATATATTAAATGGTTAGCATGAGGTCTGGACACTGCCCTTACATTTTCAACACCATGTTTACTCTGACATATTTACAGTGTCTGAAAACATTTGCTCTAGTTCCAACAGTCAAGGTTAAGAGATAAGTATCTGAACGAGAGAAGATGATGGAAACCAGCCCATGTGTCAAATGCTGAGGAAAGGATGGAGCTACAGGCTAGAGAGCAACAGAATCTTACTCTAGAATGAAATCAGCAGTTTTTTATAAAAAAGCATTTAAATAATTCTAATATGTAAGCTGAGAACAAAAAACGTACGTAAGTTCTTGGAGCAGCATTTCAAATTCTGATGCACCCTGCTAAGTGTTGTGTGCGGAGTTTGAAATTTGATTTAACTAATAAATAACTAGTTCCATTTCCTACACCTAAGATCTTAAACAATTAAGTATACAAAGAACATGGGAGATACCCAGGGAAAAATCCTGAGTAACACTTACTTTCAGTCTTAAAGAGAACAATTTGCTGAAGAGAGAACAGAGGAAGAGAGAACCCAACAGGACATGAAGAGGTTACTGGAAGGGCCCTGTCAGCTGGTTCAAATATGGACAGATTGCACACTAATCAGAAAGGTCATCATGTTTTGTTCTTCCAATCAAACCCCGAAGGATATAACAGTTCAACATCCAGCATCCCGTTTCCCCTTCCATTCAATTGTCCATCTATCCCAACATTCTGGGAGTTCGCGAAAAGGCCAGGCCAATGAGCTTTAAGTTATTGAAAAAGAAAAAAAGGAAGGGAAAGTCCCTCACACAAAGAGCTCCTGGCAGACTAGGAAAAACTCGCCAAGGGAAGTTTCACAGAACTGCAGCCAGGACTGAGAATCAGTGGCTTGTTTGCCAGGCCTGAATCGAAGGGAAAAAGAGGAGCTCTCCTCAGTGTTGCAGCAGCGTCCTTGCTCTGTCGTATCCGCTTATTAACAGAGCCCTCCTGCATCGTTATTTTGACCAGATTGCATCTTTTTTGGCTAGTTTTATAAAGTACCATTGGCAGAATGAAGAAAGTATGTCTTTTGGGGCGCCTGGGTGGCACAGTTGTTAGGCGTCTGCCTTCGGCTCAGGGTGTGATCCTGGCGTTATGGGATCGAGCCCCACATCAGGCTCCTCTGCTGGGAGCCTGCTTCTTCCTCTCCCACTCCCCTGCTGTGTTCCCTCTCTCGCTGGCTGTCTCTGTCAAATAAATAAATAAAATCTTAAAAAAAAAAAGTATGTCTTTTTTTCCCCCTTAAATTTTATATTCTTTTATCACCTCCATGAAACAAGTAGGATTTTCAAATGAGGCTCTGGATGGCAGCGATACCAAAGTAGTCCAGAAACTGTTCCACAAAGGAAAAGCCAGTGTTATAGACAAGAAAACTGGTGCTCGGAAGCTTGCTCAGTGTCACCCATGGAAGACTGCGGCAACATTTTTTTTTTTACCTTTTTGCTCCTACGTAATCTAGAAAAATAGACATTTCTATGGTGCTGCACTGTGCTCAAGGTTAGGGATCTATGAAACCATTAGAAACGACTGAGTTGGATGAATCACTAAATTCTACTCCTGAAATCAATATTACACTACATGTTAACTAACTAGAATTTAAATAAAAACTGCAAACAAAACAACAACAAGAAATGACTGAGTCGGATCCTATCTAGAGGGCACCTAGTCAGCCCCCATGAGAAACATGGTCACGTGCAGAAGAGGTCACAGTGACCAGTGCAGCTGTTGAGAGAAAAATCTAATGAGGTGAGAAAGTAGCCAGCATTGGATCTGCTTAATTTATGCTTAAAATTGTACTAGGCACTTTTCTACCAAACTCTAAAAGCAGTAAGGAAGGCATTATTACAATACTTCATACGAGGGCCCCTGGGTGGCTCAGTCGGTTAAGCATCTGCCTTCAGCTCAGGTCATGATCCGAGGGTCCTGGGATGAAGTCCTGCATCGGGCTCCCTGCTCATCAAGGAGTCTGCTTCTCTGTCTCCCTCTGCCCCTCCCTCCTGCTTGTGTTCTCTCTCACGCTCTCTCTTTTTCAAATAAATAAATAAAATCTTTAAAAAATACTTCATCTAAGACTTCCCCCCTATTTGGAGTGAATCTGACAATTCCTGGAAAATGGGAACTTGATCACTACTTTAGAAATACATGATGAGCAAAGCCCTTGAGCATTTGCAATAAAACCTAGATTCTTATTATGATGGGCTCTATGGCCCTCATGGCATGATGGGGTCCTTCTTGGCCCCACCTCACAGACTAGCTTCTGGCCGTGCTGCTGTTCTTCCTGTTTCTGGACTGCACAAAGTACTAGCCTGTTTGGGTCAAGGAGACTTTTCCAGATGCTGATAATCCCCAATGCCATTCCTCAATCATGACAACGCTGCCTTTTGGGGCCTGAAACTTCTTTGCTGTGAGGGGCTGTCCTTTGCACGGCAGGAAGTTCAGCAACATCTCTGGCCTCTACTCACTAGACGCTACCAATACCACCAGCCCTCTACCTGCCTCCAACCAGTCCCTTCCCCCCTGCGCGCCCAGTTGTGACAAACAAAATATCTGTATATTGTCAAATGGCCCTCCGGGGCAATATTGCTCCCACCATTGCTCTAGGTGGTTCCAGCTCATCTTTCAGGTTCCAACATAAATGTTACCTCCCCTGAGAGACCTTCCTTGGTTACCTAATCTAAAGTAAATCCTTTTATTACTCTCTCTCACATCACCCAGTCCTTTCATTGATAGACATTTGTACAATTTATGATTACATACCTATTATCTTATTTCCTTGTTCAGTGTCTACCTAACACATTTTACTGGCAGCCCAGTGAGGGCTGTGACTATGCATATTTCATTTGTTATCATACACGCAGCAGCTGGCACAGCGCATGACACCAAAAAGATGTTTGGTTAAAATTGGCTAAGTAAGTATATTATACTAACATATCAGAGGATTGTGAGGATAGATAATCCAAAATCCCTAGATAGACCCAAATCTATGCAGGACTATACTCCAGGATGTAGGATAAGTAACTGCTTTGTGGTTATACATTTGTTAAATGCCCCTTATGGAAGGACCATTAGGTATAAAATTAAGCAGTTTTTATACTTCGGGCTCAGAGAGACTTGGATGCAAAGCCCAGCTCTGCCACTTACCAGGCCAAGTCAATCACTTCATTGACCTACAGTCGTCTGCTCTGGAAAATAGGGACAGTAGCACGTGCTTCAGGGGCGACTGGGTGGCTCAGTTGGTTAAGCAACTGCCTTCAATTTAGGTCATAATCCCAGGGTCCTGAGATGGAGCCCCGGGTTGGGATCCCTACTCAGCAGGGAGTCTGCTTTTCCCTCTCCCTCTGCTCCTCCCCCCACTCCACTCATTCTCATGCTCTCTCTCTCTCAGACAAATAAATAAAATCTTAAAAAAAAAATAGTACCTGCTTCAATAGAGTTGTAGTAAGGGGTAGGGATATTATTTATAAGGTGTCTGTCACATAGCAATTGCTCAATAAAATGGCAAATGTCATCAAATATTTTTTGTAATAATAATACCAATAATAACTCAGTGTTGTCAATCCTGGGCCTTAGCAATGAAATCATACTTAGCAATTGCCATTCAGCGCCCAACTGACAAGCTCAGTTCCAGCAGCCAACCCAAGGCTATTAGAGACCCTTCAAATGGGTAGTTCATGTTCCTCCCCTAGCCTGTTGCGCAATGTGCCCCACCCAGACTCGAGCTCAACACGTGCAATCCGTCTCTACCCCCAGTCATCTTTGTTCTTGGCTTTTGCCCAAATTTCTTGGCTTACACTCTACTCCTCTTTCCAGGACAAACTTTCCCCTGAGACCCACCCATTTTATTAGGGCTCAAACATTCTCCTAGTTATTTCTAGCCTCCTCTCCATGCCAATAACCATAGCTGATCCAATAACATAGACCGACCCAAACCACAGCAACAATTATAACATCAACATTACCTAGAGACTCCCATGTGGCCCCCATCCAGTCATCAGACCAAATGCTGGTCAGATTGGCCCGATTTGAGCCGGAATTTCCCTCTGGAGAGTAGGATACTGACTGCTGAATGAAGCACACTGTAAGCTGGAATAGACTTGAGGAAAAAGCATATGGATTATTTGGAGAGAGAAGGAGGGACAGGATATATGTCTGGAAATTGCTAAATCAGAGCCCCAAGAATTTTTTCCTGCTTTGTCCCCCACCCCCACCCCGCTCCGTGTCCGGCAAAGGTCCCAGATGATGACAATATCTATGGCATATCTATGGCAAAGACTTCAAAACACACCCATAGCATTGTAAAGAGCTTAACGTAGCCGTAATTATTCCTGTATTTCTGAAAAATCCAGTTTTATCAAGATTGAGATTAGCCGCCTCTGAGTGTCCTAACTTAGTGGTCTGGCATGGTGTGTTAGCAAACTCTTCCTTGCATTTAATATCACTAGGTGGGGCTGACATAAGCTAGTAAAAATTTAAACCCTCTTCTGATTGAGCAACACATTAGTGCCAGTGAGAGAGAACCTGTTGACACATCTGGTTTACTAGGCTAGAGAGCAAAGAAAAAGAATCATTGTCCTTGGCTTCTAGTTAACATTCTTTCCTCTGTAGCTCCAGGGTCAGCAAACGTTTTCTGTTAAGGATCCAGTTAATAAATATTTTAAGCTTTGCTGTTCACATATAATTTCTGTTCCTTCTTCTCCTTCTTCTATTTTGTCTTAAATCATGTAAAGAATTAAAAACCACTCTTAGCTCTGAGGCCACACAGAAATAGCCTATGCTGTCCCACAGGCCATAGTTTATTGACCCCACTCCGAAACATCAACTCACAGATATCTGAATAGTGTACTTCAAACTGATGTTTTAAGACAAAGTCCATTTATTTTATTTGGGATAGTGTGCTGATTGGTAAAATTGCAGTTATCCTTGAGTAAGCTTCCTGGCACTTATAAAAACTCCCAAGTTATTGGTAATTCATTGAGCTTATACTTAGGTTTTGTACATTTTACTATATGAAAGTTATATCTCAATTTTTTTAAGTTTTGAAGTGTTATTCGTGTAAATTTATTGAATATCTATTTGTGTCTATGTTGCTTTCCTTTTTAACTTTTTTAAAAGCATCTCTACACCCAACAAGGGGCTCAAGCTATTTGACCCCGTGATCAAGAGTGAGATGGTCCACCAGCTCAGCCAGGCAGGCGCCCCATCTGGCTCACGTTTTTGTTTTTAGAACCACCTCCAGCTTGAGATGGGCACTCATTTATTGTGTGTTATGGAGAGAAGAAGAGAGACAGGAGGCTGGATGACAGTGGAGGGAGGTGGAGAGGAGCATTATGAATACAATACCCCAGGACTATAAACGAAGATGAGTCATAACTGAATGGCCAGATTGCTTTAAAAACACGTGTTACGTAGACAAAAGAGGCACCTGTGGATGCCTGGTTCGAATACACAAATAAAGTTATTCTGTGAAAATCATAGAATCGTGGCGGCTGTGGTTACAAGGGCCCTCGCAAGTCATCTAGTGTTATCAGGACTATGACTTCAGAAGTTATGACCAACAAGTCTACAAAACCAGAAGAGATTTCAAAAATTCAATTGGATGTCATTTCAGTACGTACAATAGTTCTATGACGTCCCATAAAATTTTAATTACAACCACGTTGTATGTAAAAGACATTTGTTCACAAATCTTAAGAGACAAGAAAAGAGGACGGAGGGCTTCCCTGCAGAGAGAATTGAAGTTTGAGGAGTAAGTGACCTCTTGGCTTTGGAAACCACAGAGTCAATGATAAAGCTACAAAATCAGATTCCGTGTGTCCCATCAAGGTTGCCAAAAGGAATATACAGTAAGCCTCCCAGATTTCCAGGCAGTAAGCAACATCAGGCAAGCTGAGACAGTTAACTCCCAAATTGTATGGGACAATGACATTGTTTCCATGGGAGGAAGTACCTTTCCACTCCAGGAAGAGTCTATTTTATGGTTGAAATCTTCTACAGATTTTGAATCTGTAACTCTAATAAACGTATTATTAACTTCAAAAGCTTAAACAAGCCTCTGCATAGTCTTTTCTGCACTTAAAACAGCCCGTAAATTCTGCTGAAAAATTAACACTTAACACTTTCATCATCAGCCCTCATTTCTTTGGGAGTTCCTCTTATGACATGATTTACACACATCCAAAAATTTCAGTTACCTCTTCTGAACTGTAATTCATCACTGTGCCTGTGGGTACTTCTTCCAAAAATTCACATTGGTGCTTATCAGTTTAATATCTAAGAGGTCCTTGGTGATTTAAAATCCCCAAGATTTCTTGGTGCAATAACATAAGTTCTGAAATTGAGATAAAAGGCGGAAGAACTGGGGCGCCTGGGTGGCATAGCGGTTAAGCGTCTGCCTTCGGCTCAGGGCGTGATCCCGGCGTTACGGGATCAAGCCCCACATCAGGCTCCTCTGCTATGAGCCTGCTTCTTCCTCTCCCACTCCCCCTGCTTGTGTTCGCTCTCTCGCTGGCTGTCTCTATCTCTGTCGAATAAATCTTTAAAAAAAAAATTAAAAAAAAAAGGCGAAAGAACTGAAATTTTGCCACCATAAAATAACTAAATATATATGATATTTATAGACAGTTAGAAATCGTTTTGTTTCAATTCTACACATACTGTTTTAGCATGGGAAAATAGTGCTATTAACTTTGAATTATTTTCTGATGGTGGTAGTTTTAAAGGATAAAATAAATAGATAATGGATGAAGTAGAGCATAGAGAATATAGTCCGTAATAGTGTAGTAGCTCCGTAAGGTGATGGATGGTAACTGCACTTATTGTGGTGACCATTTAGTAATGCATGTGGTTGTCAAATCACTGTGTTGGACACCCCAAACTAATAAAACTAATATAACATTGTATGTCAACTGACTTTCAATTTAAAAACAAATAAAATAAATACATACACACATAATGTAATGGGTTTGAACGTTTCCAATGACTTAGAATGGCATGATAGTCATAAAATCTTTGTTTTTCCCCAAAAGAAAAGCAAAGTACATGAATGGAGGATGTCTCCACTTACGAAGTAAAAGGATAGAGGGATAGCCCAATTAGCAAAAAAAAAAAAAAAAAAGATGTAAGGTAGATTTAATTAAAGTCCTTACGCAATTTCATCCAAGACTATGCTTTCCCTTACGGTAATTCAGAGGTTCTCGGCTACTTCAGTCATAATTATATATGATTAAATTTAAGAATAAAAAAGGAATAAAGAGCCACTTCCTGCCTTTCATCACCTTCAGAGTAACCAGTACTAGACTTGCCCTCCTGCCGTAAACGGTTATAAATGACAAATAGATGAGGCCATTATTTTTAGACATCGGACACCAGGCAGCACGGGGTTGATGTCCTTGAGAGAAGAGAAGCTCATGAAATGAACAGCACATTCACCCTGCATTTTTGCCTGGGGAAACCTTCCAAATCATAGGGACCAAGAAATAAGGTTCCAGCAGGGCACAGAAGTCTCCCTGAACTGAAGAGGCAGAGAGTGAAGTTCAGGGCTGCTGAAGGAGTTTGTAAGGTGTGGTACCAGAGAGAATGGAGCTGCAAAGATGGGTTCCTAGACGCCTGAGCGGGAGCTGTGCGCAGATCCCCGGTGGAGGGCAGAGCCCCGCACGTGCAGAGCAAAACGCTGCAAGGTCCAGCAGGGAGACGCTGCCGCAGGGTTAAGTGCTAAAAGAGGTAGCTCTGGGGCGCCTGGGTGGCTCAGTCGTTAAGCGTCTGCCTTCGGCTCAGGGTGTGATCCCGGCGTTCTGGGATCGAGCCCCGCATCGGGGCTCCTCTGCTGGGAGCCTGCTTCTTCCTCTCCCACTCCCCCTGCTTGTGTTTCCTCTCTCGCTGGCTGTCTCTCTCTGTCAAATAAATGAATAAAATCTTAAAAAAAATAAAATAAAATAAATGAGGTGCTTGGGAGGCTTTGGAGTTCCAGCCCAGCAAGAGTGGGAGACCTTGCTAGGCTCTTTGACCACATCCTGAGACCTCAGAAAGGCCATGTGATAGAAAGAAGTAACATGCCCCTAAATCTGGGGCATTCTTTAGAGCAGAGGTTGGCAAAATTTTTCTTACAAGGCCAGACAGAAAACGTGTTAGGCTTACGCGTTAGGTTCTCTCTCAGAACCTCTCAGTTCCATCATTGTAGCCTGAAAGCTACGATGAATGAGCATAGTTGCATTCCCATAAAACTTTATCTATAGACCTGAAGGTGACCTAAGTGTTAGGATGGACAGACAAGGACATAAACGTAGCCATTGTAAATATATTTAAGGACATAACAGAAAAGATAAACATAGTAAACAGATGAGAAAGCTCAGCATAAAAACGGATATTATAAAAAATACCCAGATGGAAGTTCTGTACTTGCAAATTACAATACCCGAAATAAAATATCCATGAAATAAGCATAACAGCAGACCAGAAATCAAAAGTCAGTGAGCTTGAAGACAAATCAAAAGAAATCATTCAATTTGAAGAACAAGAGAAAAAAAAATTGTTAATGAATAGAGACTTGGTAATCTCTAGAAAGATTACCTTTCTTTCGTAATGTGTGTAATGGGAGTGCCAGAATGAAAAGAGAAAGAGAACATGTGTAATAGGAGTGCCAGAATGAAAAGAGAAAGAGAACAGAGCAGGAAAAATACATTTGAAGGAAAGATGGATATGTTCCTAAATTTGGTTTCTAGAAAGCCAATTTACGGATCCAAGAAGCTGGGTGAAGCTCATACAGGAGAAACACTCACAAAGAAAAACACAAGGAGACATTTCATAGTCAAAATCCAGAAAAATCAAAGATGAGGAGAAAAATCTTAACAGAAGCCAGAGAAAAAGGTATATTATATTCCGGCAAACTATAATACCAACTCAGACTTACGTCTCAGCAAAAACAGTGGTGACAAAAAATCAGAAAATGAAAAAAATAAACCAGTATCAACTCAAAATACTATATCCAGCAAAATTATCATTGAAAGGAGGGTAAAATGAAAACATTTCCAGGTCAATGAAAGCTGAAAGAATTTGTTGTCAGCTGATTTATAATATAAGAAATGCTAAGACAATTTTTCAGGCTGAAAGAAAAATGAAACCAAATGGAATCTCAGATTTATAGGAAGGCATGAAGAGCATGGAAAATTAGAAATATGTAGATATATTAAAAAGGCTATCTTTCTTTTCTCTTAGACCCCTTAGACAATTGTTTAAAGCAAAAGTAGTAGGGGCTCCTGGGTGGCGCAGTCGTTAAGCATCTGCTTTCGGCTCAGGGCGTGATCCCGGCGTTCTGGGATGGAGTCCCAAGTCAGGCTCTTCTGCTGGGAGCCTGCTTCTTCCTCTCCCACTCCCCTGCTGTGTTCCCTCTCTCACTGGCTGTCTCTCTGTCACATAAATAAATAAGATCTTAAAAAAAAAAAAAAAAAGTAGTAACACTGTTTGTTGTGTGTGGGATTTATAAAGTCCATAGAAATAAAACGTATGGCAAGTTAGCATAAAGAATGGAGTAAAAGGAATTATACTGTTGAAAACTTCTTTCATTTTACAAGAAGTGCTTCAGTATTAATTTAAAATAGACTGTGATTTAAAAAACAATAGGAGAAATAAGTGGGAATGTTAAAAATTCAATTAAACAAAAAGAAGGTGGGAAAGGAGTAACAGAGGAACAAAGAACATGTAACAAACAGAAAACAAATACAAACCGATACATCCTAACCCAACCATCTCAACAACTACATAAAATGTCAATGGACCATATACCGCAATTACAGGGCAGACTGTCAGACTGAATTTAAAAAGCAAGAGTGAATTATATACTCCCTATAAAAGGTGCAACTTAAATATAAAGATACAAATATACTGAAGAAAAAGATACGTCATGCAAACGGTAAACGTAAGAAAGTGAGGGCATATTAGTATCGATCAAAGCAGACTTCAAGGCAAAAGAATATTTCATATGATCAAAAGATCAATTCATCAGGAAGACATATTCCTAAATGTGTATATTTCTAATATTAGAGCTTCAAAATGCACGAGACGGAAACAAACAAAATAGAAGGGAGAAGTAGACCAGTCCACAGCCATAAGCGGACACTTTAGTGCCTTTCAGCACCTGACAGAACAATTTAAAGATCAGCCCGGCCAACACCTAGCATATTAGCATTGCCTCTGGTCTTCTTTCTCTTTGAGGCACCTACTGTATCGCAATATACTCAGAATGGATTGGAAAAGTTAAAATAACTCAACATGCTTTTTCTAATACACATCTTTATAAACTGCTCTTTTCTTATCACAACCTTATTTTCCTTTTTTTAAAAGATTTTATTTATTTCTTTAGAGAGAGAGGATGCACGAGCGACTGGGGGGAGGGGCAGAGGTAGAGAGAGAATCGCAAGCTCAGTGTGGAGCCCCACACGGGGCTTGATCTCATAACCCTGATATCATGACTTGAGCCGAAACCAAGAGTAGGTTGCTTAACTGGCTGAGCTACCCAGGTGCCCCATCACAACCTTATTTTCATAACGTTCTTGGAGCTGCTGATTTAGCTCATCCAATATATGGCGAATGTTATGGACCGAATTCTGTTCCCCCAAAATTTGTATATAAAAGCCTTAACCCTCAGTATCTCAGAATGTGACTGTATTTGGACACAGGTCCTTTAAAGTGGTGGGTAAGTTAAAATGGGGCTGTTCGGATGGGCTTTAAGCCAATCTGATTGGATTTTGGATCTGTCTTTATAAGAGGAAATCTGGACACACAAAAAGTCCCCAGAGATCCACACACATAGAGAAAGGATCAAGTGAGGACACAGTGAGAAGATGATCGTGGGTAAGCCAAGGGCAGTGACCTCAGAAGAAACTAAAGCTTCTGATACCTTGATCTTGGACTCATAGCATGGCTGGCTAGGAACTGTGCCACTGCCTGGCATCATGAGACAGTGTCATACTGCATATCGTTAGCCCAGGAGAAGGTCAAATTCAAAACTGGAAATACAGTTTCTACTAAATGCATATCACTTTCGCACCTGATAAAGTCAAAAAATCATTACATTGGACCATCATTAAGTCTGGAACAGTCTGTACTATATAGGAAATCAGAACATTTGAAGATGGGCTGGAAGACTCTATGCTTAATGGTATTCCATGAATAGAAATACATAGGGAAAGACACATGGCATGTTTGCCTTGACTAAAGAAGGCTTTGACACTTGAGGACAATACGCCATAGTAAGATTCAGAGCCAAGTACTCATATGACTTTAAAATAAACAGAGCATGAAAAAGACAATTGAGAAAATAAAAAAAGAAGTCACACTAATACTGACATCTCGACCCAGGTGTGTGCTCAGAATACTCAGAATTTAGAAGAGGCGGTGTGTCTAGTCCAACAGTCATATTTTATAAAGTGGAAGCCGGAGCCTAGAGAAATTAAGTGACTATCCAAGGTCACATAGCCAGTGGCAGAAATGGGTCTTGACCTAAGTCCCTGAACACCCAGTCTTCACTTCACGGTACCAAAAATGGGACATTGAAGTCAATAATGTGATAATCGTGTGTTATAAAAGGCAGATAACTACGGTGTTCTCTGATACTAGCTTCACTCCAGTAATGAAAACATTCAGGGTCAAATGAAGAAGCAAATACATTTTAATAAATGATAATAATCTGATTATATTTTAATGTGGAAAGAAAATAGCTTTTATCTAGTATTTTCTCTCATCCGTGAATGGCAGGCTATCTCTAAAAAACAACAATAAGATAAAATTCCTATATAGCAATAAACTAATTATAGATCTTTTCTGGCATCACATAGTAGTACTTTGGAAGGATTGACAGAGAAGACAGTGCAGTGAGGGGAAGATTTTGAGTGGTGCTGGGGGCAGGTGGGGGGAGAGCAAATCATAGCTGCCCTCACCTGCCTGGCATTGTCGGGCTCTAAAAATGTTCAAAGATCCATCTAGTATGAGTGGTGCTTAAAATGGTACATAGGCAGGCAGGCTGAACCACCCAGACCAAGGGGTTGGAGTTGGCAAAAACTTCTAGAAAGGTGGAGCCATGATGGAGTCCAGATCCCGCTGATAGAGCTTAACAGTCCCGCTGTCTAGGTAGATTCAATGATAAAGTAGAAAGGAGTTCTCTCTAGAGTCAGCAGCTCAGTCTAAAACACTCACTGCCTATCACCATGAGTCTACACATCCAGAAAAATGATTTTCCACAAAGGCAAATATTCGTTTAAATGGTAATGGATGTGAGATTTGAAAGCAGAAATAGTGATATCTATTTAGTAATTTAAATGTATTTAGTGCTTTACACTTCACTTCTGTTTTATAAAGAGGATGCAGAACTCAGAAATGTGAAGTGGTTACGTGGCATGGTAATCACCCAAGACAAATGAGTCTCTTTAAGGTGGGTTCTGAAGCAGGTATTGTCCGAGGTTATGGTCAGTGCTGCTGCATAGGGTTCTAAAAGCCTGTCTCATGGTGCCCCTCCCAAAGGGCCTCAGACAATCATTTGCTCTATCCCGTGGGACCCTTTGACAAGTCTTATGAAATGTGTCTCAGAAACTTCCATGGAGTTTTCTGTGGGGGCAGAGCATTTATTCATTGACCCATCTCTCCGATGGATCAAGGGTTTCCTCATGGGGCATTATTAACTGCCCCTTCCCGTCCCTTCCTGTCCCTTCTTTCCCACTTCCACCCCCACTTTAATCTTGCACATGGGTGAGTACCAAGAAGGTTCCTATGAGTGTCCCCATGAAGGGAATCACAAAAGCCCCCACACAGGAAGTGAGAGGACTGGGGTGTTAGGTGAGACATTATTCAGGGGCACCTGCGTGCAAGTGGTTGGTGCCTGCACAGAACTGGTCATTGCAGCTGTGGGTGGACTAAAAGATGAGGCCAAGAGGATGTGAAGCGATACACCACAGGTGTCCACTACCCAAGAGCATTTAGTCAAGGGGATCCGAGGGACTGACATACATCCTGTGCTGTGCTGCCCACATCATGTTCACTGGTGCAGCCTGCAGCTGCGTGGAAGAGGGGGCTTGCTTCTCTGATTTACACAAACATGCCATAGAGGGGAGCAAAGGCCCTGGTTTTCCTCACCAGGTGCTGCATAGCAGACTAGAATCTTAATTCTAATGTTCAAAAATCTAAAACAAACAAGAAAAAGAAATAAAGGCATCCAAATTGGAAAATAAGAAGTACAATGATCTCTGTTCAAAGATGGCATGATCTTATACGTGGAAACCTCTAAACACTAATCATACATGTACGAACACACATGAGTCTGTTACAACTAATAAAAGAAATTACCAAAGTTGCAAGATAAAAAAAAAATCAACACACAAAAATCAGTTGCATTTCTATACACTACCAATGACCAATCTGAAAAGAAAATTAAGAAAATAATCCCATTTACTATATCATCAAAAAGAATAAAATACTTAGAAATAAAGTTAACCAAAGATGTAAAAAACTTGTACACTGAAAACTACAAAACATGTCTTGAAAAAAATCAAAGAAGATACAAAAAAAAAAAAAAAAAAGGAATGATGTCCCTTGCTCATGGATTGGAAGATTTAACTATTGTTAAAATATCCATACTACCCAAGGTGATCTACAGATTCAGTGCAATCCCTATCAAAATCCCAAAGGCATTTTTTGCAGAAAAAGAAAAAGAAATCCTAAAATTCATATGGCATCTTAAGGGACTCCAAATAGCCAAAACAATTTTGAAAAAGAACAAAGATGGAGGCCTCATACTTCCTAATTTCAAAGCATCCTACAAAGCAAGAGCCACTAAGATGGTGTGGTCCTGGTGTAAAGACATGAAGAGAGAACAATAGAGCAGAAAAAAAGCCCAGAAGTAACCCCTTGCATTTATATAATAATTTTCAATAAGACTACACAATGGGAAAAGAGTAGTTTATTCAACAAATGATATTGAGGAAATTGGATATCCACATGCAAAAAAAAAAAATGAAGTTGAACCCTTACTTTACAATGGATGCAAAAATTAACTCAAAATGGATTAACAACCGAAGGGTAAGACCTATAACTATAAAACTCCTAAAAGAATATACGGGGAAATCTTTAGGACATTGGACTTGGCAACGATTTCTTGGATATGACACCAAAAGCACAGACAAGAAAAGCAAAAATAGATAAACGGGATGACATAAAAACTTCCATGTATCAAAGAAAAAAATCAAAAGAATGAAAAGGGAACCTATGGAATGGGAGAAAATATTTGCAGATCATATATATGACATATATAGGTTGATATCCAGAAAAGGCTATATATGAGGAATTTCTACAACTCAACAACAAAAGAATAACCTGATTTTAAAACGGGGAAAACACTCAGAATAGACAATTTTTGAAAGATATGGGACTAGTAAACAAGCATATGAAAGATGCTCAACATCGGTAATCATAAGACAAATGAAAATCACGAGCACAATGAGATATCCCCTTAAGCTTGCTGGGCAGGTCACTGTAAAAAGAACAGAAAATTAAAAGTGTTCAAAAGAATGCAGAGAAATTGAAACCTTTGTGCATTGTCAGTGGGAGTATAAAATGGTACAGCCATTATGGAGAACAGTACAGAGGTTCCTCAAAAAAATGAAAATAGAACTACTATGTGATCCAGCAATTCCACTTCTGACTATATAAATTATATCTATATAATTCAAAGCGAGATCTCAAAGAGGTATCATACACATGGCAGCATTATAGCCAAAGGTGCAAGCAAACCAAATATCCACCAAAAGATAAATGGGTATTTGCAATGACATGGATGAAGCCAGAGAGTATAATGCTAAGTGAAATTAATCAGAGAAAGACAAACATGATTTCACTCATCTGTGGAATTTGAGAAACAAAATGAAGAGCAAAGGGAAAAAAGAGAGAAAGCAAGAAACAGACTCTTAACCATAGAGAACAAAGTGATGGTTACCAGAAGGCACGTGTGTGGAGGGTGGTGAGTGAAATCGGTGACAGGGATTAAGGAGTACATTTGTTGAGATGAGCACTGGGTGATGTAAGGAAGTGTTGAAGCAACGTATTATACACCTAAAGTAATATAACACTGTATGTTAACTAGACTGGAATTAAAACTTTTTAAAAAGATGCATGGGTAAAGGAAATGTGGTATATACTTATGATGGAATGTTATGCAGCCTCAAAAAAAGAATGAAATCCTGTCACATGCTAAAACCTTGGATGAATCTTGAGGACATTATGCTAAGTGAAATAAACCAGTCACAAAAACCAAATACCGTATGTTTCCACTCCTATGAAGTATCCAAGGTAGTCAAAAATCATAGAAATAGAAAGTAGAAAGGTCATTGCCAAGAGCCGGGAGGGAGGGAGAATTACTGCTTAGTGTGTATAGAATTTCAGTGTTGCAGGATGAAAAGGTTCTAGAGATCTGTTGCGCAACAAGGTGAATATCCTTAACACTACTGAAATGTACACTCGAAAACGGTTAAGATTGGGAGCGCCTGGCTGGCTCTGTCGGTGGAGCATGCCACCCTTAATCTCAGGGTCGTGAGTTTGAGCCCCATGTCTGGTGTAGAGATTACTTAAATAAATAAGCTTATAAAATAAATTAATTAAATGGTTAAGATGGAACATTTAATGTTATATGGTTTTTATCACAATAAAAAAAGATCAAACAACACCCAAAATAACTTGGTATTTTTTTTAAAGATTTTATTTATTTGAGAGAGAGAGAGCACTAGAGAGAGCAAGCACAAGTGGGGAGCAGAGGCAGAGGGAGAAGCAGGCTCCCTGTTGAGCAGAGAGCCCGTGCAGGGCCCGATCCCCGACCCTGGGATCACGACCTGAGCTGAAGGCAGACGCTTAACCGACTGAACCACCCAGGCGCCCCAATAACTCAGTGTTTTTAAAGAGATAAAATAGTTGGTGAGGATGACTGAAATGATCCATTAATGAGACATACAAACAGTTTGCGCTCCAGAAACACGTACGACAAATTCTAAAGGACAGAGAGCAGGTTTCCATGGCATCTCTGGCTCTTCTTTCCTAAAATCCTGAGTGGCCTGAGGGGACTGGTTAGTAGTGTTCAGTTGGTTTCTCTATATGCCTCACAGATCGCTTAGGCCACTCCATCAGTTAGATACCCGCTTCTTGCTCTGGGATCCTTAACGGTGATTCCAAGGAGTTAGCTTTGCTTCTTAGCTTGTTCACAGAAGTTCCTTGAAGACTGAGGTTTTATCAGCGGACTACGATAAAGGGCTTTGCCCATTATTGGCTGCGAAATTCCCACATGGCTGTGGATTGCCGAGCTCTGTTCCTGCATCTGTGGGATACGGAGTCATGGTGTCCTTTCTGCCAATCAGTCAGCATGCCGTGACTAAGTGTGTGTGTGTGTGTGTGTGTGTGTGTGTGGTGTTAAGCCTGTTTTAGTTGTTAAGAATCACTTCCTACTAGGAGTGAAAGCTAGAAATAAATTCTCTGTTGACTGTGTTACTATTAAACCTTCTCCTTTTCTTGCTTCCCGCCTTCTTGCCAACAGTTGCTCGGGAGCTGAAACAAAACTATTTCCTCATCCAACGTTCTGTGAGTTGCCACAAGTTGTCCAAAGTGATACAGACAGCAATAGTTGAGAGGAAACGAGAATCTAGATTTTTCTGATTATACATAGGATATTCTTTCAACTATACTCTCTGACTATAGTTACTGGTTAGCAATCCCAATTTTCCAAGCGTTTATGTTTAAAAGATTATTCTCTTTAGATTATTTGTAAATCCTAATGGTGAGAAAACTAACCAAAGTAATAACACTCCTTAACACAATCTTGTAAATGTAGGAAAGGAGAGGACAATTCACATTTATTGAGCATCTGCTCGTTGATAGACCTGTACATACTTTATCTCCTTTAGTCCTCACTACACTGGAGGGTATTTATTATTAGGTAGGAATTTTTTTCTATACTTCACAGAGCAGGAGACAAAGGCTAAAAGAAGTAATTCAAGTATACGTTTCATATTATGCCCTGGCTTCCATCTCTCATTGGTGAAAGATTGTCCCCTGGAATGTTATTGTCTTGTACTTCCAGTTCGTGTGTCTGTCGCCACGTCTCAGTGAGCTCCTGACGGCAGCCTTCACAGCAGGAACAGAGAGGGAACAGACCAGCAAGACATGCACGGTACCGCTGGGGCGAGGCAAGCCGGGTCACTGCTACACATCCGGTTCCTGATGCCAGATGATGCTCCAGGGGTGTCTGGCACACCACCAGCTACAAACACATATCCATCCAGTCCAGAGTCTTCTTTTTCTTTTTTTTAAAGATTTTATTTATTTATTTGACAGAGAGAGAGACAGCCAGCGAGAGAGGGAACACAGCAGGAGGAGTGGGAGAGGAAGAAACAGGCTCCCAGCGGAGGAGCCTGATGTGGGGCTTGATCCCAGAACGCTGGGATCACTCCCTGAGCCGAAGGCAGACGCCTAAGGACTGAGCCACCCAGGCGCCCCCAGTCCAGAGTCTTCTTAATTCCAGCCCATATACAGCTCTCGACTCACACTGTCATCTTCTATGGGCCTACTGATCGCCACATGGTACCTAATCAGTGTTCTGAAATACACAAAGAAGAATCTTTGGAGAAGATAGTGCCATAACCCGTCTTTTTTCTCAGTCCAAAATATTAGTGATATCCGCACAGGGAGATTTTCAAAAGTGGTCCTCATGATTGTAATCATCTTTTTGAGAAAAAAAAAAAACCAAAAAACCAAACCTGTAAACAATGAGGAGTCACCAAACAACTGAAAGTGTGGTCTTTTATTTTACAATATTATAATTTTACAGTGGACAGCAGACAGTTTGAGGGTGAAAAATGCCAAACCAATATGGAAAGGAAAGATTCCTGCAGACTGGAAACATATCTTACAAGAATATGCAAGAAATTAGAAAACAAGCATTTGAGTTTCATATTAGGCAATTCAAAGCTAAAATGGTGAAGAGGGGGAAAAAAGCCATCAGTGCTATTTATAGAATTACTATTTGCTATAAAATAAATATGGAGCTCTAGAAAAGAAATAGTGAACTCATTAAGCTGTAGAAATTACTATAGACAAGGATGGATGATATTTTTAAATAAACAAGGTTGCACAGACATCCACCCCCATTTTTATGCCCCTTGTCCCTTCCAGATGTAGTCGCCCAGAGCATTTTTCTTTTCAGCTCCAGGGCAGGTAAGTACTATGTGGCAAAAATGAAAATAACGGTGGAGTCAAGCATTTGGCATTTCAGTTTTTTTTCAAAAGGCTGGGCCTTGGCTGGCACAGAGACACCGATCATTGGGGAGCACGCATTCTCTGAATGAGAGAGAGAAAACTAAAGAGACCGGGATTTGTTCAAGAACTGCTGGGAGGGCAGCTCCGGCAGGATTGGTTAATGAATTGAGGAAGGCGTCGAGGATGGTTCCTGAGCTCCTGTCCTGGTCACCACATGGCTGGCGGTGCCCTGCCACTGCAGTTGGGGCCGTGCAAGGAGCTGGGGACAGGGGGAGCCAAGAGCAGAGTGGGACCGGAGGCGGGGGAAGGACTTGGCCTTCCGTTTTGGGCATGTTGAGATTGAGGGGCCTGGGAGACATCAGCAAGGAACTGCTCAGGAGATGGCTTGATTTCCGATGCTCAGGATCTGGAGCCATCACGTTGGAAGAGCTTCATACAGAGACGATATGAAGCTATGTCACCGCTGAGATTGCCAGGAAGTGCGTGTGGAATAAGAAGAGAAGGTGACCCGGGACATAACCTGAAGGAACCCCAGCAGTTACAAACGAGCCCTCAGAAAAGACTGCACGGCGCTCAGAGCTGCAGGCAGAAAACCAGCAGACGAAGCTACGGGAGGAACGTAGTCACGGAGGGACCGGCCAGCAGCGGCGGCGGCGGCTGAGAGGCTACGCTAGGACCTGAAGAGCGTCCAGTGGCTTTAGCAACACGGCGTTTTCTGTGACCGCGGTGAGAAGCACTTGTATGGCATGGTGGAACGGACACCCGATTTCAGGGGCTGGAGACACAGCCGGCGACAAAGGCCTCGCAGAGACAACTGCTGTCTCTGCTGGGCTTACAGCCAAGCACTGGGACGTTCACTTCCTCGAATGTGTCCCTTGGAGCCATTGCACGCGGGGAACGGGTGACGGAGTGATGAGCGGTCGGCGGGAATAACTCACCGTGGTAATTTTATATTTAAAACATAGCCTATTGTTGAACTGAAAGGCAGTAAATACCGATCGTTCGCTAAGCAAACGTTGACTCAGTGCTGTTCGAGCAGGATCCAAAGCCGGGACAATCGGCTATTCTGTTCATCTACGTACGAGCTGGGAATCTGACCCCAACCAATTTCAATTTCAAATCTTGTACTAGAGATAATTTTAAAAAACCAAAACCAAAACAAACAAACAAGCAAAACCAATAAAGACCTCGACCACTTCCCAAGCACATCCAGTGGTATGCATACTGTCTGTCACTCGCAGAGGCGAATGGACACGCCGCCCTGTTACGTTACAGATTTACTGGGTGGAGAAATACAACTAACCACTTTTTTTTTCAAGATTTTATTTATTTATTTGTCAGAAAGAGAGAGAAAGTGAGAGAGAACAAAAGCAGGGAGAAGCAGCAGAGGAAGAGAGAAAATCAGGCTCTCGGCTGAGCAAGGGAGCCTGATGCGAGGCTCGATCCCATAACTCTGAGATCATGACCTGAGCCAAAGGCAGATGCTTAACCGACTGAGCCACCCAGGCACGCTAGACCTAACCTCTTAATGGGAATATAGGGAAGTCACATTGCTAAAGGGCATGCATACAGGGTTAAAATAATTTGTGGCTATTCTTGCAATCCGTCACAACTATCTTTTCTTAATCTACAAAATACTCCAAGAACTTCCTCCTAATTTAAGTTTAAAGGAATCATAAATATAATAGCCATATATATATTTGTCTTTGTGTACACACATACCACATATTAAAAAAAAAAAAAAAGAAAAGAAACATCCTGCTTTTTCTTCTCTTTAAAGGCGGTACTAAAAGACAATGAAGGGAAGGCGTTCTGGGGACTTCGCGTTCCTAAATGGTCAGGTCCATGTCTGCCTCTTTGCTGTATTCCAAACAGTAGGGTAACTTTATTTGAATGAATGAACAGTTTGCTACCTAAATCTACGAACATCAAAACAGCAAGGAAAAAAGCTGCTGATTCTCACAGATCTTAATTTTCATAACTTCCTAAGAATAAAAAAGGAAGAATTATATACAATTAGAATATTCAATAATACCCTGAGGCATACATTTCAGTTTACTTCTTTTTTTCAACATTTTATTTATTTGAGAGAGAGAGAGAGCAGGGGGTGCAGAAAAAGAGGCAAAGGGAGAGGGAGACGCAGACTCCCCGCTGATCAGGGAACCCCACGCAGGGTGAGGGCGGTGGGGTGGCGAGGTGTTTGATCCCAGGGTCCTGGGATCATGACCTGAGTCTGAGCCACCCAGGAGCCCCCGGTTTACTTTTGTTGATTTCTAGATGTTGGACTTTTTCTTCTGTGTTGTTTATAAATATAGAAAAAAAGAACTAAAGACGAAAACAAGCTAGTACATTTTCCTTCAAAGTTCTACATATTAGAAAGATATTTACCTGCAAGGCATATTCATTATATGTTGATACTTCTCGGTCCTTCACTGAAAGAGCTAAAGGGAACAGAACTTGGGAAGAAACCTGACCTTTACAGTAAGCATTCCATTGGGGTTATTCAAATTCTAGCCCATCTTCTTTCAAGGATGGCAATTCCTCCTCTTGTCACTTGTGGGGCATCAAGTAACAGTATGCTTGTAAATGATCCTTATTCATACAAACTCATCTTTGGTATCAGTTGCTTTAATACAATCTCCCAGGAGAGAGAAGACAAGAGAGAGAATAAAATATATCTAACTTTGTTGAAATATTGATTTGTTTCTGGTGATCTCTGGCTATTGGGTTTTGTCACAAGAAACAGTTCCCAAGAACAAACACTGAAAATGGATCCCCTCCAAAGAGAAAGAAAATGTACTCCCCTACAACAGTGTGGGAGGAAGTGTATTAATGTACTCATGAATGAGCCATACAATCATTCTCCTCTGGTCATAATCACCATGTGCCTTAATCGAAATCAGTGGACTAAAGAAACTCCAGCCCATAGGTGGCTTTTAGAGAGGGTCTGTGCTCTGACCCTTCTTCCTAGTATCTTATTTGGCTTCTCTGTGGTGCGGAAGAGATCTTGGGAGGAAGAGAAGGAGATTTCTGTTTGTAAAGGAATTGATTCAGAACACAGTCCTTTCTGTAGCACACTCCCTTCCAGGTTTCAGCACACCCTCCCCACTCCCCTGATTTCCCTTTGATGCTACTAAACAGTGAGCCCCATCTTTAACCTTCTGGATTCCTTTATCTCTTTCCCATAGCCACCTGGCTCACATCTGTTCTTTCCACTTCATCTTGCTCAGCTTTTCCCAACCCAGTAAGGGGGGCATCCATTGGCAGTCTCCTGAGAAGCACGGGCAGCCATGTGAATCCCAGGCCCCGCCTGCCAGCTCAAACCCATAGCTTCAGGACTGTAGTTAACTGCTCGTCTCAGCCCCTCCCCTCTCCCCTCCCTTTGCCGACTGAGGTGACTACAGCCAAAGACACAGCAGTTACAGCCTTCTACTAGGACTGGGAGGGATGACCTACAGAAGGCAGTGAGAGTGTGGTCTCTGGATGGAGCTTGAACAGTGATTTTAGGCTTTCACAAGGCACGCAGACTAGGAGAAAGGCCAAAGAACGTGTGACTAATGGCCTCCCTGCCTACCTCATTGCCTTTCTCCCTCGAAGGGAATCTACTGGGCCTTTCTCCATTTGCATTCCAAATATGTGATGCTTTCAGAGCAAGAGAGCCCACGGGATGAAGAACCATCCATCCACACAGGATCCAGCAAAAATTACTTGATATTTCTGTCGTGTGGACAGGGCTGACTTGGATTCTGTCTCTTCATATAATTCATTAGACCATTTGCTGGGAATTTGGGAGACAGGAACCAACAACAGTGTCTTGCTGAGAGGAACCACCAAGCTTTGCAAAAAACGGATTCAGCTTCCATTTCTCAATCTCCCACGATCTAGCATTTGCCATGACATTTGTGTGACTTCGTTTTAGCCCTGAGCTTTTTCAAACTCTCCGCCGCATTTAACACACTGATCATCTATCCTTCATTTATTTATTCATTTAGCAAATGTTTACTGACTGTCTGTTTCAGGCCAGGTGCTGTTCTGGGCACTAGGAATAGATACAACCACGAGCAACACAGAAAAAAATATCCCTGTCCTCGTGAACTTTACATTCTTATAAAATATTTTTGACTTATTTGATATTTCAGCTCTCTCATTCCCCTTTCTCCAAGCTTGCTACCTGCCATTTTTCCCTTTTGAAAATGACTCCTTTCTTTCTCAATCATATCCTCCTTTGGCCAAATTCATCCACTTCCATGGCTCCACTGTTCCCTCTTAACACGCCAAACTGCAACTTCTCTGCTGGGATCAGGGACAACCTTTACAGTTCCCAAGAGGAGGGACCTAGCATGGTCTCCTGCTTCCCAGGAAGAAGGAAGGTTATGCTTTTCCCCATCCCACGTTATTGCTCTTCAGTCTCACTGAGGTGGTGTGTTTTCCAGGATTCAAACTGAAAATTCTAACCTCATATTTTACACAATACACATGGATACATACATTTATGTTCGCTCATATAGTATCCAGCTTATGCTGTAAGTTTGGTAAAGAAAATTATTCTCCTGGATTCAACATGTCCTCGAAACTGAAATGAGCAAAACACTGTGTTCAGTCTGGGGACATATGGGCAAACGGTGGGTTTAGCTTAAAGACAAGCCAAAGGAGTAGAAAGCAGTAAAGAATCCATAAGTCATTTTGCACTGCTTTGAAACAAGGCCCAAGTCTGAGCATGGAACATCACACTGATGGTGATATTGAAGGTTCGGGAAGTATCCAGGCAGAAGATAATCAAGCATAGATTAAGAAGCTGGTTTTGGAGATGATGAAGAGAACCAAATTTGAGAGCTGGTGTGAAATAAAACAAGAAATGGGGTTTCCAAAGCCCTGGATGTGAGGGATAAAGGACTAACGGAAACCAAAACGTAGGAGATATGTTCCTTAGGAGGAACATTCATAGCTTTGCCAAAACATGAGATTACGACTGAGGATTTTGGGGTTAACTTTCACTTTTTGCTTGACTTTGTTTATTTGCCTTAAGTAAATTATAAAAGATTATCTTGGTAGGTAGAGTAGAACGCCTAAACCATCCCTACATCTAACTAGGATCTAGGAAATATTCTAAAAAGCAGGGAATCATTATCCTAAAAGAAAAAGGGCTTGTGAAAGGGCTCCGTGTTTTTATTTGGATAGCAAATCATTTGGTGTAATTTAACTATGCAACATATTTTCAAAATCAGAGGTTCTTCTTAGTCTACTAAATTTCTGATATTTCTATTCATCTTTACTCAATCGTTTTATAATTCCCAAACTACGACTTATCTCAAGCATTTTTTTAAATCTACAATTTATCATTACTAACATGTCAACCTCACAGATTTCTTAAGTCAATTTAGCTTAACATTCTCCTCAGAGCTCAGGAGAGCACTGATGTAGTTTGAAGTGGTGGGGTTCAGAGCTAATGGCCAAGAAAGAATTCTGAGATGTCTTTGGTGCAAAAAGGTGATTTTATTAAAGCCCTGGGACAGGACCCGTGAGCAGAAAGAGCTACACTGGGGTTTTGACAGGTGACTGATTATATACTTTCAAGTTGGGGGGTGATTAGGGACAGCACAAGCCTCCAAGGTGTTTGGAAACAAGGTTTTCAGGACCTTGAGGGGGCTAACTATTGTTAGGAAAGGTCATTTGTTACTGTTTGGTAAAAACTCAGTCATGAGACCCTTCAGATGTATATCACTGGGTCGTATGCTTGGGGATGATTGCCAACATCTATCTTGGGGGGTAGAGATAAAGGAAGTTTCCAAAGGAACTTTAACGTGTTAAAGTAGACTTACAAGATTCTGGGGGTCAGGCTAGGATTGCCTTTTTTTTTAATAATATATTTTTTTATTATATTATGTTAGTCACCATACAGTACATCCCTGGTTTTTGATGTAAAGTTCGATGATTCATTAGTTGCGTATAACACCCAGTGCACCATGCAATACGTGCCCTCCTTACTACCCATCACCAGCCTATCCCATTCCCCCACCCCCCTCCCCTCTGAAGCCCTCAGTTTGTTTCTCAGAGTCCATAGTCTCTCATGCTTCATTCCCCCTTCTGATTACCCCCCCCCTTTCTTTATCCCTTTCTTTTTCTACCGATCTTCCTAGTAGCAAAGTACTAACATTGAGGCAGTTGAGTTCCCAGAGGAATGTCACTCTGCCTGTTTCAAGGACTTGTCAGTGGGCTGTAAGTAGTAAGGAAATTTAGTTTTTCTTTTTGCCTTTGTTTCCCACATCATTCCCCCCTGAAGCAATATTGACCCTTAAATCTTTAAGTTTGCTAAGAGTGGAAGGTCTCATTTTCTGTAACCTCTTCCTGCTGAATAGGGATCTTGAGACATATGGGTCATCATTGGTCAGTTGGGGGCTTATATATATATATATATATTAGTTATGAAAGGCAGCAGCAGTTGAATCCAGGGGAGAGCACATGTGTGAATCTCCCCAACTGGAAAGGATCATCTGTCAGCTTGAAGTTATGGCAGCAAAGGAGTCTTGTCACCAGGTGGAGAGACAGGGGAGAAGAGAGCAAAACATGATTAAAATAACAAAAAGAGAAAGAAGTCCAAATAAGAGTCCTTTGATAGTTGACAAAAATCCTCTTCCAGTCCAGGAGTTTAAACAATCATTAGAGGAAAAGAGGAAAGAGAGGGGTCATTTAAAGTGCCAATTAGAGTATTCATGTCAGTTAGAAACCAAGAAATATGTTTGTGGTAATCTGGAACGAATACACAGCATTCTGTGTTTATGACAGCATGTGTTCCACCCTGTGCAGCGGTGAAAACATCTAATACCATTCTATTTTGTGAAACTGCTTTGTGCATTTGTGTTACTTCAGTAATTAACAGAGAAATGCCATCTTGAGTGTCATTTAGGGCTTTGTTCGTGTACTTATTAAGTAAGTGCCAAACGACATCCTCCAGTCCCAAAGAGGGAACAAAGATGGATAGAGTTAGACAGGCACAGACATTGGGTCCCATTAGGAGCCAGTCATCTAATTCTGGGCCTCCTTGAACTACAGTCAGGATATTGAGGGCTATTCAGTTTTGGAAGGCCATCTTTTGAATTTGTGGGTGACTGCATGTCGAGCTTAGTTACAGGTGGTCACTGTATGCTTAGCTAAAGCTTCTACTTGCACTTTCATGTCAACAACAGTGGCTTCTATGATAAATATGACTAAGGAATAAAACCATCAAGAAGCCCTCTTTGTTTGAGGTCTAGCCTGAACAATAACCTAATTACCAGGAATCACTGGCAAGTGGGAGAAGACGTGTCTCGGAGATAAGGGCATTCGCAAGTGTATCACCTATTCCAATCATAGGGGAAGTGGGGTCATGCATTATCTCCACGAGCACATAGATAACCCTATGGAGTGGGTATGTGCTGGCTTTTAAGGAGCGATTTTGTCATCCCAGCCACACAGAATTGATCAAGGCGCTAGCTGAGTTACACAATTGTTAAGGAATCAATCCCATTTTTCAGCTGTTCAAATAATCATATGCTCATGGGGTCCTGTTATTATCCCCACAGAATAACAAGCAAGAAGATTGTCTGTACATGAGTTATTGTGGCAATTTCTCTGAAGTTTACCTGAAATTGTCTAGCTTCAGCAAACAACATTCAAAGGCAATCAGAACTAGAATTTAACATCCACAAAGACGTGTTATTGAAACATAATTTTTTCCTCTGAAATCACCCTTATTTCCAGAAACAGCCAAATTAAGACTAATTTGTTGGCAGAGCAAATCCAATTTTTAACAAACTTGGCCTAATTATTTACATAAACTCAGCAAGAATATTCATTGGCCATATAGATCTTTTAAAATCTGCTTTGCTGGAAATTTTCATAAAGAATCTAGATTGAACTTTCAGTAGCCTCTCTAGGCCAGAAGCCAAGTCAAATATTTGCCATCAGACATGCCTGCAATACCTGTAGATGTGGGTGAATTCCTCTTCAGGAGGTCCCCAAATATCCTGAGTTTCCTGCACCTGCCAGGAAGTGACATTCTTTACTCATCCGGTAGGGCTGCTAGAAACTCTGTAAGCAAGGTGTCAGGCCAACATTTCCAAGGGGCTTTATTCATAAAGTCAACCTCAATTCCTTAAAGCTGTCTGGTCAGATCTGAGTCAATGCATGTCTCTCTCAAATACAACATTCCAGTCAAAACCTTGGTAAAATAACCAGTGCTTCTAAAGGTGTCCTGTTATAAGGAGTATTTAACTTACGCAAATGACCATGATTGCCCTGGAAGAAAGAAAACTTACTGAGACTCTCTGAATTTCAAAGGGTTCAGATAGAAAGAAAAGATAAATGCTTCAATTTGTTCACAAATGAATACTTTATCACATTTCTGTAAGTCATAGATATCTTATTCTTATAAGTTTCCTTGTTCTGGAAGAACAAACATTAGAGAATCAACAGTATTTCAAACAAGAGTCATGAAACTATAATAATTTCTTCTCGATCATTTAGTCCCATGTTACTAATTCTTGTTCATTTTGAATGAAGCTTTTTAGTTAGTTCTGGAAATTCTTACCCATTTCAGTTTTGATCTTAAAGATATTGAATACCTATATTTCTTACAGAAGACCTTTATATGAATCTTCTTGAATGACCTTTATATGAATCTCCGTTTTGTAAGAACACAAGAACAATTACAAATGACAAAAACTCAGAAATGGACATTGTTAATGATCTGATATGAGAGGTCATTATGAGGTAATTGACAAGGAAATTCAGTTATTTCTGACACAGAACACTTCAATAATCAGAATACCAAGTGATGACCTTATACCAGAATGTAACAAACCAAATAAACAAACCTAATTGGTCGAAGAGACTTGGATTATGATTTAAATGTTGAGGAAGTTTGTTAAAACCTTAGCAAGCTTCAGGGGCACCTGGGTGGCACGGTCGGCTAAGTGTCAGATTCTTGGTTTCCACTCAGGTTGTGATCTCAGGGTGGTGAGATGGAGCCCAGTGTCGGGCTCCACGCCCAGCATGCAGTCTGCTTAAGGCTCTCTCTCTCTCTCTCTCTCTCTCTCCCCCTCTGTCCCTCCGCCCTCTAAAATAAAGAAATCTATAAATAAATAAATAAATAAATAAATAATAAATAAATAATAAATAAAACAAAACCTTAGCAAGCTTGAAAGCACATGCCTAGATAGGATTCCAGATGGTTAAAGACCTGATAAAGACAAAGCATAGAAACTGGTTTTTCTGGGCAGACAAAGAAAAGAGAAAACAACTTTGTTTACATTTTCTTATCAAGAGCAGACCAACAATTCAAGAAAACTTTGTCTTTTTCACTGAGAGAAAGCAGAATACCAGTGTACTTTTTAAAATCCATTCATTTCAATCTTAGTCCGTCCTGACCACACATACAATTTCTTTCCAGATTCCCTTCACGAACCTTCTACAACTTTGTTTTGTATACAGATTTTGCCCCAAGCCATTTCTCTCCAAATGACCAGTCTCATTTAGGGCAAAATTACCTTCTTTTACCTTCAACAAAAATATATTCCCATTCCTTGTATCTTTCTTACACATATAGAATTGCTTCCCTTATTTCCCTCAGTCTCAATTACATTTAGCAGGATTTTAACTCTTAGAAACCTTAGTCTCCAGTGAAAACCAAGTACCAAGTATTAACTGTCACACCAGAATTCTTTAGATGGTACATTTATGGATCAGCTAAGCACAACGCATGTTTTCCAACAGACCCAAATGTCTGTACTTCTTTGCAATAAGAAGTCAAAAGCACAAACATACCATGTTCAGTAATCTTGCTTTAGCACTTTATTCTATTTGGAAAAGACCCAGATGTCCAAAGAATTCAATCCACTTTATCATCCAAGCAAAACTTTAAAGTTACCAAAGACATTGAAAACTATCTTAACAATTACCCATGAAAACTTTGAGACAGACAACATTAGCCATCACTTTAAGTCACCTTTTTGGTAACCAATTCCAACAGAGATAACATGAACTTATTTGACCTTTAGTAAACCTTAATAGAATAAAAGTTCCATATTTAATGCTGATAATTCTAAAGACATGCCTATTTTAATTAAACCAACAAACTGAAATTAATTTAACTACCAAATTATGTTCTTCCTGGGCCCACTTAGAAGTCAATCAACTTGGGGTGCCTGGGTGGCACAGTCGTTAAGCGTCTGCCTTTGGCTCAGGGCATGATCCCAGAGTCCTGGGATCGAGCCCCACATCAGGCTTCTCCTCTAGGAGCCTGCTTCTTCCTTTCCCACTCCGCCTGCTTGTGTTTCCTCTCTCACTGCCTGTCTCTCTCTGTCAAATAAATAAATAAAATCTTTAAAAAAAATGAAGTCAATCAACTTATTCCCCATTGTCATTTTTTACCGGGTGCACCAGTGGGGCAATCTGAAGTGGGTCGTGTATGCAGGCCACACCCAAGGTGGTGCAGAAAGAAGGGGAGAGGGAGAGGGAGGCAGATGAGGGGAAGTGCTGCCGGAAGACAGAGAAAGAGGGTTATTGGTTCTAAACCTCATCAGCTCGGACAGATGAGCAGACATCATGGTTTTCTCCACCAAAGTGGAAATATGCAGCCCATATTGGGTCAGAGGAGACGGGGAATTTCCCCGAAACAAAGGGAGTTTCAGCAGCTGTTGGGAATATTCCTTCAAGTTCCCGTCGAGAGGTAGACTAACCACTGTTGGCTCCAATTATAGCTATTAACTTGGGAAATGAATGAGGGAGAAGCCCCCACATGTTTTAGGAGAAGGAACAGGGAGAGAGTCAGAGTCCCCTTCATTACCAATGCCTGTGTTTCCTTCAGCAACCTGGATTCTAGTAGGAGGAGGTCCATTTAGATAATTATCACCCAGTATGTCAGGAGGGAGTTTACTGGCCTGGTTACTGACCAAACACGTTCTGCATGAAGTCCTTAGGTCTGAGTCTTGATTTAGAGCCCTGAAGGCCTAGACCTAGGGCACCTCTGTACATCTGCCCTGCTTCTTGCAGAAGAGATCTAACTGATAGATCTTACCGAGGTAACGCAGTGGTATAGAAGATCGGTCCTTTCCTAAAGGACTTTTGCAATCTGAATTGTTTCCAGTGGGTTAAAAGGTATCTCAAGGGAGAGTGCTTGGGACCTGAAGAAGAGATAGATCCAATATGAAGAAAACTTCCCCCCGACTCCTGGGTGGTATCCCATACAGGATATGTCAGAGATTCTTAGCGTCAAAGCAACCTGAAGTGACCCTTGAACAAAATCACTATGATCACCACCTGCCATTAAAGGCCCCCGTAGAAAGGATGCTACAGTCCCTCCACTTGCCCATCACATTCTAGACTGCAAAATGGGTGCTGATGTATGAACTGAGATACCTTGCCTTGAAGGTCATGCCATGAAGGTCGTATTTTATTTTATCTTGCCTTGAAGAACTCGTCATTCTTAACCCATGGAAAACAGGAGAAAAATTTTACAAGGGGTAATTATCCAATTTTGTCATTTAAGTAGTTAGTAGAGGACATTGACAGGAACAGTAAAGATAGAAATCCATCATGGTCTAAGCGACATTCCAACACCTGTACGCTTTACAGCCAACTTCTCTAGGAAGTGGTTCCCTGTTGAGTTTCAATTCAATCGGGTACTGATTTCGGCCGGTTTCAAGTGGAGGTCCCACAGTCAGAAGCGGCTAGACCAGAGATGTGGAAGGAATCACATTAGATCAATAAGGAGGAACTCTCACACGGCAGTCTTAAGACTGGCATCCATGCTAGTCACTTAGGTGGCTGTCCCGCCCGAGAAAGACAACTTTGTGTAAGGACAAGAATAAAGAGAGGGCATCAAGTTCCTGGGTGTTATTACCATCCCGGCCAGGGTACTAACTTCCAGTCAAAACGACAGGCTTTCTCCTCCCCATAAAGTAGCCACAGGCTAGAGGATGACAGCCTGAGCAATCAGCATGGAAGTGTTCTAGTAAGACCGTAGTCCTTGAAAAGCCCCTGGAATGAAAGTGAAGGAAGAGAAGAGGAAGTACTCACCACGTCTGCACGGAGGTTCAGAGTCCAGATGAAAAGACTCAAGGGGCGCCTGGGTAGCGCAGTCGTTAAGCGTCTGCCTTCGACTCAGGGCGTGATCCCGGCGTTATGGGATCGAGCCCCACATCAGGCTCCTCTGCTGGAAGCCTGCTTCTTCCTCTCCCACTCCCCCTGCTTGTGTTCCCTCTCCCGCTGGCTGTCTCTGTCAAATAAATAAATAAAATCTTTAAAAAAAAAAAAGCATCTCTAAAAAAAAAAACAACAAAAAAGAAAAGACTCGAAGCCCCATGTTGGAACACCAAATGATGCGGTTTGAAGTGGAGGGGTTCAGAGCTGATGGCCAAAAAAGAATTCTGAGATGTCTTTGGTGCAAAAGGGTGATTTTATTAAAGCCCTGGGACAGGACCCATGAGCAGAAAGAGCTACACTGGGGTTGTGACAGGTGACTGATTATATACTTTCAAGGCGGGGGTGGGGGGTGGTTAGGGACAGCACAAGCCTCCAAGGTATTTGGAAACAAGGTTTTCAGGACCCTGAGGGAGCTAACTATTGTTAGGAAAAGGTCTTTTATTACTGTTTAGTAAAAACTCAGTCATGAGACCCTTCAGATGTATATCACTGGGTCGTATACTTGAGGGATGATGGCCAACATCTATCTTGGGGGGTAGAGATAAAGGAAGCTTCCAAAGGAACTTTTACATGTTAAAGTAGACTTACAAGATTCTGCGGGCCAGGCTAGGATTGCCTTTTGCCCTTAGCAAAGTACTAACATTGAGGCAGTTGAGTTCCCAGAGGAGTGTCACTCTGCCTGTTTCAAGGACTTGTCAGTGGGCTTTAAGTAGGAAGGAATTTTAGTTTTTCTTTTTGCCTTTGTTTCCCACACCAAGCACAACACCCCACCCTCCAAGAACACCTTACCTTTGTCCTGTGGTACTATACTATTGAAAAAAAGTGCTTTCACACGAATTACATGATTTCATCCTCACAACGACCCTGAGAGGAAAGGAAAACAGACACTTTAATCCTCATTTTACAGGTAAGGAAATCCAGGCCCGCAAAAAGCAAGCCAAGTGTCCCAAATCACGAGGCTATTGAGTCGAAAAATCATTACTCTGAGTTTTCTGACTTCTAGTCTTCTGCTATTTTCACTGCCCCACTTTTCTGCTATCTTTCTGTACACCTGGTATCTGTACAGGGGCCAGAATATGCCTGTCTCTATCAAAGAATAATTATTAGCTGTACCCTAACCATACCCTTCACGCTGCTCTCATTTCCCCTCAGCATCAGCCAGCCTGTACCCAGAGCTTATGCACACAGAAAAAGTAGGAAAACAAAACACTATGAGCCAGTGACACAGAGATACTCAATAAATAGTCCAAAGTGTGCTCAAAGATAAATAGGTCAACATCTCTCCTTGCAACATCCCTAACCTTGCTCCCAACAAGACTGATAGCTCCGGGGAGCACTGCATTTCAGGATCACTGGGCGTTGTTCTGCGCCTGATGAAAAGATGGTAAGCAATTTCCCTTCCACACATCTCTTAGTGAAGGAGTAAAATAAATGGAAGGGACGGGAGTGGGTCCCTGCCTCCCTGTCCTGTGTTCCCTCTGCCCATCAAAATGTCCAAGGATATAAATATTTGTACGATTCTTGATACATGTGGCAGAATCATGTTGTCGATCATGCTTTAACAGAAAGCTGATTTCTCATATAAGGCTCATAACCAGAAGGCATCCGAAACTTTTTCACAGTAAAACGTGAATATCTAAGAAAACATAATAATAGTGTTACCTATCCCTAGCTTGAGGATTAAAATGTTAACGATAAGATGTAAGGTATCTTGGAAAGGTAATTTAGGGGGCCTAGGGCCATATGTTACCCACTTCAGGCCTGTGTGTAGAAAGCCCCAAAGAGAGTCTCCTTTCATAACAGATTATTTTTCTCTTAAAAAAGAGCATCCGAATTCATTGAAGTAGGCTTTTGAATTTCATTATTTCACATACTAGGTACACAAGTGAAACACACAGTTCATCAATTTCATTACATATAAGACTTAAAATAATGTGAGATTTTATTTGCCTCTTTATCAGCAACATGTGCCCAGTTCTGTCCCCACGTTCAACGCCTTCCTCTAAAAAAAAAATTAAACCCTCTTCTGGAAAGGCTTCTTGTGATTATGATGTTAGGTAATTGAGTATGGGCTGGAATGATGGAAGACAGTAATTCACAGATGGCGAGCTCCTCATGATGGCAAAGGCCCAGAGCATAACAGTGACTTTGGATGGGGAGATAGAGTGAAGGAGAAGCTCGTCGAAAACAAGGAGATCAAAGACTGAAATGCCAGAGTGCCAGATGGTCATCCATGTGAATGCAGACATCTCCTAGGGTGAAGGCAGGGCACATGGCTGAAGGAGAGACGGAGAGCCAGGTGCCCAAAATTGAGTGAGTAAGTAGAGAGACAAGAAGGTTGGTGGACATCAATATAAGAGATAAGATGACATAGCCAGATAGCATTAACCTCAGACAGAAAATTTACTAAGGGGTTGAGGAGTAAACTCCTGGAAAGTTGCAGTGAAATGGGAAAGAGAATGCAAACTAGTGTCCAGATTCCCACACCCAGAGAACGTGGGGCAGCTAGCAGCCTACATTTGAAAGAGCTGCAAGGGAAGTGCTTACGGTCTCCAAATCAAGCCAGTCTTCAGGTAGGCAAAGAGACAAAGGAAAAAGTACTAGAAAGCCTGAAAGTATAGACGAGATTGTTAGTAAAGAATTCTAGAAAAAGCATCAGGAAGATGAGCAAGGTGAAGGAGAGGGGAGAAGAGGAAGGAGAGATTAGATCAGAGGAGAGAAATCATGGTTGAACTAATAAGAGTAAGGGAGAAAATAAGTAATGACTTAGTTTTTGGTGGCGACCAGGACCAACGTGCAAATCAGCTTAAAAGAAAATACCTCTATAATACCTTCATGTTGGAAGTTTGAATGGAAGTAGAACAGTAACTCTATGAGTTCCTCTGGATGCTGAGTGGAGAATGAGTATACAGCAGGGGTTCTCAATGCCAAGGGTACCTCAGAATCTTTCAAAGAACTTTTATAAAACATAGATATCTAGGCCCCGCTCCCAAACAATTAAATCAAAATCGCTGAGAGTGGACGTGAACACTGGTAGTGTTGGGCAGCAGTATTTTTTTTCAGAGATTTTTAAAAAAATTTTTAAAGATTTTATTTATTTAGGCTAACAGAAACATGAAAAATGCTCAACATCACTAGCTATCAGGGAAATACAAATGAAAACCACAATGAGATATCACCTTACACCAGTTAGAAGGGCAAAAATTAACAAGACAGGAGAAAACAAATGTTGGCGAGGATGTGAAGAAAGGGGATCCCTCTTACACTGTTGGTGGGAATGCCAGCTGGTACAGCTACTCCGGAAAACAGTGTGGAGGTTCCTCAAAAAGTTAAAAATAGAGCTACCCTATGACCCAGCAATTGCACTACTGGGTATTTACCCCAAAGATACAGACGTAGTGAAGAGAAGAGACACGTTCACCCCAATGTTCATAGCAGCATTGTCCACAATAGCCAAACTGTGGAAGGAGCCCAGATGCCCTTCAACAGACGACTGGATTAAGAAGATGTGGTACGTCTTCTAGATGTGTACATACATACGATGGAATATTACTCAGCCATCAGAAAGGATGAATACCCACCATTTGCATTGACATGGATGGAACTGGAGGGGATTATGCTACGTGAAATAAGTCCAGCAGAGAAAGACAATTATCATATGGTTTCACTTACATGTGGAACATAAGGAATAGCATGGAGAACATTAGGAGAAGGAAGGGAAAAATGAAGGGGTGGAAATCAGAGGGGGAGATGAACCATGAGAGACTATGGACTCCGGGAAACAAACTGAAGGTCTGGGGGGATGGGTTAGCCCAGTGACGGGTATTAAGGAGGGCACGAATTGCATGGAGCACTGGGTGTTATACACTAACAATGAATCATGCAACACTATATCAAAAACTAATGATGTACTGTATGGTGACTAACATATCATAATAAAAAATGTATTTTATGTATTTGAGAGAGTGAGTGAGAGAGCGCTCATGAGCAGGGGGAGGGGCTGAAGGAGAAGCAGACTCCCCACAAAGCAGGGAGCCCTATTCGGGGCTCAATCCCAGGACCTGCGATCATGACCTGACCCGGAAGGCAGATGCTTAACCAACTGAGCCACCCGGGTGCCCTAGAGATTTTATTTTTAAGTAAGCTCTACACCCAGTGCAGGGCTCAACTCGCATCCCTGAGATCAGGAGTCGTGTGCTCTGCGGGCTGAGCCAGCCAGGTGCCCCGGCAATGGTATTCTTTTACGACCTCCAGCCGCTCTTACAGCCAGGGTTGAGAACCGCCCGTACACGGCAGCGGTTCTTGAAGCTGGTCGTGGGCGACCGGTGTCACCGTAACCTGGGAACTTGCTAAAAATGCAAATTGTCAGGCGTCACCCCAGACTTACTGAATTGGAATTCTCCTGGTTGGGCCCAGCAACCCACGTCTTCACAAGCTGTCTGGGTGACTGTGATGCGTGCCGAGGTTTGAGCGGCAGCCGTAACGGGACGGGGTGGAGGTGGGGCTCAGCTGCGGCACCGAGGCCACGGTAACTGTGTGTGTAAGTATCCGTCTTGGTCAGCAGGGTTCTGTTCTCAGCAGCATTTTATGAGCATTCTTACTGCCCAAATCTTTTTATATATAATTTTTGGGCAGTTTGATAGGCAAACAAACACAAACAAATACACACACTCACACACAAATTGTTCATCTGACCTAAGACTGAACCTTTCCCCTATGTTTATCATGAACATAAATCCTGCATGCTGCGGTTCAAACTAATTTATTTTTTTAACATCATTGCTGTTTTTTAATTTAAATTCAATTAATTAACATATAATGTAGTACTGGTTTCAGGGATACAGGTCTGGGATTCATCAGTCTTATACAACACCCAGCGCTCAGTACATTGTCTGCCCTCCCTCATGTCCACCACCCAAACACCCCTCCCTCCACCCCCTCCCCTCCAGCAGCCCTCAGCCCGTTCCCTATGACTAAGAGCCTCTTATGGTTTGTCCCATTTCTTTTATTTTAGTCTAAAATAAATACAGAGACCAGCCAGTTCCTATCAGGGGGAAGGGCAAACACACTGAAAACTTGCAAGGAGGCAGCAAACTCTCCATCTAGCCTGCTTTAGGAAGAATCGTAGGAGGAAGATAGTGTTTTAATCATGAACTTTCAAGCCGAGAATATGAATACATACAATGACATCTGTTCGTAGTCTCTATTTTTAAGAAAAAAGACAGGGAACCACTCTCAAAAAAAAAAAAAAAAAGAGGGAAAGAAAACTAAGAAGAGGAAATTCCTCAAATTAAACAAGTTGAAATATTGGCAGTAGGGGCAGGAAAACACACATAGAAATGTGGTATACATTTCCTGAAAATGTTAGCTCTTCAGCGGAAGGGATCATGTTTCATATTTTCTTAAGTAAAACAGCATATCCAGGGTGGTCCATAAGTTTTAAATAATAACAATTTGCTCTCCAATCTGGTCTCATTTAGCTTCCTTTTTCACTGTAACATCTTGAATTTCTCCCAGGGCTTAGTTTGCAATTCACTTAAAAAAGAAAAAAAAAAAAAGCTAAGAATAAACATATTTTCGGGAGGAAAAAAGCAAAATCAAACAACAGCTTCTTCAAGTTTGGACTCAACTAACAAATCATTTACACAGAAAAAAAAGTCTTTTCACTTCAACATACAAACTGTTCCTTCAAATCTTCATTACTGCTTACCTAGACCAGTAATTGTTTCCTTCCTCTTTTCATGTCACTTTGCTGCAAGATTAATTTTCTTATAGCAAAATTCAAAAGCTTTCAGTAACCTAGCGCCCACTGATAACCCATGAAGTATAAACAAGCTATTTACCAGGCAGGCAACCAGCTCTGGGGAAAACTACAGGAGAGACAGGAATGTATTGATCTTAAAAACTGAGAAATTCCTGGAGAGATTTAAGGCCATCATCAACTTTGGGAACGGGGCATGCACAGATGGAGTAACAGGTAAAGAGAACCCCACGAGATTGCTCTCCCTCTCTCTCAAGTTTCCTTTGAATCACTGCCTGCCTCAGATCCTTGGTAAGTCAGAAGGCAGCAACAGCCCACAGAAGGGGGGAGGCTGACCAGTTACCCTGAGCACTCATTCTTCAGATCCCGTCAGCAAGCCTGCCTCAGGGATAGTAGACCACACATGAGATAATTGACTTCTCCCCTTTAAAACTTCGAGGAGAATCCTGACCAGAGGAATGCGTGTTGGAGGGGCAACAGATAAGTGGTTAGCTGCAGTCTGGTGTCTAGGACTCTTTGCCCTGGGGCTCGTCTTCTAATATCTTACAATCACAAAAGAGCCATGAACTAAGGCCTGAGCCCTGGTATCTCATCTTTGTACTTGATGACTCCGGAGGAACATCAGCTTGCAGCCTAAAATACCTGAGGTTAGAACCATTACAGAAGGAAAACCACAAACTGAACAACATATATTGTATCAAGCAGAAATACTGGAACAAACAGATTAAGAACGTAACACGAGCACAACCAAAGTTGTGAAAAAGATATTGGTAATACGAAGCGGGAAAAAAAGTCAAAAAAAGATCCAGATGAAAAGACTAAGGAATAGTGGATGGAATAAGTAGCAAGCTGAATAGAGCCAAGGAATAAACTGTGAAACTCAAAGAGCAGACGGAGGAAAACTCCCAGAAAGCAGGGGGGAGAAAAAGGTCTTTGCATGGAGGATAAAAGTAGACAAGGTGACATACTGAACATAGGAATCCAAAAGGAGAGAAAAAGAAAGGGAGGGAAAAATATGTAAGGAAATAATAAAAACAAATGTCCCTGAATTAAAGAAAGATGAAAGAACTCAGATGGAGAGAACTGAGTGCCCAAGAAGAGAGATTAAGAACTCAGATACTGGATTGGAAAATTTAAGCACATCAAAGAGAAAAGGAAAATTCTAAGAACTTTCAGAGAAAAAAGCATATCTCCTACAAAGTTATAAGAGTCAGACTGGCATCAGATTTTTTAATAGTAACACTGGATCCAAATATTTAGGGGTTTTCCAGATATCATTCTGTTCCTGATTTCTAATTTAATTCCATCGTGGACTGAAAATACACTTTGTATGACTTGAATCCTTTTAAATTTATGGAGACTTGTCTTACGGCTCAAAACGTGGTCTATCTTTAGCAGACACTTCAGCAAAGAAGATATATATAGATGGCAAATAAGCACATGAAGAGAGGCTCAACACAATTTGTCATTAAGCATATGCAAATTAAAAACCATAAGGAAATACGTCTATACACCAACCATACCAAGTGTTGCCAAGAATATAGAGGAACGAGAACTCCCCTATGCTTCTGGTTGGAACGTGAAGTGGTTCAACAACTTTGAAAAATAGTTTGGTCATTTTTTAAGAAGTTAAACATACATATACCATCTAACCAGTCATTCCATTCCAAAGTATTGTCCAAGGAAAAAGAAAGTGTATGTTCATACTAAGACGTGTACTTGAATGCTCCTAGCAAATTTACTGGGAATAGCCCAAACTGGAAAAAACCTAAATGTCCATTAACAGGTGAATGGAGAAGCAAAGTGCAGCATTTTCATACAATGGAATTCTAGTGAGCAATACAAAGGAATGAACTATTGATACGGACAATAACATGAACGAACTTCAAAATCAAGAGTACATATTGTTTGACCCATTTATATAAAATTCTAGAAAATGCAACCTATCTATAGAGATAAAAAACAGATCAGTGGTAGCCAGGGGATGGGGAAGAAGGTCAGGAAAGGGTGTGAGAGCAGGATTACAAAAGAGCAAAAGAAAACTTTTGGGGGTGATAAATATGTTCGTTATCTTGATAATGGTGATGGTTTCAAAAGTGTATGCATATATTAAAATTTATCAAAATGTATACTTTAAATTGCAGTTTGTTGTAGGTCGATGACACAAAGATAAAGTTGTAGGGCGCCTGGGTGGCTCAGTCAGTTAGGCGTCTGCCTTCAGCTCAGGTCATGATCTTGGGGTCCTGGGATCGAGTCCTGCATTGGCCTCCTACTCAGCGGGGAGTCAGCCTCTCTCTCTCTCCCTCTCCCCCTCCTCACTGCTCATTCTCTCTCTCTCCCAAATAAATTAATTAATTAAAATCTTTAAAAAAAGAGAGAGAAAATAAATATAAAGTTGTTAATATGAAAAAAAGTTACCAAAAAAATGAAATTTTTGTCTGAAAAAGATAGATGATATACAGACCTCCATTGTTTATTAAAAAATAAACAAATAAAATAAAATATATATACATATATATATATTTAATGAAGTAGAACTCAGATTCTAGGTAATAACAACACAGTGGTGGGGAGGAGAAGCTGGAGGGACAGGAAATGATGTTTATCAGTTGGAGTCTAGTCAAAAGGCAGAAACACACGCTATTGTTGACAGAGAGAATTTAACGTAATTCAGGAACTGCTAGCCAGGTTTAAAAGAACTAAAAAATTAAAAAGGAATGGGGCACCTGGGTGGCTCAGTTGGTTAAGCATCTGCCTTCGGCTCAGGTCATGATCCCAGGGTCCTGGGATCGAGTCTCACATCGGGCTCCTAGCTCAATGGGGAGGGGTTGCTGTTGGTGGAGATGGGGATAGAAATCAGAAAGTGAAAGTAAAAGGAAATAAAAATGAATGAATAAATGAATGAATGAATGAAACAGAAGAGTCCAGCACAGACCAGTGGCCAATCTGCTATAAACTAAGGAGTGCAGTTGGCTCAGCCTTCATAAAACTTATTTTTTATCATTCACCTTCAAAATCTAACATTTCATCAAAACAAAATACTGTTGACTATGAACAGCCCATTTTCTGATTCCACGATGTAGTTCCTTAATGTCCTACTGCCTAAAATTCTATGTCCAGGTCCCATCTCTATGTAACGACTTTTCACCTGTCAGAGTCTAGCCCGTATCCCGCCTCTGCAAGATGTTTTCCCCAATGCCCACCTTAGAGTAGAGAGAAATTAATGTACGAGACAGACAAAATAGCACTTTATCAGAATTTTGCTTAAATATTCGTCCTTTTCTAATATGTATTAGAAGTTTTTGTTTGTCTGGGGTTTTGTTTTTGTATTTACCTTCTGTTCTAAAAATCCAGTTCTTTGCAGTGTAGTATCCTAGGAAACATATCGGTTGTGTTCATCTGTATATCCCATAATGCTTAGCACCTGTGTCTGAAATCTTGGAAGTGTTTCCTAAAATGATAGGGGCGGGGTGGAGGGAGGAGAAAAGGAAAGAAGAAAGGAAATGCTGGACTGAATGAATAAATTGAATTTCAATTCGTGGTTCTCTTAACGGTGAAAACTGGTCAACAAAGCATCCAAGCTCACTTAAAACCATAAATAACAATTTAGTAACAAAAGATGTCATCAATTTTATAATTTTTATTTCTCAGCTATCTGGAGCTTCTTTTTTTTTTTTTTTTTAAAGTATCTGTTTACCTCAGCTGATATGCCCAGCAAGAAGCAAAAACAGCCATGGGGACAGAAGAAACTCAGAACCTTTTATGGGAGGTGGCATAGCCGGCTTTGAAGAGGCTGTCCTCAGTGCAAATTCTGAGAACGCTCTTCAGAGGTCGGTGATGTTGGGCAAGATTTTCAAGCTCTGATTTTCTCTGTTGAGTTTCCTAACCTAAAAATGGGGTAACAGCTATTGTGGTCTGTTGCTGACTGCCCTGTCTCAATTTTCCTTTAAGTGACTTGATGCTTTGTGGGGAAAAGGGAGGCTGTTGCAGAGTTTTCTTGTTGAGAAGGTAATGAATTGGTTGGAATCACCTGGACATACTGTGGGGCCCAGCATCTGGGAGGAAGGTCGACCAAAAAGAAGGTTAAAGGGTCCAGACAGGCAATAAGGTAACGAGATGCAGCAGAAGTTTCCCAGAGAGACTTGGAGACCATCCGGCTCTGAGCAGAGCTGCTTCCAGACCAAGCGCAGTTTGGCATTGAGGCCCAGTGCCTTCTGGCCTCTGCACGCTGAAGCTATAGAGGCTGGGACAACTAATCAGTACCGGGTGGGCAGCATCAGGGGACCTCTTCGCTCTCTGTGCAGACCTGGGAAATCTCCTGTAATCCTGCTTCCTGCTGCAGGAACCAGAGCAGGAATGAGAGCACATAGGTCCTTTATGGGGATGCCAGAGAGCCAGCTTACACACCTGGTGGAAGGCATCCCTTCCAGGACTCACAGAAATACCTAGCAGATGCATGGAAAGTGGGGAGCTGACGGGCAGGACTGAGGTCAAGCGATACCATTCTGGGCAGAAGAACCGTGGTAAATTGGGTATTAAAATTTAACAGTATTTCATTTTTTTAAAAAAGATTTTATTTGTTTATTTGTCAGAGAGAGGGAGCACATAAACAGGGGGAGCGGCAGGCAGAGGGAGAAGCAGGAGCTAGGAGCCCGATGCGGGACTCGATCCCAGGAGCCTGGGATCATGACCTGAGCCAAAGGCAGATGCTTAACCGACGGAGCCACCCTGGCATCCCTGGTATTTCATTTTGTATATACCTCAGATGGATGAAGTCAAGACATGCTGCTGATAATGGTATGTACGTCACCCTGTATTTTGCCAGTTCTAAGATTCCATTAGTTGTAAACTGCACCATGCATTTAAATAAGAGGGGTTTTTTTTGGGAGAATTTTGCCCATAACATCAATCATAAACAATGATTATAAAATAAATCTTGAATTCAGATATCATAAACTATAACAAAGAAGAATCAGAACCGAGGAAATATGGTATTTATACTACTTAACAAACTTGTCTGTTATTCAGCAAGTAAAAAATTAACTACTTTTAATGCTTTGATGATGGTGAGATTCCTTACAAACATTCCTTTGACATTTTGAAATAGGCATATACAGTTTTACCTAAAGTTTTCGTATAGAAGAATGGAATGTAGAATATTTTTGTCAATATTCTTTCCCACTAATTAAGATAACTTCATTTTTTTAAATGTAAGCTATTTAAACAGTAACTTTCAGTAGAAAACAAGGTGCTAATTTATACCCCCCAAAAAGGGGAGAAAGTACCTATTTTATTAAATACTTTCTAAAAGCTTTTGGTGTGTTTCATTTGGTCACCATTAGAGGTTGCCAAAATTTCATCAATTTATTCTCTGTGGAAATGTAGGTATATCGTAAATAAGTACTTAAGTAACATTTTACTGGGCGCAAAACACTGTGTGCTTACCTGAGACTTAAAAATGAGATATTGCCCACATACTGTAGAATATTAACATTAAAACAGACATTAAATGGTGAGAAGAGAATGTATATGTGTAGAAAGTATGTATATGTATATGTACATATATGTATATACATGTGTATGTATAAAAAGGAGTCAACTTTGGTTAGTTGGGGGATATGAGGAAAAAAGAAATCCCTTCACAACATAATAGTAATTTTTTTCTAAGATTTTATTTATTTTTTTGAGAGAGAGAGTGAGCAAGAGAGAGAGAGAGAGCACAAGGGGGGAAAGAGGCAGAGGGAGAGAGAGAAAGCAGGCTCCCTACTGAGCAGGGAGCCTGACTTGGGGCTTGATCCCACAACCCTGGGATCATGACCTGAACCAAAGGCAGACGCTTAACCTACTGAGCCATCCAGGCACCCCAATAGTTATTTTATCTGTAAAAATTGGTGGTTATCATGGTTTATTCCAGGAGATACAAAGACAATAATAGTTTCTTAAAATGTATAATTATAGCGTATGTAGAAATATTTGCCTCAAGCTGCAATTTACTTTTAAAAGCTGTCGGAAAAGTATGCGTGTGTAATAAAAATAAATGTATTTCCTACTATTACCTATAACTTTCATCAGAAGTTAATTATTTTATCATTCTGGAATCCTCAATAATACAAGTATTTCAGGATTCAAACTGTTGATAAATATGTTGTTTTGAACACCATTTTCCCAGAGGAGCCTTTCCTGAGACCTGGAACAGCCACGTCCTGTCCCATCTAAACTATGTTCTCCTCCCCTCATTCTTTTATTGTCATAAAGCATAATAATTTTAAATTATGCATTAATTCATATGGCTCTTTATTGAACACCAGTCTCTACACAGCTAAGCTGTGTAGCTTAGCTGCAAACTGTGAGAGAAATACCAGGCCTTTTGCTCACTTTTTTGTCCCAGCATCTAGCACATATGTGGCACCTAGTAGGAACTTAATAAATATGCATTAGATCTATTCATATTTCCCCAGTACCCTTACTTTACTCCTCTGGCTACCTCTCTTTATTGACTCCCACCTTCCCAGCACTTCCATTAACCCCTGCAAAGTATTCACTGAATACAGGAACTAGAAGGATATCACTGAGAAGCAGGAGAAGAAACGATGCAACCAGATGGAGAGCTGCCCTCCAAGATGGTGCCACCACCACACGAAGAGAGGAGGAAAGGCCCACCCTCCCCAGAAATGCTAGAGAAAATTGGGAAAGGTCAGGGAAAGAAAGGTCATTGACCTCAGTGTCCTCAGAGCCAACAGCTGACTTTGCAGGAGAGCCCTGGGCCTGGGACCTTTGCTCTCCTGTGGTATTGGGAAAGAGCGTGGGGCATAGGGATGCCTGGAGAACCGGAAGTGGAGAAGCAAGGTGGCAAACACCTGAATTTGAATTTAGATTCTGCCCTTTACTAGATACGTAACTTTACAAGTAGGCTTAAATCCTCAAAGGGTTGCTTTCTTTATTCAACTGGCAAATGGAGATATCGTTGTACACCTCGTATTGTTGAGAATTAAATGTGAGCATGCTCGAGAGTTTGAACACAGTGACAGACCCACACTGTGGCCTCAGTTAATGGAACACAGCCTCCATAATGATCTGATCCTGGCCTTGAATTCGATGGATGAATGAGATGAATCAGCCTCCTTGATCTTTTCCTGTTTTGTTGAATGAATCATCTACCCAATTTCTTCCCCAAAACTGAGATATCATATCTTAAATATGCAAAACTATAGTTTTTTTTTTTTTTTTTAATTTTACCATAGGCACTAATGAAAGACATGTTGTTCTGCTCCTACTGTACCCTCATACTCTCCACTGGAGTCCTGGGCACTCTGCAAGCTTTCTCACAAGATAAAGGCTGTTCATCTTACTGTCTGTGCGATGGGGCCAGAGCCCCGCTTGAAGGCCACTTGCAATACCTCCAGTGTAGTTTTAGAAATAGGATGGTAAGTGGGCCTGTGCCTTAATTAATACTATCTATAGAGAACATTTTTCTGTAGAGACTTTTTTCAAAGCACTTTCATATATGTTATGATGTTCAAACCCTCACGATGATGATGAACTGGGGCCAGAATTATTATCATTCCCACTAGTTTCTTCTCTTACTTTTTTTTCTTAATCTTCACCCCGTCCCCAGAATCCAGGCTAAGACATGAATTTATTTGTCCAAAGTAATATCACCAGCACATGAATATTTGAAAGGAAGAACGGGTGCTTTATACTGAGCTGGTAGGTCAGGAATCTAAAACACTATTCCTATCTTCTTTCCTTCCATTTTCTGGTAACTTCTCCTAATCTGCACCCGCCTTTATGTCCTTCCCCTGGGACTCTGGAATGCAATACTAATGTGATCCCTAAACGACAAGCCTCAGAGAAAACAAAACATAATAGCCATTGTTTTTTATTATTTCGGCAGAGTGCTAAGTACAGTTACAAGAAATCCAGCACTCATGAATCATGCAACGACACGTTAACTGAACTGAGCTGTTAACAGACTTAAAACGTTGAAGTGAATACTTGCCGACTTACGTTGTCATGTTTCTGCCTTTTAAATAAACTACCATATAATCATCTGAATATAAAACAAACAGCCTGAAACTGTTTAAACTAGCCATAACTTGAAAACTAAAACTTGGAAACCTCAAGGCATATTACTTTCGTTAAAAAGTGATGACCCTCAACCTCCTTTTTTACATCTAGAAATTTTTAAAAAATATTTTTTTAAAGTAATCCCTACACCCAATGTGGGGCTCGAACAGACAACCCTGAGATCAAGAGTCTCATGCTGTACCGACCGAGCCAGCCAGGTGCCCCCATCTAAGATTTTTAAATAGTTAAGAGAGAGATGACTCTTGTTGAGGATTCCGTCTTCGAGCAGAATTTATGTTGTTTTCTTACAAGGAAAAAGGAGGATTTATAAGCAACCTTGCGTGTAATACAATGAGCAGGGATTAGCTCGTTCACATTTTACAAACCTGACATCGTCAAACGTACCAAATTTCTGAAAAATGTAATTATTGGTACTTTTCCTCTCTAGTTCTACATTCTAGATGCCTTCCACCATCTGTGCTAGGAACTTTGTATCAACGTGGTTTGCTTGCAGAATAGTATAGTGTAATGTTAACAAAGGCATGCTATTAATTATCGTCTTCATCCTGAGTAATGTTCAAAAAAATAAAAACCTTAATCATGTAACAAGTCCAGTCAATGTAATAAACATCAAATCAAATACTCCTTGACCTTTTGACACTATTTTGACTTCCTAAATAAGTCCCGTCATAAATCTCTTGTAAACCCTTCAGGCTTTAGATACTGTTTAAATATTATGCTTCTAAGGCCTATAGATTCATAACAGAAACCAGGGACTATCAAAGGTAACTAAAGCATCTGTCTTTCCACAACATTTCCTACTGATTATCTCATTTTGAAGGAATCTAAGGAGGAAGCTATATGCCCTACCTGAAGATAAAGGGGGGAGAAATTCTTCAACTGAGAGATTTTATCCCCAGCTAGAGCAAAGGGAAATTCTCCAGAGTTGCTGTCTTTTCCAGTGTGCAATATAAGAGCACTGGTGGCTAAGTCATCAGTAAAACTAACCAGAAGACAGTTTGACACACACAAATCATCGCGATAACAATAGGTACTGTCTACTATTTTCTAAAATGGCACCTAAAATTATTGAGTTTATTTTTTTGTTGATTGTCCTCTCCCTCTAGAAGGAAAGCTCCATGAGAACAGAAATATTGCCTTTCCCATTCACCCAGGATCTTCAGCACCAAGAGCAGGACCCATGCAGACTGGGTACCTTGTATATACTTGTTAAATAAACAAACACAAATTTAATCCAACTGGAAGAGAATTGCCTTAGTTACATAATCATGGAACTTTATATACTGTCCAAACTCCCAGATGTTCTTTGGAGTCCAGATCGACACTGGTACTAATTTTGCAGCTCGTTTATGGACATATTTAACCCATGTTCTTTTTTTTTTTTAATGTTTTTTTATTATATTACATTAGTCACCATACAGTACATCCCCGGTTTCCGATGTAAAGTTCTATGATTCATTAGTTGCGTATAACACCCAGTGTACCACGCAATACGTGCCCTCCTTAAACAAATTCTTAGTTATTTGTTTTGCATAGTGAAAATGAGAAGATAGTACCTAACTCTAAGTTCAATAATAATACTATCTTCATGGACAAATTCTCACCTTCGAGTTTTTAGCTATTGTTATAACCATTGCAATCTAATTATGACTCAAAACACCTAGTGAATTTCCCTATCACGCATGCCCACAACCACAGGACGATGCCCCTGACCTGACTGAGGGCAAGGTGAATCCTGTTTAGCTCCCTGTACGTGGAAGTGGTTCATGATCTCTCACATAAGTTATGTTTGGTTTCCTGGACAGGAAAAAGGGCTTTGATATGTGCTTGAGAGACATTTCTGGACAGAGAATTTTCATTTTCAATACCGTGAATTTTAGTGAAGGATACGGTTATATGATACTAAAAAGGTGGGCTCTTTTACATCCATGGATTTACTTTATGGATCATCCTTGGGATTTTTCTTTAAAAAGAGGCCATTTTTTGAGGGTAGCTAAGTAGCTCCTTTGGTATTCTCACCTCTCAAAGCTATTCTTTGAGTGATGGGTGATTCAACCCCTCATCTGCTCTTTGATTCTTCTTTATATTTTCCTCCATGAGCCCAAGACATAGCTATTATTCTAAAACCCAAAAATTATGAACAAAGAAGTCAAAAGGCATAGAAAGAGAAATAGAAATATATAAAGAAAAGACTTAAAATATTAAATTGAAGAGTTTCTTTTGTATAGTCTCAACAGAGTAAAGATGACAATAATTTTGAAACTCTCTACTGAATGAAATTACACCATCACTCTTGGGGAAAGTTGGGTCCTGGATTTGTGGTTGAAAGTCCTGGATTTAAGTATAAGTTCTAGCATTCAACTTTTCTTTAGCTCAGTTTTTCATATCTAAAATAAAAGTGCATTAAAATTTTGTAAAGTGTGAAAATGGGACATATATATTAAGGCAGCCTATCATATATTACATTATGTGTTACATTAATGCAGCCTACATATTAAGACCCCTTGAAGGCAGGAGGTCATATGAGGGTATCGTCAGGAAAGACTCTGTGAGCAGGAGATGGGGTGAATGTGAGCACTCAAGCCATCACCCTGATGAGGAGGGACCTCACCACCTGTCCCAAGCCAGTGGTTCCTCTACCCCGAGAAGAGAGTCATTTCCTGGACTAGCCTTCCTTTTGTATTGTATTCTTAGAAGACAGTTGACTGAGAATATTTTTTATATGGAAAAGCAGGGGGGAAACTATCTGCTAAACTTCAACTCTTGAGGACCTCAGTTTGTGATGAAATATTCACTAATCAGTGTCCACTGCCAAGAGCTGGCAAGGTTGGAGCAATAATGACATGTTTTGGGAGCCTGGGTGGCTCAGTCGGTTAAGTGTCTGCCTCCGGCTCAGGTCATGATCCCAGGGTCCTGGGATTGAGTCCTGCATCAGGCTCTCTGCTCAGTGGAGAGTATGCTTCTCCTTTTGCGCCTCCCCCTGTTCGTCCTTGTTCTCTCTCTCCCTCTCTCTCTCTCTCATAAACAAATATATAAAATCTTAAAAAGAAAGAAAAAAAGATGTGCTCTGATCCTAGCTTGGCCTCTAAAGGGCCACTAGCTTGGCCACTACCAGTGTAGTGGGTACTTTTGAAAAGTTGAATGCTTTGGGCAAGACAAATCACCTTGCAGCCTGTTTCCTCCCCTGTAAAATTGCCCTACTCTACTGATGTGTTATAAGAATCAAACAAGATAAAAAATATGTAAAAGCTATGTATCATACATAAATATGGGCTATTAGTGTACTCATTCTTTGAGTCCAGTTCTTAGAAGTAGTGAGACATAGAAAGAAAATTATGAAAGAACAAATTAAATTTATAAAATACATCCAAGCTCTCTACTGTAAGTTTATGGTTCAGAAATTAAAACTGTTAAGAAGCTTAAATAAGTCTGTTGACGTAAAGCACAAAATTCAGCGTAGGTATAAGAGAAATGTTCATTTGTTCACTCCTTAATTCCCCTTTTCTTCTGTCAAAGTACATCATAGAGCGTAAAGGCCTACTCGAAATTCAGCTATTACTGTTGATATGACTGTGTTCTGTTTTCAGCAATGAGAGTAAAGTGGAATAAATGTGGACTCTGAAAGCTAACGGACCTGGGATCAAATCCAAGTTCCTATGTTTTCTTGCTATTTACAAGTGTGGCTTTTGAGTGTGCTTCCTAATCTGTCTGGCCTTGGGTGTTCTTCCTAATCTGTGTGCCTCAGCTTCCCCCTCTGGAAAATGGGCCAACACCTCATAGAAATCGTTCCCAACCCTTTTGATAACATTACACACCTTGAAAATGAGAATATTTTTACTGCAAAGGATGTTGTTGCCCACGGTGAGATGTGACCAGACCAGGAGACTCTGCTCACCGAAATTGGGTCCTGCTGAAGGGAATGTCATTTTGTCATTTCATTTATCCAAGGCATGCTCTTTGGAAAACTCTGCCTTATTTGTTTTGGGGGGAGGAATAAATGTGAATCTTCCTGGTCATAATAAGTGAAGGATTTCTTAGTCCCCCTTCCTTCCCTGGATCAAGGACAAACAGAGCAACCTGCTTAGCTGGAGCCCATCTCCCTGGCTGCACACTCCTCTGAAGGGGACAGTTGGATTGTGCTAGAACACAGCTGTCCACACCAAGTGACGCTTTGTGGCAACTCTCTTTCTAAATTTACTGGCACACCCTTCTGTGTGAGCCGTGGCCTGCCCACCTTAAGCATAGCTCCACAGTGTTCCTCCAAGGCCATGCAGGCAGCTGGTGACCAGCAAGCAGTTCTCTTTGTGCAGGGCTCTACTTGGTGAATAGCCAGTGAAGGTTTGCCTGAACTACTCTTGCAGGGAAAACACTGGCAGTAGTCACAAAACCTTAAAAATGAAAGTGCCAGAGAGGATTTTCGTGGCCAGGAGAGAGCTTTTAACCCTGGCTTTTACAGGGGCTGGGCTTTTGAATAATAGGGGTGTGTCTTTCCAGGAAAGTCTAAAACATCTTACCATCGCAACAGCAGAAAACATCCATGGCAGGAAGATCTTTTCTGAGCTTACTGCTACTTGAGTGTAGTAATGTGCCTCCTAAAATTCCTACTGGCCTTAATTGATGCAAAACAATTATCATTCATGGAGTTCCCCCTCCCCATCTATGTCAGATGCTCTGCATGTTATTTTCAGTCTCTATAAGCACTCAGAGAAGCATCAATTTCCCCCCCATTATGCAGATGATGAAACTCAAGCACGGGAGCTTGCCCAAGGTCACAGAGCTAGAAGGGGCCAGAGCTGGATTTCCAAACCAGTTCTAACACCCAAGCCAAGACTTTTCTAGTATTCCATGTTCTCTGCCCAGTAGTAACAGAGCTTCTAAGAGATCTAATGAGTTTTCATTGTTTAAAACTGAGTTTTTATAAAATGTAGGCAGGGGACTAAGAACTCTGCAGTTTAATATTAATATTGGTATATGTATATAACTGGTCTCACACGGACAGGAAATAAGACCAGGAGAGTAGACCAAAGCTGGATCAGTAAGTAGCCACAAGGAAAAGAGAAACAGGATAAAGAAGGGGCCCTATCTCCTCTTATCATGGGCTCCATCAACACACTGGAGACTAGTAGAATATTCAATAGCTGTATATATTTGTGCACATTATGACTGCAAATAAAATGATACTAATCATTGTATATATCAGTGCTTTCCAATTAGTCATTTTGATGACCTTAGAAACCCTTGAAAATATTTAAAGAAAGGTGCCTATTGTGACGCCTGGGTGGCTCAGTTGCTTAAGTGTCTGCCTTTGGGTCAGGTCATGATCCCAGGGTCCTAGGATCGAGTCCCACATCGGGTTCCTTGTTCAGTGGGGAGCCTGCTTCTTCCCCTGCTTGTGCTTGCTCTCTCTCTGACAAATAAAAAATATAAAAATTTTTTTTTAAATAAGGAAACGTACCCACGTAATATTTAGAGTTAATCATGATATGTGTAAACCAAGGTTTCTTAACCTTCCTATTGCTGACATTTGGGGATGAATGATTCTTTGTGTGGGGCTGTCCTGTGTATTGCAGGATAGGTTGTTTTTAGATGAGTTGATTTTTCCCCTCAAAATACCTATTAAATTTTAGCCTAAGTACTAAAATAAACAGTAGGGGGTATTGTCTGTAGAAAAATACCTTCCGGAAGTACAATTATGTTACTCCTTTGTTTTTGTTTTTAGGAACTAGTCTTATCGAAGCAAAATTGCATGATATCCAGTACCACTGCCTTTCTAAATGCTATGAATATGATAAGTACTTTTGTACATTCCATTGTCCACAAATGATGGGGTGCCATGGCCAAAGTTCAATTTAGCATTATCTAACCATGAATAAAGTTCACATACATTTATGGGAACGAAGGTGAGTGAAATGGGAAGAAAGAGGTAGAGACTAAAATTAGGATCTTAAAACACGTAAACACATACCTTAAAGACCATACTCAGGTTTGACAGTGGGCCTACTCTGACAATAATAATCATCCCTGCCAGCCGTTGTGAAACAGTTTACACTACATGTGACAGGGAGGGATTTTCAGTTTTGTTTTTAAATGCAAGGTCACATAAGGTAGAATGATAGCTAGAAAACTTGGAATAAAAAACCATTGGTTAACACCAACTGTCTCCAATTTCAGGACAAAGGAAATTGATTTCCAGTAAGGAATTAGCCTAGTGCTCACTCCTTTTCATCTTCTTGGATCACCCCTCATACCAATTGCTCAAATTGCCTTTGACATTCCTCACTTGGAGCTAACTACCTGAGATCATACACCAGCGAGATTTGCTTTAAATTACTGGGAGGGAGTGAATACCTGAAATGAGATGAGCCATGTGGCGATACTGAAGATGGGTAACAGTTACGATAGGTATATTACACCATGTCCTCTGTACTTCCGTGCTTGTTTGGAAATGTCTGTAATAAAAGGTTGTATTTCTTTATCCATATTCCAGTGAAAAAGAGGGAGTCTCCTGGACTCAGCTATTACCTTTCCTGTCCCAACACATCAATCTCAGCATCCTCATCTTCTTTCCTAGCATCTCGTAAAAAGGCCATGATACTGTTATGAAAAATGTCACCACTTGACATATGTTCTGGATTCTATCATGCCTCCTGAGAGATCTTGCTTCTAAAGGCATCCTCTCTCTTTCCCACATCTTTAATCTCACCCCATTGATTCCCACCCATCTTCTTTACACACTCAAGCTTTCCCTGTCTTAATAAAGGCCTTCACTTGACAGAGCAGACCTTTTGCAACTCTACATGAAAATAAGCATTTTATACTTTTGAAAAACCTCCATGAACTACAAGTCAGCTTTAAAAACCAAGTTGACAGAGGTTCTGTGTTTCGTTGACTTGGAATGACAATAGCCCATCTCAACATGTGTTGGAAATACTACGTGATACAAAAAGATTTGCACTTTTCCAACTAATTTAGTAGCATTGACATCAAAGAATGTTTAGGTTGGAAGGGAAACCTTATTTGAACAGGGGAAGAAGAAAGAGTCCCTGATGATAAGGAAGACAACTTTACTTAGATTGGGCAGGTTACCCTGAACTAGAGGGAAGACCACAGTCTTTCGGGTACTGCACTTCTATGATAAAGCCCTGGGGTACTTCTTCAATGTAGTCAAATCAAATTCCAAGTATAATGCAATGGTAGGGAAAAATCCTTTCTGCATCTTCCCCATTTTGTACTGTGTACACTTAAGAGATAGCCGTTTGTTTCTACCAATGAATTAAAATACAAAGCAAGAAAATCTTAAACACCTCATTGAATAGAGTTCTTTTGGGGGGCAAGGGAGTGTCAAAGGAGAGGAGGCTTAGGGGAGGCAGAAACAAGAGCCAGAAAGAGCCCCCAGAAAGAGGCCCTCAACTTCAGCCAGGTAGTGCGGTATAGTAGAAACTAAACCGGAGTTCGGATCCCTGCGTCACCACTACCTGTTATTTACTATTACTGGATCTCAGTTGCCTTATTTATAAAATACGGCAACAATCGGAATTGTTCCATGGATTCTAGATCAAAGTGCTTGGCATAAAGCAGGTGCACCATGAAGAGTAAATTACTGAGACCCCCGAGAGAGCATCTAAGGGATGCTCAAGCCAAACAGAACAGTAAGGCCTGGAGCAGATGACCGCAAGTATCCTGAACCTGCAAAACATCCCGCCCAGAGACCCTTAGGCAGAGCCCCTCTGCTTTCCCCATTTGATCTCTGCGAGGCCATCTCCGTGATCTCAGCGGAGCTGCTGACTCAGGGAAAATTGGACTCGGCGCAACCACAGGGAAATATATTTTTTCCTCTTTGCGGGGAGGCCCGAAAACCACCGAGTCTGAAATGGCTGCTGCAACACTATGAGCAGCAGCCGGGGTGGGGGTGGGGGGAGTGTCAAGAGCGGAGCGCAGAGACTTTGCCCCCAGCAGCATCCCCGGCAATGACCTCTAGCACGGAACCCGCACAAAGTGCTGAGTCACTGGGAGGCGGCACCGCGCGCCTGGAGGCGGGCCCGGCGCAGTCACGTGGCGGGGGCTGTATCACAACAACGACGCGGCGTGCAGCGCCCTCGGCCCGCGCCGCTTCCTACCGCGACTGAGCCGCTCTCCGAGCATGCTCAGCTCGGCCCCGCGGTTGCGCCGAGTCGCCAGCCTCCTGGCTCCACGGTCCGGGTTTTCCGGGCGGTCCTGGAGGCGGGGCTTGCGGCTGTAACCGGGGTAGAAGGCGGGGAAGCGTTGTCTGTATCGCCGCTGGCAAAGGTCGGCTCAGGCTGAGTGAGTCCGGGTTTTTTCCGCGGAAGATATGAACAGGAATCCGCCGCTGGGCAAGGCCTGGAGAAGAGCTGATTTTTCAGTCTACGAGCGCCTTTCCCCCCTTAGCGATCATTAAAACCGTAAAAGATCTGTCCGGGACTGGTCGCTGAAAACCTGCTCATAGAAGTACAGAAGAAGAAGTAAACCTAAAAATGAAAAACACTGTCAGATAGAGGGGATGGATTGGTTTTGAATGTGACTTGTGTTGATCTATGGTGGGTTCCCCCGTCCCTTGTAACAGCAATTGGTAAAGGCACTGGCGGCGATGGTTTAACTTTGACACAACTGCCCTATAGTGCCACCATGCTGCACCCGATTTGAGATTGAACAGAGCCCGGGGGGGGGGGTGATCTTCGGGGTGCTGGCTCAGAATTGGGTACGAGAGGCCCCCTTGTGTGTCAACCGGAATCTAGGGCTGAATGACTCAAATTACAGTGTGTTAACTCTCATTAAGATCAGCACCCTGTAGAGCTTTGGCTAGACTTGAACTTAGTCTCTTACTGAACCACCCTTGTCCCTGTATTCTTCATTAAAACGAAACTGATATTGTCCCAAGAGCCCAGGTTCAGGTATTGTGAGGAAATCCAGCAGGTGTAGGAGAAAAGTGTGTGCGTTGCAAAGTGTAAATGTCTACACCTGCTCTGTTTCAATTAAATGGAATGCAAGCCGCAGAGATAATCTTAAATTTCCCATTAACCACCTTTAAAACTAAAAAGCAGGTGAACTAATTTAAGCACTATATTGTATCTCAATATTTCCATGTCATAAAATTAACAGACAAAAAAGTAAATTCACATTCCCAACCTGCTCCAAATTTATGTAAAAGTTTTCCAGTAATGAAATGGAATAGCAGTTTTGAAATTTATATTTAAGTGGATTAAAATAAAACTAAAATTCAGTTTTACGGTCAAATTAGCCATGTTTCAAATGCTCAGTAGCCACCTGTGGTTGATGGCTGTTGTGTTGAACAATGCAGGCCTATGAAAGTGAGGTGAGATTTTGAGAATAAAAAATGATCTTTTAGAAGCCTCACTTGCATGTGAAACATGAGCAACCACTGCCCTCCCCCAGCTCCCCACACTCCCTGCCTTCCATAGGAAGCTAAGATTCATACACGCACTTTTCTTAAAAAAGAAATAAAAAGATCAAAAGGTATAAATCATCTCTATCCCAGAGGAAGTCACTAGTGTGGAGGTATTTTTTAAATGATTTCATTCTTGTACAAATGCAACCAAACTAAGGAGAGGAAAAACTGGGACTCAACCGATAAACAGGAATGTGTCAGGTGGAGAATTCCAAGCAGAAAAAAAATCAGTGGGAAGCCAGGACCAAACAAGCTTAGTGATATTGGTGCAGAGGGTACAAGCAAGAGTGGGTGCAGGAGCTGAGGTTGCTGAGTCAGCCGTGAACAAATTAGAATGAGGCTTGGTTTTTATTCTTGCTGTACACTGGGGATTGAAACATCTCCTGAGCTTCAAACACCCCCACAGCCCCGCCGCCATCCACACCCCACACATACAAGCACTCCACTGTGGAAATTACAGCCAGACCTTGGGTATCCTCCTCCCCAATCCCTGACAGGGGCACATCCACTATGAAGGGGTGTGGGAGAAGAGACTCCTACTACCCTATATATCCATTCAGCAGTTAATACGTGCTTAGTAAATTTTAACTTCGTAGTTGATGGAAGTGGGCACAATAAATGCAGACTTTCTGGCCTCACTGCATGTGTGATCTAGTTGCTGTCACTCTTTCCCTCCTTGACATATCATTCTGTCAACACAGACTTATGGGGGTCAGGTCCCTCCTCCTTTCTCTTTCCCACCGGAATACTATCAACCCCAGTTGTTTCTAATATCTTCTCCTTGGTAAGCTCATGTGAACATCATTGTAGTCACATAATGTATGAATATTAGGTTTGAATGAGAGATAAGCTTTTGGAGATGATTCCTTCAAAAAATTCATCTAGAGATGTTGACAAAGTCCTTTTTGTTGTGATGAATGGTGTCTGGGCCCTCCAAAGACTTTATGTCACCAAATAATTTAGAGAATACACAAATACTTGTAATACATACACATTGTATGTACAGAAAACTTGTAGACAAATTGATTCCTCTTTAATAACCAGGTAATTTATTGGCCAGCGACTCTATGCATGTCTCCATCATGCACACTCTTACAACATCCATAAAAGATAGAATTAATATAATTATACACGGTATGGAAATAACGTGCCCAAGCTCTCACAGTCAGTAAATAGTGGAAACTAGAATTGAATGGGTGTTTCATCTGACTCCCAAACTATGTAGTTATTACCATACCCTGCAGCTCTCCCCTGCTTTTTATAAGCGTGAGGCCTTTTCTCTCCTCAAAAAGAATATAGTGGGTTGTTCATTAATTCAAATAACCAAATTCTTTCCGCAACCTAAAGTTTATCTCTTTGGACTAGAGAACACAGGTTTTTACATATCTCATTTGCTGAAAGCATGCCAGACCTCACTCTCCCCCCTCAGCCCCGCCCCTTCCCTTTGACTCCGCCCCAACCACGCCTGCGCACGCCTCCTCCGAGGCCTCTTTGGAGCCTCTTTGGGCGCTCGGCCACGCCTCCTCTCCTGCACCGCCTTCTTTCCCCGCCTCCGCCCGTAGCCTATAAAATCCGGAGCGACGGATCGCGCCCCGGAGCCGCGAGTGAGCCGATAGGGGGACTGGGCATGCTCTGTGGCGGCGCAGGTCTTGGTCACAAGTAGGAAGAAGCCAGTGCACGACACCGGTAAAGAGAAGCCAGAGCCGCTGCCGCACCGTGGCTGTGGGGTCCGTCGCCGCCGCCTCGGAGCAGGAGCGGGGTGGGAGCCGGAGCGGGCGACGGGCGAGGCCGCCGGGCCGAGAGCCGCCCAGCCTGCCCTCCCGTCCTCTGCCTCTGTGTCCGCACGGCGCGCCGGACCCCTGAGTCGGTCACCTGGGCGGCAAGGACCCCGCGCAGGGGAGCGGAGCGGACCTTCCCTCCGCCGGCTGCGGCCCGAGGGCGCCCCCGCGGGGCGGAGCTGCAGCCGCCGCCGCCGCTTTCTGCGGGCAGCTGAGTGTCCGGCTCGCGCCCCGCGCCCTGAGCGGGCGGTCGCCGTCAGCCCCGAGGAGGAGGAGGGGGCAGCCATGGGGCTGCTGTCCCAGGGCTCGCCGCTGAGCTGGGAGGAGACCAAGCGCCACGCCGACCACGTGCGGCGGCACGGGATTCTCCAGTTCCTGCACATCTACCACGCCGTCAAGGACCGGCACAAGGACGTGCTCAAGTGGGGCGATGAGGTGAGCGCCCGCGGCCTCCGCCCCCGCCAGGCGGCCCTGTCAGGCCACCCCGTGTCTCCTTTGTTCGGCGAGGCGTGCCCCGCGCCCCCACAGCGGTCCGCGTCCTGCGGTGCGCCCCGAGGGTCCCCGGACGCGTCCCCGCCCTGGCGCGCTGCCCCTGCCCTCGCCCGGCGGGTGTCCGGGGCGCTCTAGCGCGTGGGGCCCTGCCCAGAGTCTTCTCACTAGACTTCTCTATCCCATTCATTCATTCTTAGGGTTTTCTCCTTCATTCAACAAATGGGTTAGGCGCTGGGAGGGCGCGAGCGTGAGCAAGTGTGACATTTGTGCTTCCAGGAGTTTTTCGTCTGGTATATCTGCCGGCACAGTATCGCGATCTGGCGTCCGGTGTCAAAATGCGCTTTTGCGATCAGCGAGAAAGGGACCAAGTTGTCCTAGAAGGGCCGTTGCTGCTAGGAGTCAGGTCTTCGGGATGTTCGCTTCCGCCCCATCTCCAGCAGGTTACTTTTTTAAACCTCCAGGTGCTGCTCATCAGCTCCCTCGCACTCTCTTCACACACCTTTCCTCACCCTCCCCGCTTCACCACCACTTTACAGGCATAGAACAGAAATTATACCTCGGTTTTCCTAAAGGGGAGGAAACTTCTTGTTCCTGTTTAATTCTAAATGGGAACTCTTGAAGCTTCGCAGTTGGGGTTTGTTAGTGCCTTTCCATGGCCTGCGTCCAGTGTCTAAACTGTGCAAATCAGTGTTTCAACATACGTTCTGCCTACAGCTGAAATGTCTTTGCATTTTCAATTTGTTGAACCATTGTTTATTGGAATGATCTGGAAAGCATTGCCCCCTTTAGATTTAGTTTTCTTCTGCCAAAGCTGTTTTATGCTCTCCCTTCCCGTTTTTAAAAGTCACGTGTAGATAACATTCAAATAATTAAGTGCTTTTTTGAAAAGTGCATCCTTTTTTTTTTTAACCATTTGTGTTCCATGGCTTGCTCAGGTGTAAATGTATCTTTCAGTTGATGTTATTACTCTTGACCTAAGCGTCAGGGTGGTGCAGAATCTGTTTCCTTGCAAAATTAGTTTGTCTGTTTCTAAAGCTGGAAGATAATTCTTTTTACAGTTGAATTGTGGTATTTTAAGTTAGAAAAGTATAATAGTAATTCACGTTTATACGAGAAGGGGTTTGTCATACTTTGGACAGAAAAGGGGTACGGTATTGTGTTTGGTGATAATGCTTCAATTTTATTCCAAAGTTCCTTGTTGCTTCACAGCATCTGACATTGTGTTCATTTGTGTATTGTGTGCATTTAATGATCTGTCCTCTGTCCCTCCTGATTTTGTTTTCTCTCCCACACCTCTTCGCTGCTTTTCTCCTTAATAAACCAGCGTCTTTTGGAGTGGGGAATTTGTATGTGTAGTAGAAATCTGTATCCATGAAGTAGAAAAGTTATTTTAGATATTAAAAATAACACACTTCTCATAGTTTTAAATTCTGCTCCAGTCATATGTGTCGGGGTGGAGCGTAGGATTTTCAAGAAGAGTGGAATTCCTGCCCAAGTGTTGACGGTCCAGGCAGAAATAGGCAGCCTGACACATGGGGAAGAATTGAGATTGTGAAGGCTGCTCAGATGGTTAAAGAAAAAAAAAAAACAAAACACCTCACTCTATTTTCTATTTCTGAAATGGCACTTAAGTAAAAGCTTTGTCGCATGAAGTTGGTTCTCTCTCTGATCCTTGACCTGTGGTATTGTAGGAACGAATTCTCCATTGTGGTGTCTCTAGGACTGGGCAGGGAGAAGGTGAGGTTCTGGAGGAGGGTGGGGAGTCTCGTGCCTAAATATTGGCTGATGCCTCTGGTACCATGTCAAAGTAATCACTCTTTTATGTTACAGAACATTGTTTTCAGACTGCAGGTCATGATCCATTAGCGGGTTGAGAAACAAATTTAGGTTCTCCTAGACTTTTTTTCTCTCTGGAACTTAAAAAAAAAAGGGGGGGGGGAATCGGATGAAGAGGACCACTTTGTCATAAATAGCAAGCGTAGCATGTCAAACTTTTGAGTTATTTGAGGGTCCCTGTGAGCAGGTCTATATTGAGTCGTATGTAAATTATTTCTTAGTATGGTTGCCACTTGAGGAGTTTGAAAGCCAGACTCTCACATTTATCGTGGGAGGCTTCCTTGATGAGATGAGCTTTTCGAAAAGAGCAGGAGAGAAGTTAACGACTCCAGTGTTGGCGCCATTCCTTGCGCATAGGAGCTCAGGGATCACGTCTACTGAAGTAGAAGTCTGCAGGCAGGATCAGGCAGCAAGCAAACATGCATTGTATGCAGAAGCCTGAGAAGTAACTGAGAAACAGGCTGGGCAGATAAAAGTGGAGAAGGGCGTGGTGGGTGGTGTGGCCCTGGAGATGGAGGATGGCCTTGCCAGACAGAAAAGGTGTTTGAGATGTGATATGTTGGACTGCTTGGCGTGATACCAAAGTACTGCTTTTTGTGGGAAGTTTTGGTCTTATAAGCTTCCCTGTCCCCCCCCCCCAAAAAAAAAAACATTAAAACCATGGTTAGGAGACCCTGCCACTTTTGGAAATGCCTAGCCCTAGTTACTAGGACAGTATTTACATCTGGTAGTGTTTATCAGAAAGAACCCTGGATTTGAACACTTGTGTCATATTCCAGGGCCTGCCAAACTCCCTGTGTGATTGTGAGCCTCATTTTCCTCTTGTAGAAAGTGACAGGGTTGGACTCTGTCCTAGCTTTTATAGTGTAAGAACAGCATTGAATCAGATTTTTAAATGTACATGTTTCAAACCAGAATGTTACTTTTTGAAATTCACCTGAAGATAGTCTTTAGACTGTTGAGTAAAGCGAGGGCTGCCACCAATTGCTGCAGTAAAAATGGGTTGTATTCTAAAGATGTGTGTCTGCTGGCTTTTTGGAAATCAGAAGTATTTTCGTGTGACAATCTTATGAATGCGTAGATTTCCAGATCCATTTACAGATGTATATTTTGCCTTTGGTGTAACAGGGTCCTAACCCTGGCCACCATTTATTGTTTCTATAGGAGATAGAAGTTCTAACTCCTGGGTTGCCGGGAGAAGCACTTCATTTTGCCCCAGGATGGGGCCTGGAGGGGGAGAGGTAAGATGGAGGTTCCTGGGTTCTCTTTTGCCTGCCAGGCATTCTACGTGTGCAAAAAAAAAAAAAGAAAGCACTTACCTTTTCACAGCTGACACAAACTTTGGAGGCGCAGATTTTGTTTTTAACTGGAGTGTGTCCATTAAAGGACAGACTTAGGAAACGTATGCTGCAAATGTGGCAGTAAGTACAACTTCTGAGTCCACTCTGGTGTTAACGCCTGCCAGGCCTTTTCAGCTACTAACCAGCAGAGGCGTTATCAGAATTGAAATCTGTCTGCCTTCAGGTCCATTTCTCAAACACATAATACCAGGTTTTGGATTATTTACAAAGTATGAGATTTCATCAAATCTCCTTTTACAGAGTTAACACTACAGGTTGTAGAGGTGTCAGAAAACAACATTTAAAAGCAAATGTATAGGTTTTCTAATTTTTTTAACCCAGTGTAGTGGCTCTCAAGTTAAGGTAAACTGTTCTCTACTTAGCAGAGAAGTGCACGTGAACTTAGGAAAATATAATACGTTCTTAATATTTGAGTGTGTTCTTAACATGCATAAAGCCAATAAAACCAGGATGGGATTTGTTAAGGGCTGATATGTCATCCATTGAGTTGGAAGGACAAACTTGCCTGTGTAGGTTAAGAATGCTTAAGTGACTATTTAGAAAATGCATAGCTTGTTAATAAGCTTATAATCCTATAAAAAAATAACAACTCTGAGCCATAAATCTAGAATGGACAAAAGCATTTTCATTTGAGTGTAAATGAACGTGTAGCTTTGGACAAATTGCTTTATCTAAACCTCAGTTTTTTTAATCTATAAAATAGAGATGATAATGCCCTATAGGGTTATTAAGATTAAATGAGATAATGATGAAATGGTTTACAAGTAAGTACTTTGCCTTTTGAGTGAAGACTCATAAATAGTAACTTAAAATATTCACTTGGAAGTTTTTAAATATCTGCTATATCTCATTTAAAAAGCCCTGGTCAAGCAGACTCTTAACGATAGAACATAAACTGAGGGTTGCTGGGAGGGAGGTGGGGGCCATGGGTTAAACAGGTGATGGGGATTAGGGAGGGCACTTGTGATGAGTGCCGGGTGTTTGTAGGTGATGAATCACTGAATTCTACACCAGAAACTAATACTACTATTAACTAACTGGAATTTAAATAAAAACTTGAAAAAAATAGTTTAAAAAATAAATGGCTATGGTCGTTGGGGAATGAGGCATTCCATGTGTGTGGGTGTTTTTTTAGCCAGTTATTAACCATTAGCTTGGTTATTTTCGATGGTATTGATGGTATTTGATAACTATAGTATTTCTAAATTGCGTTTAGAAATCTAAATTGTGTCTTAAAAATGCATTATTGGACACTGACTAGAATTAGATATTGAGCACAAATATTTCTTGATAGTCATTAGGAATGTTCAGGTTTCTTACATAGGTCATTGAGTATTTTGTGACCTATAAAGCAAAATTTTATCTTTCTGTCACTTTGCTATCACTGTGGACGTTGTTTTAACAGTATTTATTGTTCACCTGTCTCTAAAGCACAGTGGTGAAATCAAGGAAAAATACATTTGTGTTTCTGAACTTTTTATATACTCAAGGCATCTGAATGTGTTGTTAAATTTAGAAAACTAAATTTGGGGCATTACTGATGTTGCTGGTATTGGATGGACCATATTCTAATAAGCTTGCTAATTAATATTCTTTATACATACTTTAACCAAGTTAGGTGGGTTTTTATAAACTCTTTGACACATTTATTTTGATATAATTGACATACAGTAAACTGCACATATTTAAAATATAGTTTGATAAGTTTTGATATATGTATACACCTGTGAAACTACCAGCACAATCAAAATAACATACATCATCTCTAAAAATGTCGTCGTGCCCCTTTGTAATTCTCCTCTTCCCTCCCCACTTCCATAGGCAACCACTGATCTGGCACCGTAGTAGACTGCATTTCCTAGAGTTTATCATCTAGGAAATCATAAAGCCTGTACTTTTCTGGTTTGGCTTTTTAAGCCGCTTGTATGTTTTGAGATTCATTCATTTTATTGCATGTATCAGTAGTTCATTCCTTTGAATTCTGACCCATGAACAAGGAGATCTTTAATTTCTCTCCTCCATGGTTTTTTAGTTTTTAACGTCCAAGTCTTTCCCATCTTTTGTTAGATATATCACAGTTTCATATTTTTTTCCTATTTTTTTCCTATTGTAAATGGTATTATGTTGCAGTTTCTGACTGTTCATTGATCTTCTGCAACCTTACTAAACTCCTTGAACATGTGGGATACAGTTCTAATAACTGTTTTAATGTCTCAGCTAATTCTAACATCTTTGTTATTTAAGATTAAGTTCAGGTTTATTCTTTTCTGAATGTTTCCCTGCTTCTTTGCATGCCTGGTAATCTTTGATTGGATGTCAGATATTATGAATTTTACCTTTTGGGTGCTTGTTATTTGTATATTTCTAACCGTATTCTTTAAGCCTTGTTCTACAATGTAATTATTTGGAGGTAGTTCAGTCCTTTGAGGTCTCGATTTTATAATTAGGCAGATCTGGAGAAGTCTCTAGTTTAATCCTTCTACTGAGGCAAGACCTTTATGAATATTTTCCCCAGTGCCCCTGAATTAGGAGTTACTCTATTTGGGCTTGTGGGAACACACTCGGTCCCAGCTTTGGGTCTTGCCTTCTTATGGGTTGATGTACTACTGAATCCTTGAGGGGGAACCCTCTGCAGATCTCCAGGGTTCTCTGTACAGCTCTCTTCTCTGTGGTACTTGGTCCTGTGAACTCTAATTGATTTGGTTTCCTCAGGCCTTCAGCTCTCTCTCTTCAGTTCAGGGAGTACTCCAGGTTCTGTTTCACCTTCCTGCCCGTGATCTGGAGCCTCTCTTCCAGGCAGTAAGTTGGGGCAATTGGAGGGCTCACTTCGCTTTTTCTCCCCCACATCTCCGGAATCTCTGCCTTGTGTTACCTGCCATCCAGTGTCTTGAAAAAGCTATTTCATATACTCTCTCTCATTTTGGCTGTTTCAGGTGGGAAAGTAAAATTGGTTGCTTTTACTCCATCTTGAGCAGAAGTAGAAGTCTTTCCCATTTGTTCTATTATCCTTTCAGCTCTGTTCCCCTTTCTCTGTAAACTTTGTCCAAAGGCTGGCTGCCCATGTGGTTATATGATATCTCCAGCAACCAACATTTAGCCAAGTTTTTCTTTTTTCTTTATTATTTGTATTATTTGTAAGTAATCTCTTCACCGCTCGTGGGGCTTGAACTGATGACCCTAAGATTGAGTTGCATGCTCTTCCAGCTGAGCCAGCCAGGTTCCCCTAGCCAAGTTTTTTTTTTTTTTTTTTTTTTAAGTCAGGATTTTCTTTGCCTTTATGCTGTGACGTTCATCACTTAGTATCACCGTTTTCATCCTATGACTGGGTATTTGCGGAAAACACAATTCTTTGAAAAGTTTGCATACATTTTATGAAAGATTTTAATTTGAAGAGGCAAGGCTAAGCCCCAAGTCTTCCCCCGAATGATTGTGTTATCTTAATCCAGAACTTAAATTCTTAAGACCACAATCTCATCTATAAGACTAATAAAAACACAAACTACCATTTAGTTTCGAATTGCATGTTTACATATATATAGTTTCTAATTGTATTTAACAATTTAACTGTTTCAGAGTACTCTAAATTCCATACAACTTATTAAAATCGGGAAATGTATACAAGAAATGGGAGAATCTATTTCCTTACCCTGTCATCTTTTGGGTTTTAGCATTGGTCTAGGATAATATACTTCACTGGCTGCTGACAAAGTAATCTAATTATAAAGCCATAGATACTAGGTTTCTAGAAATTTTTTAATGTCTTAAGCCTATTTGAGCCTCACAACTTTTTTGTTAAAAGCAAGATGGTATTGCAAAAATGTTTTCTTGAAAATAGCTGATATTTAAGTTTTACTTACATATGGCAAAACACTAAAGGCTTTATTTCCATGATGGATAATTGTTAAATTAAGTATTTATTGTGTACTTCCTGTATGTCAAGGACTTCCTGTGTTAGGTCATGGGGTTGAAGAGCATAATCAAGAAAAGTGAGCAGCTCTCTGCCCTTGAACTCCAGTGGTACACAGGTGGGTGGGTGCAGGGGAGGGAGGCGAGGAGGAGTTGGTTGTGTATCTAGAGATCCTGGGAGTCTTAGGGATGGAAGGTGGGGAGTGAACCGTCTGGTAGGTCTCAAAGGGAGATGGAGAAGAAAGGAAAGGGAATGCACAAATGTGAGATTATGGAGGTGCCTGTTGTTGAGGGAATATTGCTGAAACACAGGACCAAAGCAGGGAAAAGGGAATGGCTAGAAGTTGAGGCTAGAAAGGTGGGTTGGGTTCAGGCTGTCAAAGGTCCTTTGTAATAGGCCATGTCAGGAGATGTAGTATTGTTAAGTCCAAGACTGGTACAAGAGTATTTTTTCTAGGTCCTTTTGGTCATAGCGGGAAATGTAATGGGTTGGGTGGAATAACTAGAGACAAGGAGCCCACACTACAGAGGACATGTCATTGCTAGGAGAGAGAGGAGAGTGTAGCCTAGAACTCTGGGGATCGATTTGTGTATATTAAAGAGATACTTTAGGGACACCTGGGTGGCTCAGTCAGTTAAGTGCCTGCCTTCAACTCAGGTCATGATCCCAGGGTTCTGGGATCGAGTCCTACGTCAGGCTCCTTGCTTAGCGGGGAGCCTGCTTCTCCTTCTGCCTGCCTTTCCTTTGCTTATGTGCGCTCTTTCACTCTCTGACAAATAAAATCATTAAAAAAAAAAAAGATACTTTAGAGAAGGAGTGAAAGGACCTAGCACATAAGTGGTTAGGTCATGTCTCTCATATCTGTTCCTGGCAAAGATGACCAAGTGAATAAGACTCCCTGTAAGGATGGTTCTTCAGGGAACTGTTGGTTGGATATTCAGGTCTGGAACCCTTTTATTTAAGGAGCCCTGTACTCATTCAGTAGAAATAACCAGGTAGACAGGAGAAAGCTGGAGCAACATCTGAGCTGACTGTGTGTATGGCGGGGCAGCCACAGGCCTAAAGATGGTGGTTAAAACCAAAGTGGAGAGCGAGCTAGCCCAGGGAGAAGAAACATTGGTGGCGCCTCAGAACTCTGATGAAGACTTGTGGGATCCTGAGAGGAAAGTGTGTGAGGGTTAGTAGCCCTGTCCTGCATGGGAAGAAGGAGAGCACACTTTCGAGAGCTGTGGAAGGATGGGAACTGAAGTGAAGCCACTGGATTTGCTGGTTAGGGAGGGTCTGAAGGCTTTGGCAACAGCCTATCTGGAACATATTAAGAATTTGGGAGAAAAGCAAAAGTTGGTTTCTGGCCAAAATAAATGGCACAGAGCCCACGGATGTTTTCACAGCTCATAGGGTCCTTGAAATCTTGATTATAATTTTAGAAAGAAGCAAAACTGAACTATTCTAGTTGAACTGGATAGCATGTGAGTTTGGGTATCACTTAAGCAATACCTCCGTGGCTAGTAAGTGTTCTGTAGTATATTGAAAATGATTGTAATGGATTGAGTATATTAGAGTGATGACCCTGAGTCTCCACTTAAAGATTAGGTTTCTCAGACATTGTTTAAGACATTAGGGAAACATGATTAAAGCTCAGACTTCTGGCCAGAAGAGCTCATTTTGGATGCATCTTGATAGGTATTCAGAAACCTTGGTTATCTGGATTGGTGTATCCTTGGAGAGTTTATATGGCTATGTTTGTACTGTTGGACGCTCTTTGGAGAGCTTTCTGTATGCTTAGGTTTTCCGTGTCTGTCATAGTCAGACCATTTGGGGTTTGGTAGTTAAACTTATTTCCAGAACAAGATTACAAAAGAACCCCAAACCAGATGTTCCTCATTACATAAATGTTCACACAGATCCACTGGTCTTGTCTCCCTTCCCTTGAGGTCCTTTGGATTTGGTTAATGCTTTTTTTTTTCCCCCTTCCTGGATGCTGATGTAGCGGAGTTAAACTGTTAGGCAAGAGACTCCATGACCCTTCTCCTGGAAGCTAGTAAGAATCCGGGCTATGACTCTGCCCCGTTTGGATTACCTGCAGGGGTCATGGGCTGGGGTACACAGGGCTTCACATATTTTAATGCTCCAGAGATATAGTAAAGATCTTGAAGTACCTGTAAAAAGCTGTCTGGCACTTGTCTGAGCTGTTTTCAAGAGTTAAGGGTTGCAGCAGTGACTTGCAACCCTAGAAAGTTAATATTTTTTAATAAAAAAAAAAAAAGTTTTTGTTTGAAAGGATATGCTCTGAGCACTTTAAACCTTACACAAACCTGAAGAGGTTATTGAGGAGTGTGTCCTTCATTTCCATCTGGAAACGTTCACATATTTACACAAGTTGGGCACTTGAAAGGTACCTTTTTATCTAGCATGCTTTCGACAGCCCTGCCTGTGCTTAAGTATGGTAGTCCTTTCCTCTTGGCCCCCCAAGGCTGCCACTGCTGTATTAAACCATATCTAGGGGGTCCTGATCCTGGGGGCTTTAGTACTCAGAGGACTAGGAAGTAAACAAAAGGCTTCTAATTACAAAGTTTATGCACTTTACTCCTAAAAGCGTCTTAAGCCCTTAATACACAATTCCTGAAAGCTTGGCATCTGGTTTCTCAGCTCAGAAGGAAATATAAACAAATCAATCGAGGCAGAAGCAAGAGAGCCTGATTCCGAGAGCAGCTGTGAAAAGCACATCTAGACGTTGCAGCCCATTGTACTTCCAAGTTGCTCTGCTGTGATTCTAGTTAAATGAATTGCTAATGAAGTCTGAAGCCTTAATAAAAAATGAAAATGTGTTTAGGATCTTCCTATTGATAGCAGAAGAGGATGTGATCAATTTTAGAAAGACTTCCACTGATATATACATAAAAATTTTTAAGAGATCATATGCTTAAAAGGGTAAGCTTTGGGCAAGACAATGCATTTGAATAAAATTACCTTCCTGGCTGTGCAGTGAGTAACGTATTTGAAAGTGAAAGAAAAGTGGATGATCATATACGAAGAATTTCTAGAAGAGCTTAATAGAAATACAGAAATATAGATTTCCGCCACCAACCGCAAGTAGAGCATCCCTGTGAAACCTTTTGTAACCCAAAATAGAATAAAGAGAAGCAGCAATTACCATTAATATATAGAAGAATTTTTGAGTGTTCCTGGACCCCAAAAATCACCTTAGACTTTTTTGATACTTTAGGACACATATCTTCGATGCTCAAAATAAACCAGGATAAAGCCCAGGTGCTCACTGACACAGGTCAGAACTCTGCCTGCTTTAGGCTGACATGCTGGCTGTGGGTCCCAAGGAAGGGACTTGGCTACCCTCTCACTGTTCGGAGTGCCCATTGTCTCTATAAGGTCCTGGTGGGGGGACGTTATTTTTGCCTTTTTCCGTAAAGGGGGGAAAAATCCCCTTCAGATTTCTTTCATTTAGCAAAAACAGGTACAGTTATCCCCCACTTTATGAAAGTTTTGCAATATGGCGTTTTGCTTTTATGAAAGACCTACGTTAATATGTTTTTCCAAAGAGGATTTTTGCTTTTGGGGGGGGGGAGCAAGTTACTATGCTAATGTAGGTCTTGTAAAAGCAAGTGGCCTATAGCAAACTTCTGGAAAACAGGGAACACTCTTCTCTCTACACCACTTCTTACTGCTTACAAAACTTTTTATAGAACACCGTACTTTCTGATAACAGGGAAACCTGTGCTAATGTAGGTCTTTCATACAAACGAAGTGGCTTGGTTCAAATTTTTGAAAAGCAGGGGGATACTTGTATTGCTTTAGAGCAGGAAGGGACTTTTTTTTCCCCCTCCTGTTTTTCCAAATGATGAAACTAAGTCCCAGAGTCTAAGACAAATGCCAAATGTCTGTAATTGTAATATTTCTAAGAAAAGAGGGAAAATTAAGACTGTTCTGAGCAGGGTGGTGTCCCCTTGGGGATAGGAGCAAGGAGGTCCTAGTGCTGGGGGAGTGGCATGGTCAGCAAAGGTTTCTCTGGAAAGGTAGCACTTAAGTTATTGAGACCCACAGGAGCCAGCTATTTGAAGGGCTAAGGTGAAATCTTCCCAAGCAGAGAGAATAGAAGTGCTGTCCAGGCCCTGACTTGGTTGTTGGAAAAACATAGGTATGGCCACAACATGGTGGGGAGGAGGGAGGTTTGAAATGAAGGAGGCAGAGCCAGAAGACCGGTCCTAATGCTCTTGGTGAGGGGGTGGGGTTTTTGCTCAGTGTGAGCCGCTCGAAAGTTTCAAAGAGGGGAATGACTTGATCAGCTTGGTGCAGAAACCCAGGACTACTTAACTGTAGAATTAGGTGGTGGTCGACACTACCAGCTTTCACTTTTGACTGAGACCAGTAGTACCTGAAACAACTGCCAGATGCAATACTTTGGTGAAATGGAACTTGCCTTCCCACGAGTGACATATTCTGAGCGTCTCTATTTCAAGATTTTTATGTAATGTTAATGACAGCCGACTTTGGCTCACTACGGAGCTTGTAACCGGCATTTGGAAAACAGCTCTAAGACACTATGCTGCCTCCATAAACGTACCCCCGCCCACGAGCCAGAAAACCGTAGCCACTAGCATCTGCGTGGTGCTGCGTGCTTACCACTGCCTCAGGCAGTTTACACGCAGTTTTTATGTACTTCCCAGAAGCTGAGGGACTCCAAAGCCTGCTCCCCCCGTATAGCAGCTCCCAAATAAGCAGGAGGAAAAGCGCTCTGACAATTTTCATGGGCTCCAACCCAAGATGAGAGTGAAGGTGGACAGAAAAAGAAAACAGCGAGGGGATGGTAGTGATAAAGGAAGTAGGCTTTTTGTTTGAGTGAAAATATGAATGTCTCAGAGCCACAGTTGCTTCAGTATTTCTTGTTACCAGATCGCCAGTGATTCCCTTCTAGAGAAATGCCAACATCTTTTCAAAGCTATAATATTGAATCTGCTTGGTAAATTTCTCGGTCCGCAGGACAAATGCGAACGGGTTCAGTAATGTGACTGCAGCCTTCCCAGCTAATCTTCGGCTGGCAGCGGAGCCCTGTGAAAGGGCAGAGGCGGGTGAGCCCTTTATACGAACGTCAGGCTGACCTCACTCGATAGTTATGCAGCCCGTGCCAGCCTCGGCCCAGGGCAGCAGGTAGTGGGCCCAAATCAGGAGCTTTGTCTTACCTCTTTAACACGAACTTCAAATATGGCAGGAAAGGAGTTTATAGTAACAGGAGTCTCCGTCTTCCACATCCCAACTGAAAGTTAAAATTGCTCTCTCAGTGGGGTCTGCCCAAACATCCAGGTGTCGGGCCTGAGGGGGAGCCCTGATGCTGCCTTTATGAGATGTGATTATGAAAGAGTGTCTGTGCTCAGATTCTTGTGATGGCGGAATATAGCATTAAACTTGGAGGTGTTGAATCCCTGCCCCCCACCCCCTGCCCTGTCACTGGGGGCAGAGGTGAGCCCCTCTGGACACAGCATTCACTTTGAAGGTGGAATTTCTGTTTTAACATTGGCTCTCACTCTTTAGAACTTTTTTTTCTTTTTTTTTAAAAACCCCTTTGGTGGGTTAGTCTACCACTAGTTCTAAAAACTAAAACTCCAAATTTCTGTTTCTCGGGCAGTCCTTGAATTTAGGCCAACCTAACTTAGACCTTAAAGGATGTTCTCTTGCTTGCCCAGCTCTAGGAGTGCATTTGGGCAGAGCTGGGTACCACCATGGAGAGTGGGTGTTCTCGCCAGCACCTGCGTGCCCCGTGCTAAAGCCCTAGGCTCGCCCATACCTGGCGTGTGCCGCCCCAGACGTTCTCGATGCACACCCTCCCTCAGCACCAAGCACTGCAGAGCAGCCGATCCAAAGCAGCCTCTCTCTGCGTGGGGACCAGGTTACCTGCTTTCTTGTTAGCCACGTGGTGACCAGGACTCTGAGAGGAGTATGTCCACAGGAAAGAGCCAAGGAATTCACTTGTCCTTAGAACCCAGAAACCATAGGTCTAAAGTACAGATGTTCTGAGGTAAATAAAAACTATATTTACAATATTGTTTCTTCAGAAGGAATTGTCTTCTGGTTTAGGTTTCGGGTTGTCTTAAGTTGGTGGCCATAGGAAACCTCACCATTCATTGGTAACTTTACTTGATGGAACTACCTTTTGTGAGGTTAATTTGTGTGAGGAGACTGGTTGGGTTCTGCTAGATTTGATTAGAAAGAAGGTAAGAATGCCTTAACATAGTCTTTTTTTTTTTTTCCTTAAGATTTTATTTGTCAGAGAAGAGAGTACAAATAGGGGCAGTGGGAGGCAGAGGGAGAAGCAGGCTCCTTGCTGAGCAAGGAGCCCAATGCAGGACTCGATCATGACCTGGCTGAAGGCAGGCGCTTAACCACCTGAGCCACCCAGGTGCCCCTTCTTTCCCTCTTAAGTCTTCAATTTTTTCACTTAGGCTTCAAATTACTAATCTTGGCATGTGAAAAATTTTTCTCTGTGTGGGCCAAGGTAATGATTCAAGGAAGTTACTTCACTGAATCATACAGGAAATTCACTGATGTTATGTGTTGTTAAAATTGAGATTAACATATTATAAATAAAAAGCTGCGTACTCTGTAAGCTGCAGTCCTAATCTAGGATGCCAGCAGAAGACCAGGTCAGGGTGAGGCCACATTTATTTTAGTTTCCAAAAGTGTAAACTTTCCTAGAGTACACCCTGTGTATTCCTGTGGTATGAAATGACATTTCACAGTAGGAGAGAAAGTCAAAATACATCCAACAATTTAAGAATTTGATATGACTTTAGACTCAACTACAAAAGCATTTCTTTGGCGTGATCTCTATGGGGTGGACCCAGTTTATCTGCATCTCTGACCAGCCAGACCTGTGATTATGCTGCAGTCAGAATGGGGGTTGGGAAAAGCGTGGGAATCCTCTGGGAGGTTGTTGAAACATCAGTAGACCCTCCCCTTCGTCTGGCTAGTCCCTTTCCTCCAGGAAGCCTTCTGATCCCCTAGACTGAATCCGTTCTGCAGAGGCCGCAGTTCTGCTTGGTCATCCCAAGCGTTCCCCGAGATCATTTTGCTCCGTTGAGTTACTGGCTGTGGCTGTAGCAGCAATGGAAGCTTGAGAACAGGAGCCGCACCAGCCTGACTCTTCACCATATTGCCAGCACTTACCCAGTATTGGGCCTTGTTGAGTGAGTGAAAGGACAGAGGGGTGGGGCCAGACAGCAAGACCATGGGTTTGGGTACTGATGGGTCATGAACTTTAACTGGATCCTAACCCTCAAAGTGGCTGTGGGCTTGTTTTGGAGTTAGCGTAAAGAGAAAACTGGGTCTCTGAGGAGCGACAGGTAGTTCTAGCAGGAGTCAAGCCTATTGCTTGGGCCACTGGAAGAACACCAACAGTGGAGTGGAGGCGTTGGCCCTGAACCCCAAATTTTGAATTCCAGTAGGATGGCTGGAGACAAAAGAATTTCTCGAAGTCGAACCTCCCTGAACAAGGAACTGCTTCTAACTGCTTATGAGCCTTATAGAACTAGATTGCTTTCCTAATCACCGTTTTTACCTCCAGGGAGTAGAAATGTAAACACTCATGTTTTATAAAATGTCCAACCTTTCCTCAAAGTCTAAGCTCCTTGAAACCCTTACCTTCATGGTAGTGTATCAAAAAAAGGAAATTTATTTTAAACTAGTGGTAAATGCCATTTAAAGACAACATAAATCCTAAAACACACTTTGATATTAACAGTTACTCTTGTTATCTTGAACTCTGATGCCATGAATATTTTCCTGTCTACAACATATCCAGCGTTGTCCGGAGTACTTACATCACCCTCAATTAAGATTCTTTACTTCTGTTGGCCTAATTTCGGATGAACATAAAGCACCTCATCCTTGTGTAAACCTGCACTGAATGACTAGTGAGTTATTGCTCAGGTCATCCCTAGCAACGCTATATACTAACACATAGTAGTCTACTGAATGGGCCTTCGGCTTTGATTCAACAGCTCTGAGATATTAGTGGCTTTTTACCCTAGTGGGATAAAATTTAGCCTTTTTAGCAATGAAACCTAATTTTAATTTTCATTTGTAGAAAAAGTACACATTTTAAAATGAGTGTCTCACATAGTGCTTCATTATTTTTAGTGTGTCTAAAAGATCCCTGATGGGTACTACGTAGCAGTGTCCCTAAGTTACATTTAGGGAGTTACGATCTGTGTACCGAGAAGAGAGCCCATTGGCTGTTTATGCTACTTCCAAGTACTATGTTGATTACACACATTTGAATTAGTCACTCTGCAGTGCACTGATAATGCCTTCGGGATTGTGTATGTGCTCCGTGTACGTAGATGTCGCTGTATCTCAGAACACACAGCCCACATGCTCTTCGAAGTTAGGAAAGCTAGTATGTTTAATCCTTGGAATCTGTTGTGTTCAGAAGGGCCTCTGTGCCGTCTTCTGTTATTTTTTTTATTTTGTCTTTTCCTCTCATCCTTTGGATGCAAAAAGGAAGCTTAAGATGGGGACAAAATCCAGATACAATAAAATCACTGTGGCTTTAGGGTAGTCTGCATGGGGAGAACATTGCCTTAACGTGTCACTTCATTATCACTCAACAGCTAGCTCACTGAACCAAACTCCATTTTGGCTCTCGCTTGGCTCTTAGGAAAGATCGAGTTACTTATTTGTTGCTTGTGTGATGTAGCATTAGAAATAAACATAAATGTATTGAGGGGGTTTAAAAAGATAACAAAAAAGCCAAGAGCTGAAAGAACCATCCTGAGCACGGAGGCAGAAAAGCAAAGTGACTGGGGCGGGGCGGCGGGGAGATTACTTCCAAGCACCTTCAATTTGAGTTTGCAAAATGTTCAGGGGGTTCTTAAAGGCTTCTAACTGAACTTTCATTTTATCCGAAAGTAAGTGCATTTATTTGGTTTTTTTTTTGTCTCCTTGAGTAAATATTCTGATGTGTTTCTGTCACATTTGCTTAATGAGATCATGGATGATTATTTTTTAATTAAGGAGAGTTTGGTTTGTAAGCATTTTAAATGTCATCCGCTTGGCTGATATTTAAAACGCAGGCTGAGTTTGAGCGTTTTGTTCTCCTGCCCTTCCCATGCTTTAAACTCGTGGTCTCAGAGTGATTTTGAAAACTAAGGATTTCAATTATTTCAAAACTAGGAAACCAACAAGAGTTATTGCACTTCGGCTTATATAAGTGGTACAAAAATTCTTGCTCATTTTGATAATAGATAAATGATGGGAACCCAGTAAGCTAGGGAGTATCTCTTCATCTGTCTTGCAGGAAACATGCTGTCTGATTAAGAAGAGAACACAGATAATTGACGATGCCCTGCAGATGTGTTGGAGCCCGTGATCAAAGGAGGAAGTACTGAAGTAGGAAGATTCCTCCTGAGAGCTAGCAGGGGTCGTAGAGCCCGCAGCTCTGTCCTGGGCCTAGGATGAGCTAAGGCATCCGTTTAGATCTGTAACTGTAACTGCTGTGTCTCAACTTCTGTAATATATTAATGTCAGGCCCACTTCTTAAAATTGAGGCATAATCAATTTGTGAGGTTTTCAGCCAGTATTATATACTGTCCCTGCCTCATAGAGCTTCTAACAATTCTTTTTTAAGGATTTTATTTGAGAAAAAGAGATAGAGCACAAGCTGGGCAGAGAGGGAGAAGCACGCTCCCTGGTGAGCAGGGAGCCCAACTCGGGGCTCGATCCTGGACTCTGGCATCTTGACCTGAGCTGAAGGCAGATGCTTCACCAGCTGAGCCACCCAGGCGCCCCTATAACAATTTTTCTAAAAGCTTATCATTACTAACCAAGATTGGCATCCTTTTAGAGTCCTAGTAGCAAGGCGTGCTGTGCTTTGAGGCCAGACAGGCTCGGTTCACACCCATGCCTGACACTGTGGCCTTGGGCAGCTTACTCAGCCTCTCTGAGCGTCTTTGCACATCTGTAAAATAGGTGATCGTGCCTACTTTCAAATGATGGATTTGGAGATTAGGATCCACATAAGAAAATTCACAGCATACCATCTTTCTTATTCTCATTTAAGAGAAAACTTGTTTCTCATACTTACGATATTTTTATATATCTATCCTGAGACTTAATAAGGTTTCCTATTCCATCAGCTCTTAGCGTCTCTATCCAGATTTAGGTCTCCTGAATAGCTATCTGGAAACCTGTATTTAAATTTGGGAGCAAATCCAGATTCTGCAGCCCAGTTTTCAGGCATTTGATATTGAGTTGATTGTACAAATACAAATTTCACATTTCTGGTTCACGTAGGCTAACCCAAGTAGTCTTACCTATTTCTTGAACATGCAATATTCTAATAGAAAAGCAAGAGTGGGAACTTAAACTTATCAGTAAGACATTTTAGTTCAGGCTATTATAACATATACCATAGATTAGGTGGCTTAAACAACAGGCATATTTCTCATGGTTCTGGAGGTTCTGGAGGTTGGGAAGTCCAAGGTCAAAGGTGGAGAGAGATTCGTTTCCAGATGAGGGTCCTCTTCCTGGCTTATAAACAGCTGCCTTCTTGCTGTGTCCTCATGTGGTGGCAAGAGAGATTATTTTTCTCATTTCTTCTAATAAGGGCACTAATCCCATCCCGTAGGGGATTAAGGGCTTCAACATATGAATGTGGGGAAGTGGGGCACAAACATTCAGTCCATAGCAACAACTAGTAGTAAAAGGTAGTTGAAAGTTTCATTTGTTTTTTTAAACCTGCCAGGCTCTCTTCTGTGGTTACTAACATTTTTTTCCCCTTTATAATTCCATTTCTTAGCGGAGGTGCGAAACTCTCTTGTTGAACATGACTGTGTCTGTGGTAATGGATGGCTGACTGAAATGCCTTCCAAGACCAGCCAGGTACAGAGAAGAATAGGCCACTGCAGACCAGAGCATGACCTCTCAGAGGAGAGCAGCTCATACCCCACCCAGTAGGAATGGGCTTCTGGGTATTTGTTTCTAAGTCTGGAAATCTGGATTTATTGCTGTATTGCTGCTTTTTTCTTTCTTTTTTTTTTTTATGATAAGCCAAACAAAATTCTTCCGCTGAGTGGTCAGCTTCATGGGGCACCAGTTTATCACCTTCTTTTCTCTGTCTTGGTATCTTGTCCAAAGGGTACTCTTGAGTGTTCTCCTGAATGATCTGATTCCATACCTTTTCACTTACTGATGGATAATGTTTTATTTCAGCCACAAATCGGGATTCATAGTCTTCACTGTTGATACCAACCATCATGATTTAAACTATGTGATTTCATGGAAAACAAAAGCAGGCTCTGTTTGTACTCTGCCCAGAAAAGTCTTTCTTTGGTATTTAACTCCTGATTTTTATCAGAATTCCACCAGGTATTGTTATAAATGCACTAGGGCACCTTGCATAGTAAATCATACACGGTTTCAGGGTGGGGAAGTTGTCTTAAGTTACTCTTGAAAAACCAAGACTCAATTGTTGAAACTCCTAAAATAACTTCCGCATACTGGTGTGTTTATGATTATGACTTAACTCTCCCAACAGTGAGACTTACAATGGCATTTAATAACCTGCCAGTAAATAAGGATAATCTGCCATGATAATCTGCCCAGATAACCACTTTCGTAAACTACAATAAGCCAGTTGAGGAAATAAAGTTAAAAATGCAACTTCATTTTGTAACTGCAATTTACAGATTTTTAGCTTTGAAATGTTTCTCTTTTGAAGTACAATCTGTCAGAGTGGACATCTTGACTTTTCTTTGGGATATTAAGTAGAGCAGGAGAAAGAAGTAACAAAGGAATAAGTTCTGGTCCTCAAACACTGGCGCTGTTGACTGATCATTTTCTCCAGTCTTTCATATTATGCAAAAGAACGCTCATTGTGTGCCATGTAGCGTAAGCAGATGTGACTGTCTTGAGTTACTGTGGGTCCTTTCCAACCCTCACATTTCCCTGCCTCCTCCTCTTGAAGGTTACACTGAACACGAGTCTGGAAGGTTAATTTTTTTTTTTTTTTTTAACTTTCAATAGGTGGAATACATGTTGGTGTCTTTTGATCATGAAAATAAAAAAGTTCGGTTGGTCCTGTCTGGAGAGGAAGTTCTTGAAACTCTGCAAGAAAAGGGGGAAAGGACAAACCCAAAGTAAGCTGAAATACCAAAGGTTGCTTTAGCATTTCTGAACTTGCTGGAACTGCAGATGTATAGGAGGCAGGCTGGCATCGTAGTTGAGAGCACATGCTCTGGTTCCCCTGCTTCATAGCTGCGTGTAACCTTGGGCAAGTTACTTAACGTCTCTGTGCCTCCCTTTCCTCATCTGTAAAGTAGGGATAATAATACCTCCTGAATAGGGTGTTGACATTTTAAATACGTGAATGTATTTAAGCACTTAGAACTATAAACACAACATAAAGCCTGTTTACCATGACTAAATGTTAAAAAAAAAAAAAAGAAAGAAAAGAAAAAGAAAAGAAAAGAAAAACCAAAACCATGGACAGAGTGTTACTGAGATCCCAAACCATGGTGCCAGATGAACCAGATGAAGCTTAGACTGAGTTTGTTTGGTTGGCAGGGTGTTTTTTAATATTTCTTCAAGTAGACAAAAAGGCGAAGGGGCAAGTACTTTCCAGTTCCATTTTCCTACTCCCTTGAGTTTTGGAGACGGCATTTGAGTTTGGAGGCCAGCAGTGAACTGAAAGAGCCCTTATGGCCTCCTCTCCTTTCTCACAAAGTGGACTAGCTTGTCTTGGACAGCGAGTGCCCTGTGTGTGGTTTTCAGTTACTTACAAGTATTCTGGACCCTGTACTTCTAACCCTCACCTGGTTGAAGAGCTCTGGAGAATGACCAGCCTTTGGGAACAGTAAAGTTCTTAGCTTCACTTACATGGAATGGTGTCTCAGTTTTTGGAAGTGACTTTTTAAAAACTTGTAAAAATTGAATAGACGGCAGCAAAATGTGGTGGAATGGAATTTTTTCTCCTCTGTAGCCATCCTACCCTGTGGAGACCAGAGTATGGCAGTTACATGATTGAAGGCACACCTGGACAGCCGTACGGAGGAACGATGTCCGAGTTCAACACAGTCGAAGACAACATGAGGAAACGCCGGAAGGAAGCAACTTCTTTATTAGGAGAAAACCAGGCTCTCTGCACAATAACTTCATTTCCCAGGTTAGTTCCTATCTGAACCTGCCCCAGCAGATCGTTCAGAGCTTTGGGTTCTAAAAGAGCAGATCATGACCCAAGCATTTGACCGTATAGTTCACATACTTTACAGACAGTTCATGCTTTATGTGCTGCATTTGATAGAACCTGTGATGTTATGGCCTCAGGCAAACTTGCGTGCCAGTTCCAGCGGGTGGGAGGTGGCCCGGAGCACTGCCGTGAGAGCATTCATCTGGCCTCTGGGCGAGACCGTGAGGACCACCGTGACTGCTAGCATCGTGGCGGCATCCACCCGAGGCTGGGGTGGAGGGAGCAGTGCGTCTGCCAAGCGGTTCTAACCCCGTAAGGCGTAGCTGAGCCTGATGGTGCTCTTCTCGCTCGACTCTGTTGCTTCCGTGTGCCTGTTTGCCTGCTGGCGAATGCTGGTATTGGTGGCCGATGGGAGGGTCACCTGGTGGAGAGCTGGCATCAGTGCTCCCAGTCCACTGTTGATACATCCTAACTATGAATGAGGGGGTCATTAGGCCATGTTTGAGTCTTGTGTTGAAAAGGAAACTTACGGGTTGTCATCAAATCTAGTTATGGCCAAAAGTTCCTAGAAGTAAATATAAAGAAAACATAAATAGTGAAGCTATGCTCTTGGCTTAGAATTAAGTACGTAAATATTGTACAGTCATACATAGGAGCTCTGCATAGGAATGCAGTTCTACCAAATTTGTAAATCTGACTTATCTGTGCTAGATATCTGTCAGATTACGGCAAAGTATGCTTACCTCCTCAAGGTTCAAACTCTTTGGGGATTGGTATCCATAGACTGAAACACTTAGAACTATTTTTATACCCTCCCTCTTTTTTTCTGATAAATGTCCATAATAAACACAGGCATTTGGAGACCTACCACTGGTCTTGGAAGGACACTTGGGATTTTCTTTTTTAAAAATCTTCAGTGTAACATCTAAATGGTTGAAACCCTATTTAAGCAACTCAGACATTTAGAGATACATGTCATATTTTCTGTGATTGCTTCATTCCTTTATGCAGGCCACTCCCCTTTCCCTGCAGAAGAAAGGCCCCAGCCGGATGAGGGTGGGCAGGTTTGCTTGGAAGAGAGTTGGCATAGTCCTTTGCCCTAGTGTTTTAAGGAGAAGGTAAAAAAAAAAAAAAATCATGACTCTGCCTTTCACTCAGATAATTGAGTGCCTGCTGCATGCCAGACCCATGCAGTGCGAGGATGCAGGCATGAATAGAGACAGACACAGTCTCTGCCACTGCCGAGACTGAGGGACCAGATGGCCACAGATCCGGGGAATATGAAGTTGAGGACGTGCTGTGAGGGAAAGATGCGGAGCAGAGAGTGGGACGTGGTTGTCAGGTGGACTCTGCGAAGTGGGGAAGATGATTGGGGTGATGTCCAGAGTCCCGGTAGGAGTTTACTGGGAGTGGGGAGGGGAGGGACAGCCTGGGGAGGGGAGGGACAGCCTAGGGAGGGTGAGCAGAGTGGGCAGACGTCCCAGGATGAACAGGGAGAGCGCAGAGCCTCATGAGAACCAGAAGAAGGCTGGCCGCTGGGGCCGGGACCTTGAGAGGGAAGGGGAGGCTGGGCAGGTGGTTGTTGGGCCAGATCCTGTTAGCTGAGAATTTAGGTTGCTATCCTAAAAGCAGTAGGAGTTATTATAAAGGGAGAGCTAAGACAGAGGAATAAATTTTATTCTACAAATCTAATTTTTTTAAAAAGCTTACTCATATTTTTTGATGGGAGGGTATTTTTGGGCTTGTAAACAAAACAAGAATAATTATTATTTAGTTGAAGAAGCCTCACCTTCTATCAGTGGTAAATGATAAGGAAAGTTTTGTTGTGGTGTCAAGAGAGAAAGGAGTACTTGGTTTCTTAAGTGTAAACTGCGATTTTTCTCTGTGAAGAGACAAAACTCTGTCATGGAGCTATAATCCAAAACAGTGGCCAAGTGAATGTTTAAATTTAAATTAATGACACTGAAGTGGAAATTTTAGTTCCTCAGTCACACGGGGCTCAGTTCAAGTGCTCGCTAGGTGCATGTATTGGACGCACTGGATTGGACAGTGTGGACATGAGACCTTCCCGTGCTGCAAAGCTTCTGTCGGATGGTGCCGGTCTGCGAGGAAAGCAGGGCTGTCGGAGTTTGAGGATCGGAGTTCTGACTGTCTTTGTCCTGCCAAACACATTTTCGTTCTCCCTCCATTCAGCCTAATTCTGGTTGCCTCCGAGTCCCCAAGACTGAAGTCTGCCACTCTTACAGGACTTCCCCAAAGTTTGCAGGCTCCTAGTAAATAATGCACACAGCTGCAAGAATTCTCAGGAACCCTCATTATAGCTGGAAATGGTTTTCCAGATAAGATCAGCAAATTCCATTGTTGTTCACAAGACGGATATGGGCAGCCAACAGGTGCTTTATTTTATAAAAGGTAGGGGCTGAACCATAAGGCATGGGTAGTCTTGGCTCTTAAGCCCAGAGTTTCCTACCACTGATCTAAAGCCCTGACAAGAGCCTCCCTTGTTTTGCATTCACGAACTTTGTCGGTCTTTGTCCTCTCTCACAGCGCATTTAACAATGACCTTAAAATTCTTAACTTGAAGAGCTAGATGTGGAATTTGAGCTTTACGTTTAGGGATGAAGACAGAGGTTCCTTTTTCTGTGTTGGAATTAAAGCTCTTGGTTAGGTCAAGTAAGAGAATGGGGTTGGGTTTCAAACATCAGAGGGAGATCTCAGGGGCGGATGGGGACACCTGCAGAGACGCTACCTAATCCTGAGGGACTCCTGAGGTGATCTGTAGAGGCAGAAAGCAGGAGAGCCCTTAGATACTTGAACAAAGCTTATCGACAGGTGGGGGGCAGTAGGGATGTGCAGGGGTCAAATACAATCAGAAATGAGAGCTGGTAAAGGAAGACCAGCAGACCCCATGTAGGGGGAACCCATAGCCTGTGACCATTGATGTGACCTAGCTGAGGGACTTCTGTGCTGTTGGTCCTCGCTGTTAAATGAAGAGATGGCTAGGACGTGAACAGCACTCTGGAGATCCTGAGTGGATGGAGGGTCTCTGGTAAAGTCTCTCACAGGCTGCAATCGCAAAAGATGTTGGTGGGGAAGACCAAGTACAAGGGGGTGTTTGTAGAGCACAGTATTCACACAGCATTCATGTGCTAGACCCCCTGTAGGGGGGAAGCTAGACAGGTGTGGGTGGTTCTTAAGGTGCGGTGATGGCGAGACATTATTAACTTTTGAAAACAAATCCTACCTACTTAGTTCTTCAATTTGTTGTAGATTAGGCTGTCCTGGGTTCACGCTGCCAGAGTTCAAACCCAATCCGGTTGAAGGAGGAGCTTCCAAGTCCCTCTTCTTTCCTGATGAAGCCATAAATAAGCACCCCCGCTTCAGGTGAGTATGGCTGCGCCTTTAAACGCAGATGTCCCTCACTCTTACCCTGCCTGCTGAGAGTAAGGCGCTCCTCTTTCTAGAATCCTTGTTGAGCGCTTACTGAATTCAGGCTCCTTTTGTAATGAACGTTGCTTCTTAGAGCACGGCTTGACTTGCCCGTCTTACAAATCATCTTAGTTGTTGGCTTAGCCACTGTTGTCTTTAGAATACAGATTTTTTTCAGCCCTGTTGTATAAACATCTATTTGGGGATGTTTCCTCTTAGTTACTCCTACCTTTTTTCCCACTCTCCATGTGATCACATTCTACTCAATATACCCTTCATAATAAGGCAAAATATGTACAACTCTTTACCTTCTGTTCTATTAACTTCTAGCTCTGGTAGTTTGTAGTTTCATTCCTGGGTTTAAAGTGGCTTCAGGGCCCACACCACTCTGATCTTGCTTTGTACCTTGAGTCTCCTCTGTCATCCTAAACTGAGGGTCCCGACCTGCAAGTGGGGACCTTGGGACTTGTCAGTATTGATTCCTTTGACAGGTCTGCACATCTGCTATATGCAGAGTCTGGGGGGGGAACAGATTTATAGATGGAGTCCCCAACTTCAAATGTTATAGTGTGCCAGGGGGAAAATAGATTCAGCTGCAAGGAAAGATACTATGCCGGATTCCCAAAGGTAGGAAGGAGGATCAGAGACCCTCCTCGGAGAAAGAGGATGCTTCTGAGGAGATCCTGGCAGACATGGGAAAGAGCTGGTCTGCTATCGGAGTCTGCATCACCACTGTCTGCTAGAATCATGCTAGCCTCAGATGTTGTTTTAAATTTTCTAACAGTCACATGAAAAAAGTAAAAAAGAAAGATGGAATTTTATAATTTTATTTAATCCAGTTTATCCAAAATTACTTCAACATGTAATCAGTATTTTAAAATTATCGATAAGACATTGTACTTTATTTTTGTATTTTGTAGTCTTCAAAATCTGGTGTGTATGTTATCATCACAGCATATTTTAATTAGGATTAGCCCCATTTCAAGTGCACAGCAGCCACAGTGTGCCTGGTGGCTTCTGGTTTGACACTGTGGGTCTAGAAGATAGGTATTCATATTGCCAATTGGGAGGGATAGTAACAAGGTATTGGGGCTCCAGAGATGCCTAGGGAAAGTGAATAGTAAAGCTTGAAGTTTTTGGAAGACATGGGGAGTGTTAGAAACACGGTGAGACCAGACCACGGCAGACCCCAGACAGTTGAGTTTGATTTGAGAAGTTACAGGGAGCTGGGGTATCCGGGGTTGAACAGGGAAGAGCATGGCATTCTTGAGCAAGGGGCAGAGGAAGTGGTGGTAACACAGAGCTTTCTCACAGCATATTCCCTCAGAATACCTTGATCCACATCAATATTCTATAGGATTGCCTCAGAGAATTAGTTTGAGGTAGGATTTCATTCTATTTACATGTTATATGATCAAATTCTTCTTTTGCATGGTGGTTCTTAGGTGGCCGATTTATGACGTTTGGTTGTCTGTTTCAGTACCCTAACACGAAATATCCGACACAGGAGAGGAGAAAAGGTTGTCATCAATGTACCAAGTAAGTCCACAGTGGTTGGCGGGATGGGAGAGACACCTGGGGAATCGCTGTTGAATCCTTGAATGTCACCCTTCTCTCTCTCTTTTTTTTTTAAATTTAATCCTGCAGTATTTAAGGACAAGAATACACCGTCTCCGTTTATAGAAACATTTCCTGAGGATGAGGAGGCGGCCAAAGCTTCTAAGCCTGATCATATTTACATGGATGCCATGGGCTTTGGGATGGGCAATTGCTGTCTTCAGGTATTGATTCCAATATACAGAGAGGCAGAGTGCCTTCATCCATTTCTACTCACTAACTTCTTTAAATACACATTTTTTTACAATTACATTGTAATCAGGTTTAAATGAAAGCTAAAAGTGTGCCTTTCTGAAAACCAGTGGTTTTTAGTAAATTCATTGGTAGCTATCTCTTGATGGAGAGTTCATGGAATCTCCAGTTTACTACAAAGATAAGTGGTTGTTACTTACAGTGTGAAATATTCCATGATCCCTGCCTCTGTTCTTTCCAGTGATGGTCGGGCCTAGAGCTTATAATACCATTCAGATCTCTGTTTCTGAAAGTGAACTTTGGATGTACTCCCGTGACCTTGGGATCCAAGGGAAGGATTGTTTGGACTCCAAACGTTCATATTCAGGCAAGGCCGCCTAGTGGTATAAAAAGAACTACTGAGCAACCCGTGTTTGCCTTGCCCCTGGCGAAGTGACACAGGAGGCAGTACAGCCTTTCTCTGTTTCCTCCTTTAAAACTTCCCGTGGATCTAGTCAGATGGCTGGTGCCCCTGGCAGGGACCTGGGTGGCCGGACACGGGACCCACCTGGCAGCGGTGGGCCTGCGCTCGGGCCACAGCTGTTGCTGCTCCTTCGGGGTTTGGGTAGCTCCCCTTACTTCTTGGCGTCTTGATTTTCTCCCCAGTTAACCGGAAGGTTTGTATTAAGTCCCCTTCTAGGTCTGACTCTAAGCTATACTTCGTTGTTTTTATCAACAGAAGTGCTTGTTTTAACCTTTACTTTGCTTAAAATCGTGTGAGAACAGGAGTAGGAGTTGCACAGAGTATAAAGTGAAAATTTCAAATTTCAGATAAAAAGGTCACTTGTTATTGTCTAAGGTGATTGTATCCATTTCTGATAACTTCAGAAGATTAGAAGTAACGTCCTCAGAGGTCTGGAGTGGTGTGAAACCTGGCCCCCATGTGAGGCCCGGGGCCTCGGGTCCAGGCAGAGGCCAAAAAACTCAGCATTCCCATCATCTCAGACAGCTGCAGTGTAGACACATGCCTTCTTGCACATAAAGCTCTGATGCGCTTATTTTTACAACTCTGTAAAATGGAAATTGAAAGCCAGAGTCAGATTTCTCCATGCTAAATGTGTTTATATAACCATAGTTTTTTTTTCTGGTTTTCCTGACATACACAGGCGGCATAAAGTGTGTGGTCTTCCAAACAAACATAGGCCAGTAAGTTTTGTTACAGAGGGTCACATTTCATAAAAAAGAGATCTTTCGACTTTCACTTGCATATCTGCTTTTCTATCTTAATTACAAATGTTTTTAAAAGGAACCATTAAGCTCTAGAACTTACAGTGCATGGCTTTAAAATTGTATCAGTGTAATTGGAGTACTGATTGCCTTTTCTTGGTTTAATATTAAACCAGGGTACCCTGCCAGGGACAGTACAGTTACTTCGTTCCAAAGGGACAGTCTTTCCCTTGAAACACCATACAAAGGGTTCTAATGGTGGGTAGTTAACATTTTTATTACCTGTAGATACAATTTTCCATCCAAATTTACTCTTTTTCATGGGTTCAGGATTAAGTTTTCTTTCTGTTGTCCAAGACCCTACTTTGAATACTCAAAAAATTATTAGCACAAATCACGTAAAGTGTATGGGAAAGGAGATGAATTCCATACCTCACCACAGGAAACACCCTACTTTGCGTCTCTCAAGTAGAAAACTAGAAACTGCTTGTTAAAGCAGAAAATGTTACAATTTCTTAAGGTTAGTGGAAGACTTAACTGTACAAAACAAAAAAGTCACATAACCACACTCGAATGCTTGACTCTTGGGGAATTTTTCAGGAATCATAAGTTCGTGCACGTTGTAATAGGTTTTTTTCCCTCTGTAAGAAAATCAGGTGGCTTCAGAAGTGGGTTCTAGGTAAATTTTAGATTAGACATCTAAGTTTCTAACATCTATTTTTCATACTTGCTCTTTTTTCCCCTCTGTTTCCTAGTGACACTGCTTCTCCTCTTATGAGATACTTTAAAGGAACACCAGAAGCCAAAACTGTTCATACTTTAAGGCATAAGAACTCTTCCCCCCCCCCCACTACCCCCAGCCATTACCATAGTCATGTCCTGTTTGATTTGTAGCTACATTAGCTCTAGAGTGCTGAAGCCACTTACTGAATATATTTAGAATAACTAAGTCACTTCGCTGTTGTAACTTAACTATGGAATTCCAGGTGCGAATTTTAAGCATACTTTCTTCCAGGATTTGCCTGTGAATTGTCTAATATATACTAGGTCATCTAAGAGAAGCCAATCTGTCCCAGCAGAGAAGTGTGTAAATACTTGGCTTACTGTCTCACGTTTCCTCACTTCCCATTTTATCCTTAGCCTTGCACAAGCTGATTTCTGAGTTTCCATCTCTTTGCAGAAACTGCCCTTGTTTTGCTGTAGAGTGACCTAATTGCTAACCCTTCTTAAGAGCTCTTATTTTAACCTTTGATACCCTTATTCCTTGAGGTCTGCGACACAGCTCTTCTCTGTGTTGAATTAATTTATAATGGCTGGTTAATTGCTAATACATTTTAATTAAAATAGAGCAGTGAATCATTAACAGAAATTATAGCAAGTTGTCTAAATATTTTTCTGTAGTTAGTGACCACACCGACATGAATATAATTCTCCAGGTAGACAAGTGAGTCTCCTCATAGAAGTTCTTCGTTAAAAAAGCAAAATTGAGACCTGGCTAAAACTATGGGAAATAACAGGTTGGGATTATAACAATAAACATACTTGGCTACTCTTTCAGGGATTAAGCCCTTAAATTACTTTCTACACCAACATTAAATTCAAAATATTATTAAATAACAACAGAGGACCGGAAAACTGTTCCCTATTTGCAGTTAATATGGATATGCTCACACAACCAGGATTTGTGTTCCTAGTCCCTTCCACTGCTCCGCATCCCAAAGCAAGCAGGACTTTTTTGGTTTCTTTTGGGTAATTGTTTGTAGAACATTAGTGCTAATGAACAATATGATTTTTTTTTCTCTACCTAACTCTGAAATGTGCTACTTTTACCCCTCTTGTGCAGGCTTCCTGGGTGATCCTGCCCATCTTCAGAACATTATCTGAGCCTACTACTCCCTAAGTACTTCTTCACCCCAGACTTGTCTTCTGGTCATCAGCCCTGGAGACCCAGCCACTTAAAGGGCTTCTTTACCTGCTCCTTTCCTTCATATGCCCATTGTGTCTTGGTGCCTCTGCTTACTGTCTGTCTCAGGAACACCCAAGCCAAAACCTGAGTCACGCCTTCATTCTCTATACTATACCCACTGGCCCCCAGTGACTGCCACTTTGGTATGCCTCCTCCTGCAGCCCTCTTGGGTTACATCCTTGTCAGCTGAGTATCTTACCTGTTCTCCCTTCCTCCAGGCTTGCTCTGTCCCAGGCTATTCCTTGTACTTGCCACCAGTGAGCTTTGAAACCAGTCATGAGCATCTCTGTCCTTCTGTACCAAAATTTCTCTAACCCTTGAGCTAACTGAAGTGTGGGGGCATGCTGTCGAGGGAGATAAGCCAGCAGAAGAGGAGATGCCTTGCTGAACTTGCCATTTACCTAGTGTCTTCCTTTCCTTTCCTGACATTTTAATCTTATTTAATTTAGGAAATGGCTATTTATATGTGAGTGTGATCAAATACCATTGTTTGGCAAAATTCATCCAAGGCAACTTTTAAGCAAAACTGTGTTAATAAGTGTTACTAGCCGTAGAGTGACCATTGCACACCATGCCCTCTGTCTTCCCCGGCCACCATCCTTCTCAGACTCGACTCCTTGGGGAGGATGTTGATTCGTCGTTGTTAATAACTTGTAATTCTTAAACAGGTAACGTTCCAAGCCTGCAGCATATCTGAGGCCAGATACCTTTATGATCAGTTGGCCACTATCTGTCCAATTGTCGTAAGTAGAAACGACATCTTAAAGACTTCTTTGTAGAGAGAGTGCTTGTGCAACATTTGCTGACTCTGTGCCATTTAAGTCCGGTAAAGGCTTTATTCAGAAATGAACTAACATAAATAGTATGCATTTAGAGCTACTGGACTAAGACTCCAAGCTGTGGAAGTTTACTGTTGCTAGTAAGACATCTGGGTGTTCAAGTGTCAAGTTGGAGTGTAGCTGTTTCCGCTCTCCCATCCTTCCCATTCACGTGACAGAGGGGGTGATTTAAATGAATCCCGTCGAGGGATTTGAGTCCCTTCTGGTGTCTTTCACTATAAAAAAGTAGGCACAGAGGACTAGAACTCCCATGGGGCTCACCTAAACCGATTCTTCTAGACCAGAGGTAATTGCATGGTGCTTTTCTCAGCATGTGAGTGACACTTCGAACCTGCAGGTGCTGACTCTTGTTTGTTTTTAGATGGCTTTGAGCGCTGCGTCTCCTTTTTACCGAGGCTATGTGTCAGACATTGATTGTCGCTGGGGAGTGATTTCCGCATCTGTAGATGATAGAACTCGGGAGGAGAGAGGACTGGAGGTGGGAGTGATTTTCCTTAATAGCCTTTTTAAAAAACGAAGTGGGTAAAATGGGGTTATTGTAACTACTTACAATGTTGAAGTCTCCCTTAAATTTTTATCTTGAGTGGGCTGGTCGCATGTGGGAAGAAATTCACAGGTTATAAGCCTGTCTTTGATGTCATTAGTGTTTGTTTTGGGGTGAATATATGGGAAGCATGATCTGGTTGGGGTAAGGAATTTTCATCACTTGCTGAAATCTGTATTTGTTTCATCCTCTTCTAAAACTTAGTGGCGCTTTCTTCCTGTATTTTGGAAGTAAGTGCCGATGGGCTGTTGTTACCAAAAGGCTTTCTGGCACCCCGCGGGCGCTTTGTATATGGTGCTTTCTGCTGTGGAATCTGTGGTCAAAGATTATTTTGCCCCGTATAAAGGGTTAGGTTTGCCTAATAAGGGTAGGTTAGTGCCTCTTGTTTGCATATTGAACTGTGACCGTGCACCTCTCCAACCTGAAGTGTGCATCAAAACCGCCTATGGAGAGCTTTAAAAATAGACACCGGCCCACGGTAGATCGAATAAACAAGTGTCTCCAGAACCGAGACCTGGACATGGTTTTTAAATGAGCTCTTTCAAGTGCCTCTGATGTTCTCACCAGGGCTGCATTGCTACTGCTCTTGTCTTCATGTAAGTGCTCATAAATTGTCGAGCGTGCTGCCTAAGTAGAATTAAACCTTAAAGGAGAAATGATGTTAACAGCTCTTTTTTACGTTAATAGGTTTGCTTTCAACCTTGGCATATATTTTCCTGGCTTAGTAAGAATGAAGGCAAACTGCCTTTTAAAAAAAGTGATATGTAAATCATATCAGAGAACAGCTACTTAAGTTACTTCCAAATTTTTAAAAGACATAATTTTCCCTAATAACTTTTTTTCAGGATCTTAAGGTTGGATATTTTTATATAACTATTATATATAAAATATAAAAGCATTTAAGTAGAAGTATATGGGGCATTAGTTTATTTCCGGAGCATTTTATATGGCATTCATGCGTATTGTTTTCAATTTTAGCCGCTGAAGAACAATAACTATAGGATCAGTAAGTCCCGATACGATTCGATAGACAGTTACTTATCTGAGTGCGGTGAGAAATACAATGACATCGACTTGACAATAGATAAGGAAATCTACGAACAACTCCTGCAGGAAGGTGAGCAGCCACTCCTTTTCTCCGGGTTTGATTGGTTCTTCAGAGCTCTTTAGAACTTTTTGCTGACTTCCGGTCTGGTTTCTATTTTTAGTGTGAAGTCTCTTAACTTTTCTTATGAGGCTGCTTGTTCCTAAAGTTTCAAGTTCCAAATATTTGTGAGATCTTCTTGACTTTTAGCAAAGGAACTTACTCTGGAGGTCTGTATTTAGGTCCACACCAGTGCCCCACCAGGCATTGTGTAAGTAGCAAATAAAACTCTGGCACTTCCTCAGGGTCTGTAGGATAAAACCCTGGGGCGCACGCGGATACTGAATAAACCAGCCATTTCCTGAGCTTCTAGATGCCCTGTCTTCAAACTTGCTGAGCTGTCTTGTCTTCTTACTGGACTTAGACACAGTGGAGCCCGGGACCTTGACAGGAGTCTGGTGTAACCTCTCTTGACAGGCATCGATCGTCTCCTGGCCCAGCATGTTGCTCATCTCTTCATTAGAGACCCCCTGACTCTGTTCGAAGAGAAAATACACTTGGATGATGCCAATGAATCTGACCATTTTGAGGTATCTCTTCTGTTCTAAATGCATTTCACTTCACTAACCAAGATGGAGGCCATTTTCTGTACCTGTGAGCAGTTAGGAATTGGCATTCCGATGCCTTTCATTGTCTGGTGCAGTAAAGAATTAAGAAATTTTGGAATGGTTTAACGTACCTTATTTTATAATTCTGACTAGTTATATCTCTGATTCTGCATTTTTTCACTATTTTCTCTTGCTTGCACAAAGTTGAAAAATTCAGACATGCTGCATAAAAAAATGGCATCAATTATTTCTGTGCTGCCAACCTATCACTCAACTTCTGTTAAACACTTGTTTGTTTTCCTAGCAGGTCACATGTCGAGGACATCTTAAATTGTACCTTTTGGTATTTGTAAATTAAAGAGTATTGGGTATCAACAGTGTATAATCTTCCCTTACCAAGTATCAAACCATCTTAACATTTTCCTGGACACGTGGAAAGTTGGTTTTCTGCTTTTTTATTATAGAATATTCAGTCCACAAATTGGCAGACGATGCGATTTAAGCCCCCTCCTCCAAACTCCGATATTGGATGGAGAGTAGAATTCCGACCCATGGAGGTAAGACGCACATCAGCGGAAAGTGATTCAGTCATGCCCCTGCTCTGCCCATTACCCTTCTAGTGCTCTTCTCAGAGGCTTTCCAAATACAGACCAAACGTGTACATGGTAAAAGCAGGTCCAAAAGCTTAGGACTGATTTCTGAGAATAGACTGTGGACACAGGGCTTCCAAGCCCCACGTGGTGAGGTAGGCACTGGCTTGGGCGTGGCAAGATCTAAGGAGGGGTCTGTCGGGGAAGAGCCGGTTTGTGTAATTGCTCCATAACTTCTCTGGGCTCCTGCTCTTGTCTAGGTTCAGTTAACAGACTTTGAGAACTCTGCCTATGTGGTGTTTGTGGTGCTGCTTACCAGGGTGATCCTTTCATACAAACTGGATTTTCTCATTCCACTATCAAAGGTAAGAATGCGTTTCAGTATAGCAGTGGGTTTGGGTATCTACAGATTATCTGTTGCTTATTTACCTATAATATTTGTTTTAGATCTGACCTGATTGAGAATTTTCACCATTTAGAATAAAATGTCTCTCCTATACCGTACCCATTCTCTTTTCCCTTTTCCACCAAAGCTTACGCTGTAGATTATGGTACAGCATTGGTAGAGATTCCTGGAAACCAACAAGTGCTAACAGTAGCTCCTCAGGCCATGTGAACGAGATTTAGGGTTGCTTTTGAATCACTATTTCTAGAGGCTTACATTTCAAGACGATGGTTGGAGAGAATCCACAGATTGATTTCATCCTCCCCCAAATGCCATTCTGGTTATGATAGCAAAAGTAAAGAGGAGGGGGCAGATGTAACTGTGGGGATGCAGGGAAGGGTCACCTCCGTGGAACCGAACTGGATATATTTCTAGAGAAGATAGATTGGACAATCAGCTCCAGCCCAACAACAACCAAAAAAGGAGTTCTCTGGAAGCAGTTTCCCAGCGGAGCCCTGGAATAATTCAGACTGTGAGGCGGCAGCTAACTAAGTGGAGCCCTTTGGTTCCTGGGCCAGTGGGTCCCCAGGCACAGCAGGTGGCTGGAGGAGGTTGCTCGGCTGAGTGAGGGGTCTGCCGAGGAAGGAGAGGTGGAGCAGCCCTGTCAGAGCGAGCGCGGAGGGAAGGAACGCCTAACGCAGCAGCTGCCCCACCTGGCTCCCTCCTTCTCCATGAGGGGCAGCTCCAGCCTGTACCTGCCCCACCCGCAGACGATGCGATTTAAGCCCCCCTCCTCCAAACTCCGATATTGGATGGAGAGTAGAATTCCGACCCATGGAGGTAAGACGCACATCAGCGGAAAGTGATTCAGTCATGCCCCTGCTCTGCCCATTACCCTTCTAGTGCTCTTCTCAGAGGCTTTCCAAATACAGACCAAACGTGTACATGGTAAAAGCAGGTCCAAAAGCTTAGGACTGAATAGTGTTCAAACAACTGGAAAGAATTCTTAATGCCCTTGAAAAAATTCTAAAGAAAGGTCACAAACAAACAAGCATTATTGATGAGAGAGCTCTTGGAGAAGAGTTTTAGAAAAAGCTACGCTTCTAAAACTCATTATATTCACCAGTAGAGCCAATGTTATTAAAGATCCAAGTTAATAACTTAGGAACCAAATTGAGATTGAGCTCAGCAGGATGACAAGGAAATGGAAATCGTGGAAAAACTGAAACATGGAGAATTCCTCTGAAAAGTTCAATGTTTACAATCATTTAGACGAGAATGATCTTTATATAAAAAATGAGATCCAGTAATCTGAGAAATAGACTCTCACTCAAGAAAGTTCTATTAAGGATGAGACAGAAATATTTAAAGAACCCAAATCTAGGAATTTCTGAATCCTAAAGAGAAAAATCAACCATCTGAAAATGGGAGAGAAAATTCAGATCAGATAACACCAAGAGGGAAGAGGAAAAAAAAAAAAAGTTGCAGTCCCTCTTCCTCTCCAACATTAAAAGTCTACAGAATCCTGAAGGGTAAGGAAAACAGAATTGTCTTCCCAAACTTGAAATTCCAGGTGATTCTATCAAAACTTAATAGATTACTAGTGCTGAAAGTATGCCAGAACTCTTACCTACCAAGGGGATAATGGAAGGAGATGTATGGTAGACTAAGGTAATAGAAATGTTAAAAGGAGTGGGGGAAAAAGCCCAGAACCTTTCCAGTGCTGCAAAAGTTGTGGGTAGGGCAAGGGAGTGGTACGATGGTATAGCCCAGAGAACATAAAATGGTGAAAATAAGATGAAGACAAATTTGAACAGACTAAACTATCCTATTACAAAGCTAAAACAGATGATAAAAAAAGAGCATCATAATGGTGTAGGGTGTTTGCATCCCTAAAACAAGGACAACTATGGAAAACAAAGAACTGGATAATGACCTTTTAAAGAGATAGCAGAAATGACAAAATTGATAACAGACACAAAAGTGTGAGGATAAACTATTCAATAGAGAAAGCAGTTTTCTCTATTCTTCCAAAATAATGTCAGAGCCATGATTTCTGTTTTGTACCTCAATGCGTAGCAGAACTTCTTTAGAAGCATGAAAGAATTCAAGGCACTATAGTATTATGGCTCTGACATGGCTGCAGTGTGAGCATTCAGCTCATAAATCACCTACACTCTTCACTGGCTTTTTAACCTGACCAAGGTACTTAGCATCTCCGTGCCTCTGTTTGCATGTGTAGAATTGGGGTAAGTGGGCTGTTGTAAGAACGTGTGGGATTCCTGGAGGTAAATCACTTAGAGGGCCTTACCTGTTACTCAGTCTCTGACAGGCCCTATAACCAAAGAGAAAGGCTTTGGGGAATTAAACGGCACGGTTAAGAAGCTGGTTTGTACAGTCCTTGTCACAAATCTCCTACCACAGCACATGTTTTTCCAAGTGCCCTGAGGAAGATTTTACAAAAATTAAGGAAAATCTTCACCTCTCAAAAGTAAACACCATTAACAGGATGCATTCCCGCCATAATTCAACAAAAAGATGGTCAAGAGAAATCTAACTGTTGGAAATTTAAAATTGCTTTCCTCATAGGTTTTAGAGGAACTCTAAACTAGGATGCTGGCAAAGCTAGTCTCTAAAGGGAAAATCATAGCTTTAAAGTAAACCGTAGCAGTCAAACTGAGAATTTACAGTGCAGTAGTAAAACATACTTTTAATTTTTGCTTTTATGAATTTCTCTTTAAAACAGTGATCTTTATGAACTTCTGTCAAGAGTAAGAAAAAAAATATTCGAAATGAAAACCCATTGATAGCCATGATGGAATTTTAGACTGTTATTTGGATATGTTCCTAGAAGTGTCTAGATTATTCAGGAGGTCATGTGTTTCTTTAAAAAAACAAAACCATAACAGTAGAAATTGAGTATGGGAGACAGCCTCAGTAATCAAAGACTTCGCACCATCCATCCTAGTTCAGCATGACCCTTTAGTGTATGCATGCTAAGATTCTCCTAAGATTTCATTAGGGGAAACAGACTAAAAAGTGTTAAAAGCTCTACTTTAAGGGTCTTAAGAAGTCATTGGAAAAATAAAGAATTCACAATCAAGAGGAGTTTTTTGTACATGGAGATAAATGAAGATAAAAACACAATGGTCCAAATTTGGGGGACAGAGTGGGGAAAAAAACAGTTCTAAGTGGGAATTTACAGCGACACAAGCCTACCACAAGAAAAAAATTCAAAGAGCCTTATGCCTAAAGGGACTAGAGAAAGGAGAACAAAGCCCAAAGTTAGTAGGAGGAAGGAAATACAGCTCAGAACAGGAATAAATGAAACAGATACTAAAAAATAGAAAAGATGATAATGAAACCAAGAGCTGGTTCTTTGAAAAGATAAATGAAATTGAAACACTGTTAGATTCCTCAAGCAAAAGAGGACACAAATAAAATCAAATGAAAGGGAAGTAACAGCTGACACCACAGAAATACAAAGGATTATAAGCGACTACTACAGAGAATTATATGCGAACAAATTGGACAAACAAGAAGAAATGGATAAATTCCTAGAAGTAGAATCTTCCAAAACTGAATCTGGAAGAAATAGAAAATCCGAACAGACCAAATACTAGTAACGAAGATGAATTGATAATCCAAAAACTCAAAAGTCCAGGATTAGATGGATTTACAGGTGAATTCTACCAGACATTTAAAGAAGAGTTAATACCTATTTCCCTAAAACTGTTGGAAAAAATAGAAGAGGATGAAGATAGTGTAGGAGAATATCTTTGATGAACATAGATGCAAAATCCTCAACAAGATATTAGCAGACACATTAAGAGGATCATTCCCCATGACCAAGTGAGATTTATTCTGGGGATGATTTGCGAATCAATCAATGTGGTACGCCACATTAACAGAGTGAAAGATAAAAATTATTTCAGTGGATGCAAAAAAAAATTTGGCAAAATTCAACATCCATTCATGAATACTCCCAACAATGTGGGTTTAGAGGAAACATACCTCAACTTAGTAAAGGCCATGTATGAAAACCCCTGGCTAACATCATACTCAATGGTGAAAAACCTGAGAGCTTGTCCTCTAAGATCAGGAACAAGACAAGGATGTCCGCTCTTACCGCTTTTATTCAGCATAGTACTGGAAGTCATCCTAGTCCTAGCAACCGGACAAGAAAATAAAAGGCATCCAGATTGGTAAGGAGTAGATAAAACTCATTTGCAGATGACTTGATACTACGTAGGAAACTCTAAAGACTACACCAGAAACTCGGAGGTAATAATTGAACTCAGTAAAGCCACAGGATATGAAATTCACAGACATCTGTTGTAGTTTTATACACTAATAACAAAGCAGAAAGGAAACAATTTTGTATAAAATTAAGCCAAAAAGAATAAAATACCTAGGAATAAACTTAACCAAGGAGTGAAAAACCTGTACTCTGAAAACTAGAAAACATTGATGAAAGAAATTGAAGATGACACTAACAAATGGAAAGACCTACCCTGCTTTTAGACTGGAAGAATATTGTTAAAATGTCCTTACTACTCAAAGCAACCTTCAGATTCAGTGCTATCCCTATCAAAATACCAATAGTATTTTTCATAGCATAATCCTAAAATTTGTTTAGAACAACAAAAAACCCCTCCCCCAACCAGCCAAAGCAATCTTGAGAAAGAACAAAGCCGGAGGTATCACAGTTCCAGATTTCAAGATACACTACAAAGCTATTGTAATTGAAACAGTAAGGTATTGGCCCAAAAGTAGACACACACGTCAGTGGAACAGAATAGAGAGCCGAAAAATAAATCCACTCTTAGGAGGTTGATCTGTGACAAAGGAGGCAAGAATATACAATGGGGAGAGTCTCTTCAATGGTGCTGGGAAAACTGGACAGCGACATGCGAAAGGATGAGACTGGACCACTTTCTTACACCGTACACAGAAATCAACTGCAAATGGATTGAAGACCTTAATGTGAGACCTGAAACCATAAACCTCCTAGAAGAAAACATAAGCAGTAATCTTTGACATGTACCTTAGCAATATTTTTCTAGATACATCTCCTCTGGCAAGGGAAATGAGCAAAAATCAACTACAGGAACCACATTAAACTAAAAAGCCGCTGCACAGAAAAGGAAACTCCATCAGCAAAACAAAAAGGCAATGTACTGAATAGGAGAAGATCTCTACAAATGTTATGTCTGATAAGGGTTAATATCCAAAATATATTTTAAAAACACAAAAAAACAAAAATCTGATTTAAAAATGGACAAAGGACCCAAATAGACATTTTTCCACAGAAGACCTTCCGATGGCCAACAGACACATGAAAAGTTGTTCAACATCACTGACCATCAGGGAAGTGCAAATCAAAACCACAGTGAGTTCACCTTACACCCATCAAAATGGCTAGAATGAAAAAGACAAGAAATAACAATGTTGGCGAGGATGTGGAAAAAAAGGAACCCTTGTACATTGTTGGTGAGAGTGTAAGTTAGTGCAGCTACTGAGGAAAACTGTATGGAGCTTCCTCAAAAAAATTAAAAATAGAATTACCATATGACTTCGTAATTCCACTACTCGGGTATTACCCAAGGAAAATGAAAACATTAATTCAGAAAGGCATACACCCCTATTACGTTTACTGCAGGATTATTTACAGTAGCCAAGACACGGAAGCAATCCAAGTGTCCATCAACAGATGGAGAAAAAAGATGTGGCATGTATACGATGGAATAGTACTCAGCCGTAAAAAAGAATGAGATCTTGCCATTTGCAACAGCATGGATGGACCTAGAGAGTATTATTCAAGTCAGAGAAGGACAAATTCCTTGTGATTTCACTTCTATGTGTCATCTAAAAAAGCAAAATGAACAAAAAAAACCGGAATCAGACCCTTAAATACAGAGAACAAACTGATAGTTGCCAGAGGGAAGGAAGTGGGGGAGCGAGCGAGCAAAATGGGGAAGGGCAGCAGGTGGCACAGTCTTCCAGTCATCAGTGACTAAGTCCTAGGGAGGACAGAGAAAGCATGAAGTATAGGGAACATAGTCAGTGGTACTGCAGTGGCGCTGTATGGTGGCAGATGGGAGCTACATTTGTTGCAAGCACAGCATAATGGATAGAGTTGTTGAATCACTGTTTTGTACACCAGAAACTAATATAACATTGTGTGTCAACAAAGCTTTGATATAAAATAAAGATACGGATAGCTGGGACCCATAATCACAGGCTCTGATTTAACTGGTCTGCTGTGTGGCCTGGGCATACCACATGATCCAGCCTTACTGCTGAATATATATATATATATATTTTCTTTTTTTTCCCTTTTTCTTCTTTTCTTTTTTAAGTAGGCTCCATGCCCACCATGGAGCCCAACATGGGGCTTGAACTCATGACCCTGAGGTCAAGACCGGAGCTGAGATCAAGAGTTGGATGCTTAACCAACTGAGCTACCCAGGCGCTCCTGGGTATATGTTTTTAAAAACGTTTTTTGGGCTCATGTATAGTTGATGTGGCCAGAACTACCAGATGGATCTTCTGTTCTTGGAGGGCTAACCTTATTCCGTATCTGACAACCTGTTGACTCTTTTCCTCTCCTCACCACAGTGAGGCAGCCAAACCCCAGTGGTAGGGAGGGCACAGCAGCGAACCAGAAGTTCTCTCTGGGTTCTCTCCCTTTGGTTACCTGGCATCTTGGGTGAGTCATTGTGCTGTGTGAAGAGAACCAACCCCTTGCCCTCCAGAGATTTCCTACTAGGCTTAGTCACAAAGGTGCTTTGGAGTGCAGGCAGCCTGTAAGTTTTTGTGGTGTTTTTTAAAGTAAACTTAGAATTCGCCCATTCTTACTAAAAAGCCCATGTTGATCTGTGGTTGGATGACACAGGCCCCACATAAAAGTGAAAAGTCTGTTCCTACAACAGAAAGCGTCGAAGGGGAAAGTAGGGTTCTTACGGGGTGAGGCTTAATTGCAAAAGCGAGGATGGCACCACACCTTCTGTGTTGGATCGAGAATGTTCTGACATTGCCATGATTATTTTTCTCCCTTAGGTTGATGAAAACATGAAAGTTGCACAGAAGCGAGATGCTGTCTTGCAGGGAATGTTTTATTTCAGGAAAGATATTTGCAAAGGTACTACGTTCTCTTGGATTTCTCCGGTCACTTCCTGTGGGCTGCAACAGGCCACTCAAGCGCCTCTGTCCTGTCCTCGGCAGGTGGCAACACCGTGGTGGATGGCTACGGCAAGGCCCAGAACAGCCCGGAGCTGGCGGTGGAGGAGTACGCCCTGATGAGCATAGACACCATCATCAACGGGAAGGTAGGGCCTGCTGCGCGCCCCACTGGCTGCGCCCGTGGCTGGAGCACTAACGACGTGTCCTGCTTCTCGTAGGAAGGTGTGTTTCCTGGGCTGATCCCGATTCTGAACTCTTACCTTGAAAACATGGAGGTGGATGTGGACACCAGATGTAGTATTCTGAACTACCTGAAGCTGATTAAGAAGAGAGCATCTGGTATGGCATCCTTTGCTTTCTTGTTTTAAATCTTAAAGTAGGCAGAACCGTACGATCTTACCATCTTAACGGTTCTTGACGTAGTCTTTTCAAGTATACCGTATTTCATCAGTGCATTCTTTTTCACATTCGAGGTCTCTGCAGTGGAATACACCTTTAAATCGTTGACCGTTTAATTAGCAGTGCTTTTCCTCTTACTGGTTCGTAAAGCAGCGAGCCATCAGTAAGTGCACAGACAAGGAACTAGAGTATGCAGATTGCCCGGTAGTCACTTTGGGCAGCGGTGTTTGCTGTACCTCGTCCTGGGCTTGCTCTTTGGGGCTAAGGAACTCTAGGTTACAGGAGCCACAGCTAGGACGCCTGGCTCTTCAACCTGTTTCCCATCCAGTGAGCGCCCCAGAACCCCTCTTTTTTTGATATCACATTGATGGTGCCTAACCAGGGCCTGGCACAAGGGGGCCGTCAGCTGTAAGAGTAATGGTAATGGCGTCACCATTTCCCTTGAGACTTTCATGAACTTTCTGGAGTCACAAAGGATATACCCCCAAATGGCGTGTCTGCCAGTTCTTCCTTTCATTCAGTCTACTTACTAGTCCTTATTTTCTCCACCTCTTTGATCAAAGATGGTTCTGGGAACTTCAGACCCTACAGTTCCTGAATCAGTTACAGCTTTTTTGGCCAAATGGGAGGACACTGCTCTAGTACGCATGTTAGCTCCCAGTTTTGGGTTTCTTTCCAGTTTTGTTGAAGAATAATTAACATACGTCAAAGTGGAAGTGGAAGGCCTATATGTAGCATGACGGTTTGATTGACACATATTGTGAAGTGATTACCACAGTAGGCTCAGTTAAGATCCTCTTGTTGTATAGACAGAAGAAAAAGAAAATTTCTCCTGGTGATGAGAACTCCTAGGATCTACTGTCTTAACGAACTTCCACGTCGCACATCAGTATTAGCTCTAGTCCTCGTGTACGTGACATCCTTAGCGGCTCCCCATTTCCGAAGAGCTGGCAGTGTCCCTGCGTGGTAACATCGAACCTTGGGATGTGTGCTCTGGTTGCCTGCCTGCAACCTAAAATTCTTCCCCTGGAGGAATTCTTCCAACACCCTGGAAGACCTTTCCCCCAGCCTCTGCCATGTGGGTACACCAGGAGGTCCTACTGATTTTTCTTCAGGACTGTGTTTATGCTGGTCACTAAATGTCAACTTTAAAAAAAAAAAGGTACTTCTATTAACTTATGTTGTCTTAATTTTTTTTTCCCCCAGGAGAACTAATGACAGTTGCCAGGTGGATGAGAGAGTTTATTGCAAACCATCCTGACTACAAGCAAGACAGTGTTTTAACTGATGAAATGAACTATAGCCTTATTTTAAAGTGTAACCAAATCGCAAATGAATTATGTGAATGCCCAGAGTTACTTGGACCAGCATTTAGGAAAGTAAAATATAGTGGAAGTAAAACTGACTCTTCCAACTAGACCTTCTGCAGAAGGAAACGCACATGACTGTTTCATTGAGGAACTGACTGCAGTACCCCTCAGCCCGTGTGTGGTATGAAGACCAAACCTAGAACGGCACTGTCTGTCGGGCCAGTCGGCCAGAGGTGGATTTAGAGGCTTTCCTTCGGTAGGTGGAGCTAGAGTTTATACAGTGTACATGTACATAGTAAAGTATTTTTATGATTAACGACGTATTTTAATAACATTGTATCTAAAGTCATTGTGAACGGCGTGTACATTTCTCAGTTCTTACTCTGGAATACCTACTGTCCGAGCAGTTTTGTAAATGTAACGAACTGGTAACTGTACTATACCTGCATTCCAGAGTTTAAGATGTTTACTGTAAATGTTTGGTTTTTTAAAAGACTTTACCTGGGACCTGATTCACTGAAATTTATCACTTTAAAAACAGTTGTTCTCGTTAATTTTCTGAGCCCCCTCCGTTGTTGTATACTTAAAATCACTATTGAATCCCTTGAAACGCTTCAAGGGTAACCTTGGGTTTCTGGCACCTTGTCTATGATGTTTCTTGTGTAATTGGAATAGCTACCAGCTTGGTCACCCTGCCTCAAGCTTTCACCTCTAAATAAAATCCATTGAACTGAAGGCTGTTATAAAAGGTACTGCTTTGTTTAAATTTGCCGATTTAGGCCTTAAGTTTAAAGAGAAGTCTGTAGGAAGAAAGACTATTTCTTTGAGTTCACCTGTGGTGATTAGGGGGCTGTGATTTTTTTATTTAAAAAAAGGGGCAGAATTGTTTCTCGTCCTGTACATAGTAAGAGTAAGGTCAGAAATGGCGCCAGCCCTTCTCTTGTGGCCACTGTTGGTTCTGATCGCTGCCATATATATATACTTCAATTTTCAAATCAGAGGCAGTTGCTGAAGTCTTTGTTTTACTTTTTTTCTAGTTTCCAGTAAACAGATTGACATTCTCCTAAAAACCATTCTAGATTTTACCTGGGGAATATTCCACATAGTGCTTACCTTCTCTATGAAAACCATGAATGAATCATGATGTGCACTAAGTTTTGTGAATCAGGACCCTCCATGTTTAATTGTAAATAATTTAAGTTTACATAATTGTTAGCGCTTTCTGTTGAAGGTTTTTTTTTTCCACGCCAATTAGTTAGGTCCTAACTGCTTCTGAAATAACTATGTATAGTAGATTATGCAAACTTCTACAGGCATAAATATTTAAACTGTAATGCTAATTTTAACAAGCCGTGATAAAGCTTCAGCTAAGCCTGTTTGTGTATAAATACTACGCTTTGTGCGATGTTTCATACATGTATTTTGGGGGATTAAAGAATGCCTGTTTTTCATTTGCAGTTTGCTTGTGTAAATCAGATTGTAAAAAGGCAGATGAACTAAAATGTTTGTGGTATGAGGAAATAAACGAATGGAATTAGCATTCTGACAACTCTCGGATGTGTGAGTTCCACAGCTACAAGGAGGGTGGTGGGGGTTGTTGTAATTAGCCCAGATTTCTTCTGTACCTCAGTTACAGACAAATCAATTTAAGTCTCAAATGACACTTGTCTTTAGTTCTAATGTGTTGTGGCTGGATTCTTCTCTTCCTGAAAACCAGACCACCACCTTCCCTGAGCTTTACCACCTGAGCACAACAGAATTCAGGGTTTTAGGAATAGAACTATAAGCACCGAGAAGAGCAAGAAGGGCCTTCTCCCTGGTGGAAACAGTTACAGCCGGACCCAGACTCTCACTCACTTAGAATACAGCTGGCTGTTACTTAACCCAAAGGCGGCTTTTCCTACCCGTCAGGTCTCCTGGATGAGTAAGAGGTCAGCTTCTGGTCCCAGGATGCCTCTGACCCTACCATCTGGCTCATCCCTGAGGCTGTTGGTGAGCCTTTCTGTTCAAAATGGAGAAAGCCTGCCTTGGCCACTTCTTTCTAAACCACCCCCCTACACAAACATGAACCACGAAAGGTGTGGAAATCCAGGATGTGGTGTGGGCTTAGATAAGGGGCCCTTTCAGAGCTATAAATAGGCTGCTTAATTGCAAGGTTTTTTTTTATAGGTGCTGCTAATGAGCTTTTCATTTATTTTAAGGCTTCCTTCCCTTTCCTTAAGCCGGCTGAGTTCTACCGGCTGCTTTCTCTTCCATTATGCTTTTGTGTAAATGTTTTAACACTCCTTGTAAACAGTGCTGAACTTACAGGCCAAGAGATACTTAGAAAAATGTGAATTACAAGGGTAACTGATGAGGTCTGAGTTGGAAAGGCAGAGACGTGGGTAGGTGACCTTTGCTGGGAGGAATACACTCCTCAGACTAATGGTGTTTTTCTTGTAAGTGAAGGCTGAAACTAGCTGGGTAATGCCTAAAGCCCCACTCACTCTTAACATTCTATAAAATGAAATATTACAAAGTTAAGTATGGAAGATGGATTAAGAAAGGGCAATGGTGCATCCAGCTTTGTTTTGATTGCAAGCTATATAACAAAGCTGTGGGAATCCAGACAGTATGGTATTGGCATAAAAACACAGATTAATGGAACAGACTAGCCCAGGAATAAACCCATGCATATCTGGTTAATTTATGACAAAAGAGCCAAGAATATACAATGGGGAAAGGACAGTCTCTTCAATAAATGGTGTTGGGAATACTGAACAGCCACATGCAAAAGAAGGGAACTAGATTACTAACTCGAATTAAAGACTAGACAATTTCTGGTGTAAGACGGCATGGTGATGGAAGACCCTGAACTTACCTCCTCCAGGAAATCAACCAAATCAACACCTATTTATAGAGCAACTCCTCCCTGAAGACCTGGGGGCTCACTGAGCAGTGGCACCACCAAAGCTAGGGAGGCCACATGGAGAACAGCAAGAGCAACAGAGACACCGTAACAAGGGAAAGGCCACCCCTGATGCTGCAAACTGCAATGGGGAAGGACAGTACTGAGGGACCGGGGGCAGATTGATCTTCTCTAGGGCAGAAAAGAAACTGGTGTGAAAAGGGAACTAGAATATAAAGGAACCAGCCCTAGAATCCTGCCAAATGACAGGAGAGCTGTGGAACTCTCTGGATGGGAGGCTGGTGAGCAGCACAGTTTACATTACCCCTCCACCTTGATAGTGTGGATGGGAGCAGGGTTCCAGGCCCGAGCCGGCCTACTGCCTCAGTGAGCCCTGGGACCCTAGCCCCCAGCAGCCCTGGGTGCTCTAGGGCAGAGGGAAAAAAGCTGCAGTTTATAAGAACAACTGCAGTATGAAGGCTCCAGCCCTAGAAACGCTGGGGGGAGCTGCTGGAACTCTCTCTGGTTTACATTCCCCTTCCACCTACATAGTATGAGCGGGAGCAGGGCCAGACCCAGTCCACCACCTCGGAGCCCCAGCCCCTAGGCCATACCAGATTGAGCCTTTCCACCAAAGTGGCCCCCAAGGTGGCACACACCAGGACACTACCAGTGAACACACATAGCTCTAGCCATCTCACAAAGGTGACACGGGCACAAAGCGTCCTAAAACCTTCCAGGTATGCACCACTTCAGCTCCCCATAACTTGCCAGGACACCTAACCTGCATTCACTTTGCCTCCAGCTGCCCGGCCAGCACACCCCCTGTGTGGAGTGCTCTGGGATTCCTCCAGCCTGGGCCCTGCCTGGGCCCCAGGCACCCACCCGAATGCCTCCTAAGAGGAAGAGGTGGAGATACCCCAGCTTGCACCCACTTCAGCTATCCTGTTGGGGACACTCTTTCCAGAGAGCCCTGAAACTGCCCAGCCTGTGCCCACTTCAGCTCTCGGCATATCCTGGGACCCCCTACTCATGCCAGCCACCATTCCTGCCATCCACACCTCCAGCCAGCCAAAGTCACCAAGCACACACAATCTACACAGATGACAACCGTGCACAAGACCATTCTTTCACATTTAGAAGTAGCTCTCCCACCTAATCCACAGAAACACAAGAAGTAAAGCCAAATGAGACAAGAATATGCTCCAAATGAGAGAACAAGACAAAAATCTCAGAAAAAGAAGTAAATGAAACAGATAATCGACTTGATAAGGAGTTTAAAGTAATCATAAAGATGCTCACTGGACTGGAGAGGAGTGGATGAACTCAGAACATCAATAAGAGATAGAAAATATTTTTTTTAAAAAAACCAATCAGCTGAAGAAAATACAAAACTGAAATAAAAATATATTACACAGAATCAACACAGAGCATGCAGAAAAATGGGTCGGCAAATCGGAAGACAAGAGTAATAAAAAGCACCCACACTGAAGAGCAAAAAGAAAAGAATTTTTTAAAATGAAGACAGGTTAAGAGATCTCTTGAACATCAAACACAAACATTCGCATTATAGGGGGTCCAAGAAAGAGGAGAGAGGAAGAAAGGAGCAGAAAACTGAAAGAAATAATAGCTTGGGAATTCCTTAATCTGGGGAAGAAAATAGACATCCAGGTTGCACAGAGAGTTCCAAACAGGCCCACACCATGATACGTGATAATTAAAATGTCAGAGATTAAAGATAACAACTTAAAAAGCAACAAGAGAAAAGCAACTGGTTATACATATAAGGAAATACCATAGGGCTATCAACTGAGTTTTCGGCAGAAACTTTGCAGTCCAGGAGAAAATAGCACAATATATTGAAAGTACTAAAGGAAAAAATCTACAACCAAGAATACTCCACCTGACAAGATTATCATTCAGAATTGAAGGCGAGGATAAAGAGTTTCCCAGACCAAAACAAAACAAAACAAACTTAAAGGGTTCATCACTATGAAACAAGTCTTACAAGAAATATTAAAGGGACTTTTTAAGTGGAAAAGAAAAAGCCACGATTAGAAGAAAATTATGAAAGGAAAAACATTCATGAGTAAAAGCAAACATACAGTAAAGGTAACAGACCAATCACTTACAAAGGTAGTATGAAGGTTAAAAGACAAAGTAGTGAAATCAGTTATATCTAAACATTAGTTAAGGGGATTTTTAAAAGATGTAAAATATGACAACATACATAAAGCATGCAAGAGGGGGAGTAAAAATTCAGAGAAGAACTGCAAAAATAACCAGAAACAATTAGCAAAATGGCAGTTAAATACATACCTATCAATAATTACTTTAAATGTAAATGCCCTAAATGCTCCACAATCAAAAGACATGGGATGACTTAATGTATAAAAAAATAAGACCCATTTATATGCTGCCTATAAGAGAGTCACTTCAAACCGAAAGACAAATGCAGCAGAAAGTGAAGGGATGGGAAAGATGTTCCAAGCAAATGGAAGGGGAAAGAAAAAACACCAGTTAGCAATACCTAGACAAAATAGACTTTAAAACAATAATTGCAACAAGATACAAAGAAGGGCATTACATAAGGATAAAGAGATTGATCAGAGAAGAGGGAGCACCTAAATACAGAAACCAAATATTAATAGACATAAAGGGAGAAATTGACAGTAATACAATAATAGTAGGGGACTTTCCAACATCCCACTTACATCAGTGAATAGATCATCCAGCCACAGATGAGTGAAGCCATATGATCACTCATTTATGGAACATAAGAAATAGCAGGAAGACCAGTAGGAGAAGGAAGGGAGGAATGAAGGAGGGGGGTAAACAGAAAGGGGAATGAACCACGAGAGACTATGGACTCTGGGAAACAAACGGAGGGCTTCAGAGGGGAAGGAGTGGGGGATTAGGATAGGCCAGTGATGGTTATTAAGGAGGGCATGTATTGCATGGAGCACTGGGTGTTATAGGCAAACAATGAATCATGGAACACTGTATCAAAAACATCCTAGGATGTACTGTATGGTGACTAACATAACATAATAAAAAATTATATTAAAAAAAATATTAGATTGCAAGACTACTACAGGAAAAAAAAAAAAAGATCATCCAGCCAGATAATAAAGAAGGAAACAGTGTTTTTTTTTTTTTTAAGATTTTATTTATTTATGTGACAGAGAGACAGCCAGCGAGAGAGGGAACACAGCAGGGGGAGCGGGAGAGGAAGAAGCAGGCTCCCAGCGGAGGAGCCCAATGTGGGGCTCGATCCCATAACGCCAGGATCACGCCCTGAGCCGAAGGCAGACGCTTAACGACTGCGCTACCCAGGCGCCCCAGGAAACAGTGTTTTTAAACAACGTATTAGACCAGATGGACTTAACATATATATGCAGAATATTCCATCCAAAAATAACAGCATATACATTCTTTTCAAGTTCATGGAACATTCTCCAGGAGAGATCACATGTTAGGCCACAAAACAAGTCTCAGTAGATTTAAGGAGATTAAAATCATATCAAGCATCTTTTCATGGCACAATGATATGAAACAGGAAATCAATTACAGAAAAAAACTGGAAAAAAACACAAACGTGGAGGCTAAACAACATGCTACTAAACAACAAGTCAACCAAGAAATCAAAAAGGAAATTTAAAAATTCATCAAGACAAAGGAAAACGAACACCCAGCAGTCTAAAGATCTTTAGGATCCAGTGAAAGCAGTTCTAAGAGGAAAATTTATACAAGCACACCTTGAGAAACAAAAATCTCAAATAATCTAAACTTAAAGGAGCTACAACAACAAGAACAAAACCCAATATTAGTAGAAGGAAGGAAATAATAAAAAACAGAGTGGAATATATGACATAGAGACTTTCAAAAGAAATGGAAAAGATCCATGAGACCAAGGGCTACCTCTTGGAAAAGATAAAGAAAATTGGTAGATCTTTAGATGACTCATCAAGAAAAAAACAGGGAGGATTCATATAAATAAAATCATAAATGAAAGAGAAATAACAATTGATACCACAGATAACAATTGCTATAAAGGATTATTAGAGAATACTACAAAAAACTATATGCCACCAAATTGGACAACCAAGAAAAAATGGATAAATTCCTAGAAATGTATAATCTTCCAAAACTGAATCAGGAAGAAATAGAAAATCTAAATAAACGAATTACTAATAACAAAATTGAACTTGTATATAAAAAACTCCCAACAAACAAAAATCCAGGACCAGACGGTTTTTCAAGTGAATTCTACCAAACATTTGAAAAAGAGTTAATACCTATTCTTCTCAATCTGTTCCAAAATAGAAGAGGAAAGAAAGCTTCTAAATATATTCTATAGGCCAACATTACCCTGATATAAACGCCAAAGACACTACAAAAAAAAAAAAAAAAAAGAAAAAGAAAACTACAGGCCAATAACCATGATGAATATAGATGCAGAAACCCTCAACAAAAATATTAGCAAACTGCACTCAAAAATACTTTAAAAGGATCATTCACCACAATCAAGTGGAATTTATTCCAAGAATGCAAGAATGGTTCATATTTTCAAATCAATTAACCACATTAACAAAACAAATAAAAATCATGTGATCATCTCAGATGCTGAAAAAGCTTGACAAAATTCAACATCTTTTGATGATGAAAACTCTTAACAAAACAGGTTTAAAGAGAACATGCCTCGACAAGTAAAGACCATGTGTGAAAAACCCACAGCTAACATCATACTCGATGGAAAAACTGAGGGCTTTTCCTCTAAGATCAGGAACGACCACTTTTATTCAACATAGTACTGGAAGTCTTAGTCACAGCAATCAGACAAGAAAAAGAAATAGAAACAATCAAAATTAGTAAGGAAGAAGTAATACTGTCACTATTTGCAGATGACAGATACCATACATAGAAAACCCTAAAGATTCCACGCAAAAAAACTACTCAAAGTAATAAATGAACTCAGTAAAGTTGCAGAATACAAAATTAATACCCAGAAATAGGTTGTGTTTCCATACACTAACAATGAAGTAGAGAAATCAAGAGAATAATCTCATTTACAGTTGTACCAAAAATAATAAAATACCTAGGAATAAACTTAACCAAGGAGGTAAAAAACCTGTACTCTGAAAACTACAAAACACTGTTGCAAGAAATTGAAGATGACACAAACAAATGGGAAGACCTAGCATGCTTATGGCTTGGAAAAATTACTATCATTAAATGTCCATACCACCCAAAGCAATCTATAGATTCAACACAATACCAATAGCATTTTTCACAGAAATAGAACAAAAAATACTAAAAGATGCCAAGTAACCACAGCAATCTTGAGAAAGAAGTACAAGCTATAGGTATCACAATCCCAGATCTCAAGATATACTACAAAGCTATAATAATCAAAACAGTATGGTACAAATACAGACTTATAGGTCAATGGAACAGAATAGAAAGTCCAGAAATAAATCCATTCTTATATAATCTATGACAAAAGAGGCAAGAATATACAATGGAGAAAAAGTTTCTTCAATAAAGAAAGGGAAAGCTGGACACCCATATGCAAATGAATGAAACTGGACCACTTTCTTATACCATATAGAAAATAAACTCAAAATGGATTAAGGACCTAAATGTGAGACCGGAAACCATAAAACTCCTAGAAGAAAACATAAGCAATAATCTCTTTACCATCAAACTTGGCAAACATATTCATGGATATGTCTCTTCGAAGAGGCAAGGGAAACAAAAGCAAAAATAAACCCTTGGGACTTTACCAAAATAAAAAGGTTTTATACAATGAAGGAAACCATTAACAAAACAAAAAGGCAACCTACTGAATGGGAGAAGGTATTTGCAAATGATATATCTGACAAGAGGTTACTATCTAACATATATTAAGAATTTATACAACTCAACACCAAGAAAACAACCAATTTGATTAAAAAATGGGCAGAGGACCTGGATAGACACTTTTCCAAAGAAGACATCCAGGTGGCCAACAGACACAAGAAAGAGGCTCAACATCACTCATCATCAGGGAAATGCAAATCAAAACCGCAGTGGGCTATCACCTTACTCCTGTTTTCATGGCTAGACTCAAAAAGACAAGAAATAACAAGTGTTGGCGAGAATGTGCAGGAAAGGGACCTTTGTGCACTGTTGGTAGGAATGTAAATTGGTGTAGTGACCATGAAAAACAGTATGTGTTTCCTCAAAAAATTAAAAATAGAAATGTCATAAGATCCAGGAATTCCACTACTGAGTATTTACTCAAAGAAAATGAAAACATTAATTTGAAAAGATATATGGACCTCTATGTTATTACAGCATTATTTACAACAGCCAAGATATGTAAGCAACCCATGTGTCCATGGATACAGGACACACACACACACACACACACACACACACACACTGAAATATTGCTCAGCCATCAAAAAGAATGAGATCTTGCCATTTGCAAGAACATGGATGGATCTAGAGGGTATGATGCTAAGTGAAATAAATCGGGCAAAGAAAGACAAATACCATCTGATTCCACTTATATGTGGAGCCAACAAACAAGCAGAAACAGACCCATAAATACAAAGAACAAGCTAATGGTTGCCAGAGGAGAAGGGGTGGGGAGATGGGAAAACTGGGCTCCCGGTTATAGAATGACTAAATCATGGGATATAAGGTACAAGGATATAGTCAGTTATATTGTAGTACTGCATCGTGTGGTGACAGATGGTAGCTACGCTTGAGGTCAGCATAGCATAACATACAGAGTGGTCAAATCTCTATGTTGTACACTTGAAACTAATGTAACGTTCGTGTGTTAACTCCAATTTTAAAAATGATTTAAAGACTTGAATGTTAAACCCGAAACTATAAAACTCTTAGAAAAAAAGGTGGTAAGCTTCTTGACATAAATTTTGGCAATGATTCTTTGGATTCGACACCAAAAGCAAAGGCAGAAAAAGCAAAAGTAAACAACTAGGTTTACATCAAACCGAAAACCTTCTGCGTAGCAGAGTAACCGTCAACAAAATGAAAATACAACCTACTGAGAGAAAATATTTGCAAATCTTATATCAGACAAAATGTTAATATCCAAACTCTATAAAGAACTCATACAATTCAATAGAATAAAAGCAATCTGACTTAAAGACAGGCAGAGACTACTGGGTATATATCCCAAAGATACAGACGTAGTTAAGAGAAGGGCCATATGCACCCCAATGTTCATAGCAGCATTGTCCACAATAGCTAAATCGTGGAAGGAGCCGAGATGCCCTTCAACAGATGACTGGATTAAGAAGATGTGGTCCATATATGCAATGGGATATTACTCAGCTATCAGAAAGAACGAGTTCTCAACATTTGCTGCAACATGGATGGGACTGGAGGAGATAATGCTAAGTGAAATAAGTCAAGCAGAGAAAGACAATTATCACATGGTTTCACTCATTTATGGAACATAAGAAATAGCAGGGAGATCAGTAGGAGAAGGAAGGGAAGAATGAAGGGGGGGTAAACAGAAGGGGGAATGAACCACAAGAGACTATGGACTCTGGGCAACAAACTGAGGGCTTCAGAGTGGCGGGGGGTGGGGATTGGGATAGGCTGGTGATGGGTATTAAGGAGGGCACGTATTGCATGGTGCACTGGGTGTTATACGCAAACAATGAATCATGGAACACTACATCAAAAACTAAGGATATACTGTATGGTGACTAATATAATGTAATAAAAAATTATTTAAAAAAAATAAAGACGGGCAGAGGATCTGCATAGACATTTTCCCAAAGGAAATAGACAAATGACCAACAGGTACATGAAAATGTATTCAACAACACTCATTGTCAGGGAAGTGCAAATCAAACCCATGGTGAGATATCACTTCATTCCTGGTAGAATGACTCTTACCAAAACGACAAGAAATAAACGTTGGCGATGACGTGGAAAGAAAAGATTGCCCATGAACAGTTGGTGGAAGTGTAAATTTGTGCAGCCACTATGGAAAACAGGATGTGGAGGTTCTTCAAAAAATTAGAACTACTGCTGCCATATAATCCAGAAATTCCATGGGTGTAGATCTGAAGAAAATTGAAACACTAACTTGAAAATTAAAACACTATCTTCACATCCTCACCACCACGTTCACTGCAGCATTCTTACAATAGCCAAAACGGCAATGCAACCTAAGTGTCTTTCGGTGGATGAATGAATAAACCAAGTATGGTATACACACACAACGGAATATTAGTCAGCCATAAAAAGAAGGAAATACAGCCGTTTGTGACAACATGATGGACCCCGAGGGCATTGTATTAAGTGAAATAAGTCAAAGAAAGAAAGACAAAATACAGTATAATCTCACTTCTATATGGAATCTTAAAACACACATATACCTACAAACTCATAGAGAACAGAATAGTGGTTGCCAGAAGTAGGGGGTAAGGGGCGGGAGAAATGGATGAATGGGGTCAAAAGGTAAACTTCCAGTTATAAAATAAGTCATGGGGATGTAATGTATAGCATGGTAACCGTTGATAATACTATACTGCATGTTTGAAAGTTGCTAAGAGAATAGATTAAAGTTCTTATTATAAGAAAACTTTCCTGTAACTATGTATAGAGACAGATGTTAACTAGACTCATTATAGTAATCATTTTGCCATATACATATGAAATCATTATGTAGCACATGTGAAACTGTTACGTGTCCATTATACTGCAATTTAAAAAAGGAAGAGCAATGTACTATAACACAAGGATGGAAAAGATCTGTTACAACATGAATGAATTTCACAAGTATCATGTTGAGCAGAGAAGCAGATTTTTAAAAAGAAGAATATACACTGTATGATTGAATTTATAAGCTCCAGAACAGACAGCACTAAGTGACAATTATCCAGCCCCACTAGTGGTTGCCTCTGGATGGGAGTGGACTAGTACCGACTGGAAAGACATAAAAGAAACGTCTACAGTGCTAGACTCGCTTCACATCGTAATCAAGGTGATGATTCATGGCTATAAATGTGTTTTAAAATGACTAAGCTGTACACTTAAGATGAGCTTACTTTTTATGTATGTTATATACTTTTTATGTACTTTTTAATATACTTTTTATGTACTTTAAAATATACTTTTTATGTATGTTATACCTCAGAAAGGGAAGAAGTGGGTACGAATGATTTAGAAGGAACTTCTGAGCAAAAACTAGCTCTCAAACTGAATCACTGCATTTTTTTTATATCTTTGAATCCATTATGCTTCCACTGTGCC